>NC_050069.1:222819159-223129135 GCF_009764565.3 Dermochelys coriacea | reverse complement strand
TACCTGCTGCCTATGCCTGGAAGCACTTTTGAACATGCAGGAGCCTGGAGTGTTACATGTTCTTGCAACTGGGTTGTAGGATGGAGGAGTAGGAAAAGGGACATTCTCACAACAAGCTGAATCAGGAGTCCTGATGGCCATGAATAGCGTAGATACTGATCTGGCAACAAATTTTTTTATACAGCCTGCCATTTACTGACTGGGGATATTCATATAATGTCACCTTGAAGGGCAAAATGGGGGGCAGTCTTTTATAAAGCCCTCAGGTTGTTTGGAAGTGGAGATGAACATTTTCTCTGAGGAAGAGTCAGGCTTTTCCAACACAGGCTGATAAGAAGAATTAATCTCCTTATACTGATTAAACAAATCTTGGCTATCCTTTATCTGGGGCATCTCCAGTGGAGGCATGCCTGATTTTTGTAAGCACTGGAAGACTTGCCTCGTGTGCTCCCAGTTCAGAAGTCTGTTCAATAGGTTGTAGATCTTTTTTCATTCATTAATATGTGGACCAGTTCCCCTTCCTTCCATGATCATATGGTATTTTGATGACAAATACAGCAATTGCTCACATTTTAGGAAAATATTTAATATAGTTTAGCTGTCTTTTAATATGACATAGGATATAGAAACAAGGAGAAGAGGCAATTCTCTTAAAACTACAACCATGAACCACAGATTGTCTGCAGTCCATGCTTGGGGAAACACTAAAGTAGAATGTTTTGTTTTATGACTAGGTGCCACTATTTGTACTTTATTTTATTTTATTTTAATGTATTTATGATTTGCATTACAGTAGGTCTTACCAGACCCAGTCAGGATCAAAGCTTCATTGTGCTGGGCATTTTACAAACACAAGGTAAAAGGACAATGTGTTCCAAACACATTACAAGAGGCAACACGTGGGTGAATTAGGTGAACCATTAGTTGATGGATGAATTAACTCCTCAAGCTTGCGTTCTTAGAAAACTAATTGTTGTTGGAAAATTTTGACTTTTTACTTGCTTTATCTGGGAAAACAGGAGTTGGCACAACTCCTACATATTCTTTATAGCTGAGGGTAAAATGCAAAATGGTGATGGAAGCTATATTCAGTCTACTTATTGTAATAGAAAGTATATAAAATGTATGGAAGAGATGAAGGTTGTGAAGTTTCTAAAATGAGTAGTAATCATTGCATCTACCTTTGGTGAGAAACCGCCATAGAAGGAGAAAGTAGCGGAAGAATCTTGTTGTGCTGTAGTCAGTTATATAGCTTTTTGTTTTGTTACAGCTGCTTTATTAACTGAGTCTTAGGCCTAAATTTATCATGATGGCTTCCAGCAAGCACAATTATTCTGCCAGATACACAAGACTAATGATCTTGTTTCCCCCACAGTTCAAGCAATTCCATATCTCAATCGGATTGATGCAGGCACACCAGTAGTACTGGATATCAGTATTGGACAGATGGCTAAAATTAATGAATGTAGGGAGAAATTCTCATAACTGAACATCATAGGTCCATTCTGTTGAAGTCCAGAACATAATAGTAGAACTACTGTCTTTCCATTTGTGGTTTTGAAGGGCCGGGGACAGATGGGCATCACAAGTGTTGGAGCTTGCCTTCAGTAGTCTGCTTTGCAGGAGCATGAAGGAGACACTGTGGATGGGCCTGGGAACAAGAGCGTGGCCAGCTGATTCATAAGCAAGAGTCAGAGGGATTGAATGTTTCTGTTGATAACAGGAATATCCAGTGTTAAAATACTTAGGGGTAACAAAAGCTTTGGAAGGAATGTAAGACTTCATACATCAGGGTTTAACTGTGTCTCCAGCTATTATTGAATAGGATGAGGTCCTCATGCTGGGGGTGAGGGGAGGAGTGCATATTCTTCAACATCTATGTACTGTTGCCCCTTTTTGACCCCAGTGGCTAGTCAAAGTTCAGGGCCCTGTGGATGTTCCAATTAAAAGTAGAAATTTTAAGGGTGTCCGGTATTTCTTTCATGCAGGGTTGTTTATTTACAAGGAATGCATGAACTCCTGCTGCTTCAAACGAAAAATAAACCAAGAACAAAAGGAGAGTTTCTTAGCTTACACTTGCAAACCACTTAAACCAACACCTAACCCAAATCCCTCTCTCTCTCTCTGGTGGAAGAAGGAGACTTCTGATTAACTCATCCTAACAGTTATTTTGATTGTTTGGGTGTGTTCACACCAGTTTCAAAGAACTTTGCAATTCATGCAGTCACTGGCACCTCGCAGCATAACAGTACTATGGGTCTGATCCAGTGTGGCCATTCCTGTGTTCTTATGAACTGCACCAATTCACTTGCCATAGGCCTCTTATATGGAATGTCTAGAATGAAGTTTGTTCCAGGAGTCAAACGTTTGTGGTTTATCCTAGGGCTCAATGGGCCATGTTCTGCGTGGCTATTCTGCATGCTGATGGTAGGTTGGATGAAGGCATTGTGCTACAGATATAGATTTGTTCTTTTACATTTATTGTAGCATGTCATTTTTTGCTTCTTCAGCTTTCTAAACAAAATGTAACTACATTGAGGAAATGTCAGAGATAAATCCTTGACATAAAATCATAGTCACATTTTCTGATGTAGACATTAGCAGAAATCATGAAGCAATAAACCTCTTTAGTGTTGGAGCCTCATTCCTGAGCTAAAAAAGTTCCGCTGGCATTTTTAACATACCAAGTAAACTAATCAGTTCATTAGGGGAGAATAGGATTAACTAATATTTTATGCCCTAGATGAGTTTTCTAATAGCAGTTGCATTATTTACACACTCTAACTTAATCTTGCAGCTATGTCTTAATATTGCAGTAAACTCTTAAGTTTTTCCTTATCTGATGTTATATTTTAGAAACGTGTCAAGGGATGTCTAGAATTCTCTCTAAATGTTTCTGTAATAAAGCCATGTTTAATCATTTTTTAAAGAAAAACCTGTCTTTGAAAACTTAGCTGGAAAAAACGCAATGAATTGATCATATTACATTGGGACATTTCTTTCTATAAAATAATTTACATAATACAAATTGGGTCTCAGTGTCCTGTGTGGGGTACAGGGAGGAGATTCATTTTATGAAATTGAATTCTTGATAACTAGCCATTAGCTGAAATATGTCTTCCAAAGCTACTTAAACCACAGAATTAGTGAAGCAGCATGTGGGGAACCAAAACACCATGATAGCTTGCTGGCCAATGTCTGTGGTTTTACTACATGAGCCACTCTTGGGGGTTAGCTTGTACATGGCATTGTGATAGAGCTATTTGCTGCTTAGTCTCAAAAATAGTTTAGAAGTTACATAGCCAAGAAAAGTAATTATTTAATGTTGTATGTATTGTATGTGTTCAGCACAAGGCTTTAGATATTCTTTCGGAATTATTATACAAGTTGTATTTTCAAATGGTTTTGAGAGCCAGTACCATAAATTTTAAATGGCTTTTTCAAAGTTCAAAAAATTTGTATTGGCTGCTTTGCAAACTCCTTTTTTAGGGATCTTGTCAGACAGAAAACTGTATGTAATGTTCTTGTATCTGGGGAGAAATAAAAACAAAAGAACAGAGTAGAAAAATCAGCATTTTAAAATATAAATCCAGTTTTCAATGGACTGTGTGCTGTATGCAGATTTTTCTAATGATTAAAAGGAAGATTATCCAGCTAACCTAAAAGAACAATAATAGCTTCTGTTTTTAAAATGAGGAAAATGTATTTTGATTTGTTGTACAAAAATTGATAACCAACAAGGAGAGCTAGGAGATCAAAAGGACAATGAAATGTTCCTTGTGGCAAACAATGCAGGAGGAAATTACATAGTTGTTTATAAAACAGTTTATTTTTTTCATACTTATGTTCATACAAAAAGGACAATTGCCCAATCCTGTTAACCATTCTCTTCATTCAAACATTTAAAATAAACTGTAGAATTAGGAGTTGGTCATAATTGCAGGAGAATTTTACTCTTTCTGGTCCCTTTATGTAGGTGGGTCAGGTGACAGGACTGAGAAACAAATGGTTTGGCAAGATCTCTCATTCTAAACTACCTATCTGCATCTTTAAATGTCCAGGTGCTGGTGTTATCTATTAATAGGTTTAAGTGAACTTGCCTTAGAGTGTTCTTACCTTACAGTCTAAGAAGTGGAAAAAGTAAAGTTTACACAGTGGACCAGAGTCACTGTACCTCAAAGTGTGATGTATTTCAGGGGGAGTCGTTCCTAAATAGGGGCCAGGCTGTTCTTTCACTATGGCTTTTCCTTGGTGTTTCTTCAGGCAAATGGGCAGATTTAGTTTCTAGAGCAGTAGTTCTTAAACTTGTGACCCCTTTCACATAGCAAGCTGCTGAGTACAACCCCCTTTATAAATTAAAAACACTTTTTTATATATATAACATTGTTATAAATGCTGGAGGCAAAGCAGGATTTGGGGTGGAGGCTGACAGCTTGCGACCCCCCCCCCCATGTAATAACTTTGCGACCCCCTGAGGGGTCCCAACCCCGAATTTGAGAACCTCTGTCTAGCGGGTGTCTCATAGGAGTTTTGATGGAGTCTTCCCAGAATTATGCTAATTCAGCATATCCCCTATACTTCCTAGCAATATCGCTTTGCCAACCATTGTTACCCACTTTTCAGTCTTTTAGTCCCACCCTTTTACACCTTACACCACTGCAACCTTCCTCATTAGGCTTTTCCCATGGGGAGTCCTATACCCTTTATATCATAGAAGATTAGGGTTGGAAGAGACCTCAGGAGGTCATCTAGTCCAAACCTCTGCTCAAAGCAGGACCAACTCCAACTCCAACTAAATCATCCCAGGCAGGCTTTGTCAAGCCAGGCCTTAAAAACCTCTAAGGATGGAGATTCCACCACCTCCCTAGGTAACCCATTCCAGTGCTTCACCAGCCTCCTAGTGAAAGTGTTTTCTAATATCCAACCTAGACCTCTCCCATTGCAACTTGAGATCGTTGCTCCTTGTTCTGTTGTCTGCTACCACTGAGAACAGCCAAGCTCCTCTCTGAAACCCCCCTTCATATAGTTGAAGGCTGCTGTCAAATCCCCCCCTTACTCTTCTCTTCTGCAGACTAAACAAGCTCAGTTCCCTCAGCCTCTCCTCGTAAGTCATGTGCCCCAGCCCTCCGATCATTTTTGTTGCCCTCTGCTGGACTCTCTCCAATTTGTCCACATCCTTTCTGTAGTGGGGGGCCCAGACCTGGTTGCTGTACTCCAGATGTGGCCTCACCAGTGCCGAACAGAGAGAAATAATCACGACCCTCAATCTGCTGGCAGTGCTCCTACTAATGCAGCCCAATATGCTGGCCTTCTTGGCAACAAGGGCACACTGCTGACTCATATCCAGCTTCTCATCCACTATAATCCCCAGGACCTTTTCTGCAGAACTGCTGCTTAGCCAGTCGGTCCCCAGCCTGTAGCTGTGCATGGGATTCTTCCATCCTAAATGCAGGACTCTGCACTTGTCCTTGTTGAACCACATCAGATTTCTTCATCAGACAATCCTCCAATTTGTCTAGGTCACTCTGGACCCTATCCTTACCCTCCAGCTTATCTACCTCTCCCCCCAGTTTAGTTTCATTTGCGAACTTGCTGAGGGTGCAATCCATCACATCATCCAGATCATTAATAAAGATGTTGAACAAAACCGGCCCCAGGACCAACCCTTGGGGCACTCCTCTTGATATCAGTTGCCAACTAGACATTGAGCCATTGATCACCACCTGTTGAGCCTGACAATCTAGTCAGCTTTCTATCCACCTTATAGTTCATTCTTCCAGTCCATAGTTTTTTAATTTGCTGACGAGAATACTGTGGGAGACCTTATCAAAAGCTTTACTAAAGTTAAGATATATCGCGTCCATTGTTTTCCCCATGTCCACAGAGCCAGTTATCTCATCACAGAAGGCAATCAGGTTGATTGGCCTGACTGACCCTTGTTGAATTCATGTTGACTGTTCCTGATCACCTTCCTCTCCTCCAACTGCTTCAAAATGGTTTTCTTGAGGACCTGCTCCATGATTTTTCCAGGCACTGAGGTGAGGCTGACTGGTTTATAGTTCCCCAGGTTCCCCTTCTTCCCTTTTTAAAAGATGGGCACTACATTTGCCTTTTTCCAGTCATCCAGGACATCCCCCGCTTGCGACGAGTTTTCAAAGATAATGGCCAATGGCTCTGCAGTCACATCAGCCAATTCCCTCAGCCTCCTCGGGTACTTTAGATCTGGACCCATGGACTTGTGCTTGTCCAGCTTTGCAAACTCACCGTGGATTAGGAAGGAATGTTTGGTCCACAGCTGCTGAAAACCAAGAAGGGCAGTCTTTATTTCAGTAGGTGGATAGGATAGTTCGTTGCCCAGTATAGGGTACATCCTCAAACCCAATATTGCATTGTGTGCCCCAGTGACGACTCAAAGCTCCTTCTTCCAGATGATGTTGAGGTATCCGCTCGCACTGAGGTTACGTCTCTGGGGGAGGGAACTCCAGTCATTAGGAAAAGGCAGGTGTTAGTAATGGGAGATTTGATCATTAGAAACACAGATAGCTGGGTTTTTGCTGACTGGGAGAACTGTATGGTGACTTATCTGCCTGGTGCAAAGGTTGCGGGTCTCTTGAGGCTTCTAGATAGACTTATATGTTGTGCTGGGGAGGAGCTGATGGTCGTGGTACATGTAGGTACCAATGACATAGGGAAGGGTAGGAGAGACGTCCTGGAGGCCAAATTTAGGCTGCTAGGAAATCCATTGAAATCCGGGACCTCTATGGTGGCATTCTCAGAAATGCTTCCAATTCCATTCGTAGGGCCAGGTAGTCAGGCAGAGCTTCAGAGTCTCAATGTGTGGATGAGACAGTGGTGTAGAGAGGAGGGGTTTAGATTTATTAGGAACTGGGGAAACTTTTGGGATAGGGGGAGCCTATACAGGAAGGATGGGCTCCACCTAAACCAAAGTGGATCCAGACTGCTGGCACTTAACATTAAAAAGGTTGCAGAGCAGTTTTTAAACTAAGAGATGGGGGAAAGCCAATTGCTGCAGAGGCGCACGTGGATCAGACAGAGACTTCTCTTAGAGGAGATCTATTGATAGAGATTCTCTAGGTTTTAGTCAGGAGGAGAGGATGGAAGGGTCCAGATCAGATGAGAAACATTCACATAAAGAATCTGACACATCAGAAAAGGGCAAAAAAATAAACAGTGACAAGTTTTTAAAGTGCTTGTACACAAATGCTAGAAGTCTAAATAATAAGATGGGTGAACTAGAGTGCCTTGTGTTAAAGGAGGATATTGATATAATAGGCATCACACAAACCTGGGGGAGTGAGGACAATCAATGGGACACAATCATTCCGGGATACAAAATGTATCAGAAGGACAGAACAGGTCGGAGGGCTGAGGGGCGAGTGGCACTACATGTGAAAGAAAATGTAGAATCAAATGAAATAAAAATCTTAAATGAATCCACATTTTCCATAGAATCTCTGTGGATAGTAATTCCATGCTCTAATAAGAATATAACAGTAGGGATCTATTATCAACCACCTGACCAGTGATAGTCACGATGAAATGCTAAGGGATATTAGAGAGACTATCAAAATAAAGAACTCAATAATAGTGGGGGATTTCAATTATTCCCATATTGACTGGGTACATGTCACCTCAGGACGAAATACAGAGACAAAATTTTTCAATAGTTTAAGTGACTTCTTCTTGGAGCAGCTGGTACAGGAACCTACAAGGGGAGAGGCAACTCTCGATCTAGTCCTGAGTGGAGCGCAGGATCTGGTCCAAGAGGTAACTATAACAGAACTGCTTGGAAATAGTGACCATAATATAACAACATTTAACATTCCTGTGGTGGGAAGAACACCTCAACAGCCCAACACTGTGGCTTTAATTTCAGAAAGGGGAACTATGCAAAAATGAGGAGGTTAGTTAAACAGAAATGAAAAGGTACAGTGATTAGAGTGAAATTCCTGCAAGCTGCATGGACACTTTTCAAAGACACCATAATAGAGGCTCAACTTAAATATATACCCCAAATTAAAAAACACAGTAAAAGAACTAAAAAAGAGCCACAGTGGTTTAACCACCATGTAAAAGAAGCAGTGAGAGATAAAAAGGCATCTTTTTAAAAGTGGAAGTCACATCCTAGTGAGGTAAATAGAAAGGAGCATAAGCACTGCCAAATTAACTGTAAAAATGTAATAAGGAGTTTGAAGGACAGCTAGCCAAAAACTCAAAAGGTAATAACAAAATGTTTTTTAAGTACGTCAAAAGCAGGAAACCTCTAAACAACCAGTGGGGCCCAAAAGGAGTACTTAAAGATGATAAAGTTATTGCAGAGAAACTAAATGAATTATTTGCTTCAGTCTTCATGGCTGAGGATGTTAGGGAGATTCACAAACCTGAGCCGTCTTTTGTAGGTGACAAATCTGAGGAATTGTCACAGTCTGAAGTGACACTAGAGGAGGTTTTGGAATTACTTGAGAAACTTAACAGTAACAAATCACTGGGACCAGATGGCATTCATCCAAGAGTTCTGAAAGAACTCAAATGTGAAATTGCAGAACTATTAACTATGGTTTGTAACCTGTCCTTTAAATCAGCTACTGTACCCAATGACTGGAAGATAGCTAATGTAATGCCAATATTTAAGAAGGGCTCTAGTGGTGATTCTGGCAATTACAGACTGGTAAGTCTAACGTCATACTGGGCAAATTAGTTGAAACAATAGTAAAGACTAAAATTTTCAGACACATAGAAGAACATAAATTGTTGCACAAAAGTCAACATGGTTTCTGTAAAGGGAGATCACGTCTTACTAATCTATTAGAGTTCTTTGAGGGGGGCAAAAAAAATACGGATAAGGGGGATCCAGTGGACATAGTGTACTTAGATTTCCAGAAAGCCTTTGACAAAGTCCCTCACCAAAGGCTCTTATGTAAATTAAGTTGTCTTGGGATAAGAGGGAAGATCGTTTCATGAGGAGAACTGATTAAAAGACCGGGAACAAAGGGTAGGAATAAATGGTAAATTTTCAGAATGGAGAAGGGTAACTAGTGCTGTTCCCTAAGGGTCAGTCCTAGGACTAATCCTATTCAACTTATTCATAAATGATCTGGAGAAAGGGGTAAACAGTGAGGTGGCAAAGTTTGCAGATGATACTAAACTGCTCAAGATAGTTAAGACCAAAGCAGACTGTGAAGAATTTCAAAAAGATCTCACAAAACTAAGTGATTGGGCAACAAAATGGCAAATGAAATTTAATGTGGATAAATGTAAAGTAATGCACACTGGAAAAAATAACCCCAACTATACATACAATATGATGGGGGTTAATTTAGCTACAACTAATCAGGAGAAAGATCTTGAGTCATCGTGGGTAGTTCTCTGAAGACGTCCATGCAGTGTGCAGCAGCAATCAAAAAAGCAAATGGGATGTTAGGAATCATTAAAAAAGGGATAGAGAATAAGACGAAGAATATCTTATTGCCCTTATATAAATCCATGGTACGCCCACATCTTGAATACTGCGTACAGATGTGGTCCCCTCATCTCAAAAAAGATATACTGGCATTAGAAAAGGTTCAGAAAAGGGCAACTAAAATGATTAGGGGTTTAGAAAGGGTCCCGTATGAGGAGAGATTAAAGAGGCTAGAACTTTTCAGCTTGGAAAAGAGGAGACTAGGGGGGGATATGATAGAGGTATATAAAATCATGAGTGGTGTGGAGAAAGTGAATAAGGAAAAGTTATTTACTTGTTCCCATAATATAAAAACTAGGGGCCACCAAATGAAATTAATGGGCAGCAGGTTTAAAACAAATAAAAAGAAGTTCTTCTTCACTCAGCGCACAGTCAGCCTGTGGAACTCCTTGCCTGAGGAGGTTGTGAAGGCTAGGACTATAACAGGGTTATAAAAGAGAACTGGATAAATTCATGGAGGTTAAGTCCATTAATGGCTATTAGCCAGGATGCATAAGGAACGGTGTCCCTAGCCTCTATTTGTCAGAGGGTGGAGATGGATGACAGGAGAGAGATCACTTGATCATTACCTGTTGGGTTCACTCCCTCTGGGGCACCTAGCATTGGCCACTGTCGGTAGACAGGATACTGGGCTGGATGGACCTTTTTCTGACCCTGTATGGCCAATCCCATGTCCCGATTTTCTTCAATTATCTTTCTATTAAAGTAGCCTTTTTGAGACGATAGAATATTGGTACTAGGGGTTCTGTCCATAGTGTCTTTAGTACTGCATCTTTCATTAAGTGTTAAAGATTAAACTTGGTCTTTATTCCTAAATAAAACACCCTCTTTCAAAGGCTTTTTAATATCCTCCCACCATTTTTTGTTAAAATGATGAACTTCCAAAGGAAAAGAAGTGGGCACACTCTTGATGTTGAAAGAGCATTCACAACTTTTTTCAAAGGAACAAAATCTTTTCTGAAAACCATCTCTCTATTTGTTCTCTGCCACTTCAAGGTCAAAAGGAAGAAAGCTTATAAAACATTAATATCTGGATACCTTAAAGTGGGCACCCTTGGGGTTTACAAAGCTAAGGGAGTAATTCCTTAATCCATTAGGGCACATTTAACCAGATCAGTAGTTACATCATGGACTTTAAAAGGTCATGACTCGTAGGAAGAAATGTGAATACATTTTTTATTATTCAGAAAATTATCCTTCTTTGGCATCCAGTTCTCTTTAAACGAACATTAGGATTGGCAGACATTGACAAAATAGAGAAAAAATATTGTCTCCAAGCAGGCTGACTGGCAAAATTTCTTTACAGTGTGTGTTACAGAATCAGATTGTGTTCCTGCTCAGAATAGTTGCATAGTTCTCTTTAAATGCTGTGCTATGTGAGTTCATATTCACTATCTAACTTTTAGTAACATTGTTAGAATTTAGAGCATATTCCAAAATGGCAAGGATCCAAGTAGTTAAGGGGTTTGGCCCTCAGCAGAAGAGCTGATTGGTCTGGTTCTGCCTTATATCTGCCTGGAGATAGACATGGATTAGGAGAAAATAAGTGGTCAGGTAAGACTACACTTATGTGATCTAATCTATTGCGTCTGAAGAAGTGTTTTTTTTTACCCATGAAAGCTTATGCCCAAATAAATGTTAGTCTTAAGATGCCACCGGACTCCTTGATGCCTTCTTGGGAAGTTCTTTAGAATGGAGGGTATCCCAAGTGATTAATTTTGCCTCAGGGTACATGAACTACGGAGGAGACCATGTGCTCTACTCCTCCCCCCATCACCAACAGCCCTCCCTCCCATCGTTTTCAAACTCATGAAGCTTCGTGGGGACTGAGTATACTTGATGCTGATTTGTTCTAGCTGTAGGCTGGCTACAAGTATGTTTTGGTTTTATTGTATGTCTGTTTTGGGGAGGAGGGGAAACATGAACACTATTTTAATCTGAATTACAAGAGAGTTATGCCATGATCTGACCACTTCTTTAGATGGATAAATAAATTAATTAAATAAAAGAATTAGAGCAAGTAAGCCTGGAAGCGTGATTGCCTGTATTCACATATCTTTTCTCCTTCAGTCAAAACCAGCTTCCATGCTGAATGTGTGGGAGTTTTATGATCTGCCCTGAGATCCCTGAATTTATTCATTGTTTTGCCTTCAGCTAAGTGGGTTTGACATCTGGTGGTGATAAAGGATACTGTACTAGCTTACTAAAAATATTAAATATTAAAAACCATCTCTTGCTTAAATAACATGTAAATCATGACACAAATTGACAGACAAAGAAACCCAAAGATTTTTGGTTTTGGCATGAATTTTCCTTGTATAGCTATTATTGCACAAACTGTAATGGCACTTAGGAACATCTGATTTTTGGGACTGCTATAACTATGTGGGCCCAATGAGCTACATACTGTATATGATATATAGATATGTAGCTGTTTATATCCTTTACCATCTTTGATTTAACCCATATTTAGAAGCCTTAACAAACATACTAGAAGCTAAAAGACAGTGCTTTGCTTCACCCTGACTCAGCCCACTGTTCTGGCCATCAAACAACTTCCCAACCTTTCCAAGCTCATCATCAGAAGCAAGCTCTCCACAGATAAGGACACACCAACTCAAAGCGGTATCACATGCTGCTAGAACAACAGATGCAAAACCTGCAGACATTTCTCCACTGGTAGAATGATCAACACCTCCACAAATACCTTTCAAGATCCATGGGTCCTACACATGCTTATCACAACATGTGGTGTACCTCATCCAGTGCACTAAATGCCCCAATAACAACTACAGGAGTGAAAACAGACAATCACCAGACTCTTGAATGAACTTGCAGTGGAAAATGATAAACACCCTGTCACCTGTGGGTAGGATGACCGTATTTCCCATAGAGAAAATGGGACACCCACAGTTGCTCACCTGAGGCCCCCCCATATTGTTTCCCATTGCTGGAACCCTGCAGGGGCCCCCTCAGGAGGTTGTTGCCTAGTTGCTGGAACGCTGTGGGGGCCCCACATGCTGGAATGCTGCTCCCCCCCCCAACCCTGCCACAGGCTGGCATCTCCACTCGCCCCCTCTGCACCGCAACCCACATTTTTACAAAAGTGGTAATTTGTCCTGTTTGCTCTTGCCAACTGATCAAGTCAGCAAGAGCAAATGGGACAAATGCCTCCTTTTGGGAAAAAATAAAAGTGAGGATGGCAGGAAGAGGTCTTAATAAATGGAGTATCCCGGCTAAAATGGGACATATGGTCACCCTACCTGTGGGAGAATACTTTTCACAGAGCAGTCACTCCATATGTGACCTATCAGTCCTCATCCTCAAAGGAAATCTGTACGACACTTTCAAAAGACAAGCCTGGGAGTTTAAATTCATAACTTTGCTAGACACTAAAAATCATGGACTGAATAAAGACACCTCATTTATGGCTTATTACAACAATCTATAACCCACTAACAATCCCATTCAGCTGCTTTACTCCCTTTCCCCCTTTTGACTGGATGATTATTAACAGGCCACTTCACCTTGAATCGTCCATTGAAATATGTGCTAACTACTTCTGCTAAACAATCTGTTCCACTTTGTATTTAGCTCTGATTATGCTTCCCAGACCTGAAGGAGAGCTCCATGTAAGCTCAACAACTGTCTCCCCAACAGTTGGTCCAATAAAAGATATTATCTCATCCACCTTGTCACTCTAATATCCTGTGACCGACATGGCTACAACAACACTACTGACTCAACAGACATTCTAGACTTCAAAGTGATGTTTGGGGTTATCGTGTGCGCTGGTTGTGTTTGTTGATTTGTGAGTGTGTTGTGGTGTTCTAGGAAATTTGTGTTGTTTTGTGTGGATAGTGAATGAGGGGTGTGTGCTGTCATAAGGGGCTATCTGTGTTTGGAGTTATTGTGGATGCTGGTTGTGTTGTAGTGTGAGTGGGTTTGAATAACTAGCAGTTGGCCAAGTAATCCACCATCTGTGCAGTCTGCCTCATACAACCAAGGGAAGTGTTAGTACCATTATACAAGGACTGGTGTGACCTCATCTGGAATACTGTGTGCAATTCTGGTCTGTCATCTTTAAGAAAGAGGAATTCAAATGGGAACAGGTGCTGTGAAGGGCTACTAGGATGACCTGAGGAATGGAAAGCCTACCTTATGAGAGAAAACTCAAACAGCTTGGCATGTTTAGCCTAACCAAAAGAAGGCTGAGGGGGGATACGATTGCTCTCTATAAATGCATTAGAGGGATAAATACCTGGGAAGCGGTGGACAGCACATCCCTTGGCCTGCACTGCTTCCCGCAGCCCCCATTGTCATGGAGTGGTGAACCGTGGCCAGTGGGTGCTGCGACCTGCCGAAACTGCAGACGCGGCAGGTAAACAAACCGGCCCAACCCGCTGGGGGCTTATCCTGGCAGGCCGCGTGCCAAAGGTTGCCGATCCCTGGTCTAAACTGTTGCAGATAAATTCGTTGTAGAGTAAGCATGGTATTTGTTATTACCTCTGATATTGTGATATCACAATGGTCTTGGACTCTTGGAATGGCATAGATACATGCCTTGCTGTTGCACAGGTATAACTGATAAAGTTAAATGGCTGAGAACTTAAAAATTGGATGGTAACAGATCACAAATCCCAGTGCTGATTCAGCCTGGTGAAATTCTGAACAAAAAGAGCTCTCAATCAAGCTTGTAGCTGTTTCCATTGCTTCACAATCTGACTCAACCGATATTCTAGGTCTCAGTGACACACAAACTGACAATCCTGGAATCTTGTTCTATAAATATTTTAATTTTTTTAGAAGTTCAAGAAACATAATGATTTTTAAAACTTGGAATTAGTGGGCCTAGGTGGCATCCATACTGACAGTCCATCACAATTCTATCATGTAAAGAATTCACTTTCTAAGAAATGATCAACTAAGTTTCGCACCATTGAACATCACATGAAAAGATGCTAAATACATATTCACCATGTGGTATTATGAGATCAGTAATTATTTTTTAGTGAGTATTCAAAATATATTTATATTTTGGTGTATTTGTGTTTGAGAAAGAATAACAGGCATTTGTAATGTCCTCAAATGCCTGTTTAACAATGAAAACAGTAACTTTACAACTGCAGTCTTTCCCTTCTAGGACCATTGAATTTCATTTTGGGAAAGGAAAGCTGTGTGGAGGGAACACTGTATTCTGACCCATTCTGACCTTTCATGGATAGAGAGAAGAAATATTAAGTAGTTTAGCCCCCAAAATGAATTTATTTTAATGTTATAATCTGGTGGTAGAATAGGTTGTAAATACCTATTTTTTTCTAAAATATCAATCTAACATTATCAATAGAGAAATTTTTAAAAACCCACCATTTTGGTGATACCTGTTAAAATCATTTTGCATTTTGTGATCCCTCCACTGGTTTTTCCAGCAGAAGCAAACTATTCCAAGATCAGTGCTGATATCATCCATGACATTAATGCATAATAAAACAGAACAAACTTTTATTCATTGCAGCTCAATCTGAAACAGAGGAACATTAAACAAGTAATAAAGTTGTATGCCTCCTAATTTCATTCTTTGGAAAAAATGGAGAATATAAAAGTAATTGATTGTGTTATTTATATTAGAAATTGATGTTCACATCTAAGATTCTGTGTTTCTCATTCAACTGAATGTGATTAGATAGTAATGTCTGATTGTTCTAGCCCTGAAGCTTTTTTTCGTGAGTCAGACAGACAAAATTATTATTGTAAACTTGAGTGAAAATGAGGCTTCTGCCTTTTCAAATCTGGGCTTTCAGATAGTGTCATCTGCTTGACTGTTTAATCATTCATAACAATCCCTTCAATAGGGATTTGTTTCCAAGTTATTAATTGTCTTTTAACATAATGGATTACTTGTTTTTTGTTACATACCTATAACAGAGTGTGAAATTTAAACATTTTGAAAGCAGCATGTGATTTGCATATTGTGTGATTGTCACAATATTTTTAGTTAAGAGAATTTATTTGATAATAGGATCAAATTAAAATGGAACAGTATTTCTCTGAATGTTTGCAGAGGTTAAGTTTGTTTTATATTTATGATTGTTCAGAAATACAAAATTAATGTGTTTGATTTCCATAAGCATTGGAAGGCACATAATGCCTTTAAGGCACAGACCAGTGGTTAGGGGCAATGTAGAGTTGCACTTCCCCAAGGAGCACTAGGAGGCATACACTTCCCTTGCATATCAAGGAATCAGCCTCAGGAAGGTATTTGCTGATATTCTTCTTTATGCAGTGCTGCCATCCTACTTCACTCTATGAACACAAGAATGTACTGTAGGAACTACCATGGACATATTAATAATAATTCCAGCTGTGGACTGTTGGTAGAGGTTGCACTGAAGATGTACTAAATCAAGCATCCTCTGGCTACCCTTGCTACACGCCCTCCACAGTCAACTTAACCCATTCTTTCAATTGCTTGAGCTCCACAATGGAAGGTCTGTATGTTGCTGGGTGTCCTGAGTTATGGTTTATATTGGCAGAAGCCAACATAAATCAGGAATTAATCTAGCCCTTAGACAGAAAAATATGGCAACAAAAATAATATGCATGTGGGTAAGTACTACTTATCCATGAAGCATGAAGGACTACTTTTTGTATTCCTAAGTGCATGATGTGCAAGCATGATAATAATACCTGTTGTTTTACATCTGTGCACATATCTTGCAGGCATCTGGTTTAAAAATGTAGCTCTTAAAGTCTGTTGGGTGGATGAAAGAAACAAAAGTCCTTCCCAAAATAGAGAGAGAGAAAATTCAGGCTTTTGCATAAATCTCTTTGCTGTTAGGTAGTCCTTGAAGTGAAATCAGTTTGTTTAGGGGATAAGAGCATAACAACTTTGCCTACATTTGTATTGTGCCTTTGATGATGAGTTATGTTAAGGGATTTAACAGTAATCAAATTAAAATTAAGCCATGAAAAATGAGATGCTCCATTTTGAAAACTAGAATATGAAACAGATTTTGACAGCTGCCCTTTAAGAAAGGTGGACAGGCTTGCAAGCTAACTAGAGGTAAAGTAAGATTACTGTTAAGGCAGTTTTTATGAGGCCTGCACAATCAGATAAGGCGCAATAACATTTAGGACTTGATTTGGCAAAATGTTTTGCATCTTTCATGTTAAATAGGTAACAACAGGGCATGCACAAATTGATTCTAATACATGTACAACATTTCAAAATATTGGCAGTGTCATTGTTCTAAAATTACAAAATCCTTATAAACTCTTATGTATCATATCCCAAAACAAAAATGTACTGTTGATATATGCCATAGTGGGAGAAATATCATTTGATAAAATTGGGTAAAATGAGTTTGTAGTTTGTATGGTATTAGGATTCTGATTTTAAATACCTACATATGTTTAATTGCTCCTGTTTCCTCCAATCCTTTGTATGCTGCTTGTCTTTTTAGATCAGAGGTGGGCAAACTACGGCCCGAGGGCTACATCCAGCCCACTGGACCGACCTGCCTGACCCTTGAGCTCCCGGCCAGGGAGGCTAGTCCCCAGCCCTCCCCTGTTGTCCCCCCTCCCCCGCAGCCTCAGCTCGCTGCGCTGCCAGTACTCTGGCCCGCCACTCCTGCCAGGCAGCGCGGTGGTGTGGCTGGCTCCGGCATGGTAAGGGGGCGGGGATTGGGGGTGTTGGATAGGACATGGGGTCCTGGGGGGCAGTCAGGGGACAGAAAGCAGGGGGCGGTTGGATGGGGTGGAGGTTCTGGGTAGGGGCAGTCAGGGGATGGGGAACAGGGGGGTTGGATAGGCATGGGAGTCCCTGGGGCCTGTCAGGGGGCAGGGGTGTGGATAGGTGTCGGGGCAGTCAGGGGACAGGGAGCAGGGGGGGTTGGATACGAGGTTGGGTCCTGGGGGGTGGTTAGGGACGGGGGGGCCCCAGAGGGGGTGGTCAGGGGACAAGGAGTGGGGGGGGGTTGGATGGGTTGGGGATTCTGAGGGGGCAGTCAGGGGTGAGGAGTGGGAGGGAGCGGATAGGGGATGGGGGCCAGGCTGTTTGGGTAGAGACAGCCTTCCCTACCTGGCCCTCCATATAGTTTTGCAACCCCTATGTGGCCCTTGGGCCAAAAAGTTTTAGGTTCTAAGCCACTTGGGTGACTGTCCCTTACCTTGTGTTTATACAGTGCTCAGAGCAGTGGGGGCCCTAATCGTGTTTGGGGCCTTTGGGTGCTAATGAAATAAAAGAGCAAGATTGTCCCTTGTCCTGTGTGCTTGAGAATAAGACAGCAGAAGATGACCCCTCCGCCCTTTACTCTTCCCTGCAGTCACTATGTTCCCAGCTGGTCCCAGCATAATGGGGCAGAGCAGCCTTGCTGGGGCCGCTGTGTCCTCTTCCAGGAAGTGACTGAACCCTCAACCACGCGCCCTATTATGTTAGCCAGGACAACCGCATTGGGTTGGGGACATAATATGCCGCTCAGGTTAATCAGTAGAAGATTAATTCCTCTGTAGAGTACCAGGAAGGAATTATGACTCTGAGTCGCAGTTTCTTCCCTGATGTGCTCCTTAAAGCAGCATAGCCAAATGAACCCCTACCTAGATTAGACTGATAAAGGTATAGTAATAATAGTAATAATGGTTAGCAACCCCCAACACCTTCATCAAGGCTAAATATCAAAGGCCTGTGCACATCTTAAATATAGTCTTGGAATAAGTGCCAGAGATGTTGTTTGCTGATGATAGCTATACAACAGTGATCAGTAAAATTCTTCTTTGCATTTCCCGTTTTTTGCCAAGGAATTCAATAAAAAGTAAGAACTTGGATCAGTAAAATGAACTAATTTCCCATAGGCCCTATTCTCCAGTCAGATCCATGTGGGCAGCAGACCCTTATGCCTTTGAACAGTGGTTTACAAATGTTTTTTCTGGGGACCCAGTTGAAGAAAATTGTTGATGCCCATTACCCAGCGGAGCTGGGGATGAGGGGTTTGGGGTGTGGGAGGGGGTCAGGGCTGAGGCAGAGGGTTGGGATGGGGGGTGAGGACTGTGGGGTGGAGCTGGGAATGAGGGGTTCAGAGTGTGTGAGGGGGCTCTGGGCTGGGGTAGAGGGTTGGGGTGTGGAAGGGGCTCTGGGCTGGGGGTGCAGGCTCTGGGGTGGGGGATTTGGAGTGTAGGAAGGGATTCTAGGTTTGTGTGGTGGCAGGGGGTTGGGGTGCGGGAGGGAGTCAGGGCTCTTGGCTGAGGGTGTAGGCTCTGGGGTGGGGCAGGGATGAGGAGTTTGGGGTGAAGGAAAGGGTTCCAGGTTTGGGGGGGGCTCAGGGCTGGGGCAGGGTATTGGGCCACGAGGTTGGGACGTGGACTTACCTCTGGCGGCTCCCGGTCAGCGGCACCGCTGGGGTGCACCACGGTCCGCACTGTGCCCCAGAAGTAGCCAGCAGTGGGTCCTGCTCCTAGGTGGAGGCGTGCAAGCAGCTCTGTGTGACTCTTGCCCTCAGGCACTGCCCCCACCCAGTTCCCATTGGCCAGTTGCCAGCCAATGGGATTGCGGAGCCAGTGCTCGGGGAGTGGCAGCGCGCGGAGCCCCTTGGCCCCACTTCCTAGAAGCTGGACCTGCTGCTGGCCACTTCCAGGACTCAGTGCAGTGTCAGAAAAGGTAGCTACTAGCCTGCCTTAGCTAGGCAGCACCGCCGATGGGGCTTTTAACATCCGGGTCGGCGGTGCTGACCACAGCAAGGTGACCCAGTGCCTTACATGCCAGGACCCAGTAGTAGGTCGTGACCCATGGTTTTAAAAACACTGCCCTTGAAGATCTTGCAAACACTTATGCAGATGAATACCTTTATACATATGACTAACCCCATGATCTTGCATCATACACACTGCAGGAAATGTTTTCATTTAAACAAACACTTTTTATTTAAATTTACTTTTTAGATTCCTGAAAACATTTCTCTTCATAAATTGTGTACATCTTTTCTTTAGTATGTAAATATTGGGCTGAAGTTGCTGCCAATAACCTTTAACCACATCTATTCTTAATTAAGGGAATTTACACATGTAATTCTAGTCAGCATTAATGAGAATTACCTATGCACATTCCCCTTGTGTATCACTGGAATACGACAAACTTTTGGTTTTAGCTAGGTTTCGTACTGATTTACAAATATTTTATTTACAAATAAAAAATCCTTTATCTTGTGTTCTAGTGTTCTTAAAGTCTGAATCTTTAACAGATAACTCACAGGTTAAAGTTTTACCACGCTGGCAGACTTTTTTGACCTCACCCACAAATCTTCCTTTTCACACAGTAAATTTCCCCCGTCTCCTCCATCCAGAACAATGGATTAATTAATTCAGAATTAGTTTAAGTATTTGCATATAGCAGCATGAGTTACCAATACTATGTACCAATCATTTTTCTCACATATAATACGACAAAAAGTAGCTGATAGCTTTAATTTTTTCTTGAGTTAGTAATTAATTTGGTTAGTAAAGTTAAAGGAGACTTGCAGAGGATTATTTTAAATGGGTGTGTGCCTTTAGTTTTACTATCAAACGTTGTATAAAAAAGGCTTGAATTTTTTTCAAAGGTTTTTTTTTTCTGCTTATAGTAAAATATCAGCCTTTCAGCCTTGACAGGATGCCTTGAAACCAAAACACAGTAATATAACAGTTATCTGTTGTTAAAGAAAAATTATTGTAGCATGTTTGTTTTTAAGACAGTTTTCTGACTCCGAAATTTTAAGAAATAGTAGCGATAGGCAAACAAATTAAATTTGCGGTAGCAAAAGTTTGTCAAAATTGATTGGTGGCTTCCTCTGTGTGGTTATTCTACCAGTGGCTAACCCATTGTGTTTTACTTTAAGCAAGAGTCAAAGGGGAGGGCAGAATAGTTTGTCTCAACACCATAGAGCAAATGGAAGCAGCAGCAAATGACAGAGAGAAATGGAATGGAAGAGACATTGACATGGGAAAGATGGTGGGGTTTTTATTTTTTTTTTAAAGTCAGTTTGTTTTCTCCCGCTTGCTCTCTCGTTAATTATAATTATTTTTCTATTACTACTATGACAATAAACAGTAGTTTATGTCATAAATATTCAAATATAAAATTGGTGGGGGAAGTCTCTCTAAGTTTGTTCTCATTACTGAACGTTTTGGATTAGAGTAACTATTGAAACAATACAAGCCTATTGAAAAATCTCACTATGTTGGGTTTATAACATGTCGTACACAGATTGTCTCTTTTAATGTGTTACATGGAATCTGTCCAGTTCATGTTAAGCAGTTTCTGTTCTACTTTTAATAGAAATGTGCAGCTGTTTGCAACCAGAATTCTGTAACTGTATGCAACAGCATTATATATTCCATTGTACATAGTAATGTACTTCAGCTAGTGAAACAACTAAAGCATACTTTGCTAAATGTTCAGAATTTCCACCCTAGCCAGCCTGCTGTAGAGAGGTCTTTTTGTAGTCCTACAAGTGCAGATTTTTGCAAATAAAGCTTTCTTACCTCAGTCTTCTACACTAGTCCAGACCATAGTTGTGTGCATGGGGTGTGCCGGATATGCCCAGGCACACCCTAATGTAGGGCAGAGCTCTGGGGGGCGGGACTGCGTGCTCCCGCAGGACAGCGTGTCTGGCTCTGTGCTGAGCCAAACGCTGCTAAGAGCCTTATGATTAGGGAGACCGGGGGGGTTGGATAAGGGGCAGGGGCAGTCAGGGGACAGGGCGCAGGGTGGATTGGATACATAAGAGGTGAGGTGGGCCATGGTGCCCATGCTCCATGGTTCAGGAACATGGGGCTTGGACAGGGGTGAAAGTAAGTTAAAGGACTTACCGGTATGCTGGACTCCTGAGCGAGGGCGTGGCTTCAATTGGAAGAGGCGTAGCCTCAACCGGAAGAGGCAGGGCCTTAAATCCCTAGGCCCTTTAAATCTTGTTTTATAGGGCCCGGGGCTCTAGCTGCGGTAGTGGCGGCTGGGAGCCCCAGGCCCTTTAAATCACCCCGAGCTACCAGCTGCAGAGGCGGTTGGGAGCCCTGGGGTTCGGGGACAATTTAAAGGGCCCAGGCTCCAGCTGCCGCTACTAGAGCGGAGCCCCGGGCCCTTCAAATCACTGAGGAGCTCTGGGGGTTCCCGGATGCCACCACTACCCCGGGGCTCTGGCAGAGTTTTAAAGGGCCTGGGGCGCTGCTGTGGTAGCGGCAGCTGGAGCCCTGGGCCCTGTAAATTGTCCCCGAACCCCAGGGCTCTCCAGCCGCCACTACCGCCCCGGGGCCCTTTAAATCCTCTCCGGAGCCCCGCTGCCACTAACCTAGGGCTTTGGCACCAGGGCTCCAGCGGGGATTTAAAGTGTTGGTACAGTAGCGGAGGCTGGAGCTCCGGGGCCCTTTAAATTCCTGCCGGAGCCCCGCTGCTGCTACCCCAGGGCTCGGGCAGCAGGGCTCAGGTGGGGATTTAAAGGGCCCTGGGGCGGTAGCAGGGGCTTGAAGACCTGGAGCCCTTTAAATCCTCGCCGGAGCCCCACCGCTGCTACCCCAGGGCTTGGGCAGCAGGGCTGAGGTGGAGATTTAAAGGGCTTGGGACTCTGGCAGCCACTACCGCCCCGGCGCTTTAAATCTCCTCCGGAGGCCCGTCGCCGCTACCCTAGGGCTTTGGCAGCAGGGCTCCGGCGGGGACTTAAAGGGCCGGGGCGATAGTGGCGGCTGGAGCTCCAGGGCCCTTTAAATTCGCACCAGAGCCCTGCAACTGCTACCCCAGGTCTTTAAATTGCCGCCTGGGAAAGCCAGTCCATGGTCCCCCCTCCCCGGCGTTTCTGCGTGCTGGGAGAGTCTCGGCAGACGCAGGGCAGCTCCACATGCTGCCTCCATTCCCCCTCCCAGAGCTGACCAGGCTCCCAGCCCATTGGCCAGGAATCTGGCCAATGGGAGCTGGGGGGGCGGTGCCAGAGCTGCCTGACCACGCCTCCCCAGCAGGGAGGAGGAGGGGGCTGCAGGCAGAGAGAGCAGCAAGAGTCCGTCACTGTCAGACACAGACGGGGGGGGTGCATTGTGGGGGCAGACAAACAGATGGAGCCGGTGGCAGGAGAAAGGAGCAGCGATGGGCACCCCGGAGCTGGCATAAAATACACAGTACAGAGGGAGCTTCCTGGGTGGGGGGGTATAGCAACAGTCCCTCCCCCTACAGACCAGACCCGGGCTGCAGCTGTCTCTGTCCATCACTCCCCACACCCCACAGAGACCCACACAACCCTCTGCCCCCCTGGAAGATCCCCACCAGCCCCTGTGCCCCCATCACCTGTCTCCAGAGAGCCCCCCTTTGTGCCTCCAGAGACAGCTCCCCTTCCCTGCTCCCGAGCTCCCTACAATCTCCCCCTTTACCTTCTCCCTTCAATCCCTAGCTTATTGGCCAGGAGGCTCCCAGACTGTTGGTCACCAAGGCCAATGGGAGCTGCATCTGAGGCGGGGGCCTGCTTGCAGATGCAGACCTGCCTGGCTGTGCCTCCACAGCACAGGGAGGGGGAGAGCCATAGGTGAGCAAACCCCGGTCATCATCATTACAGGCCCAGCAATTCTCTGGATATTTAATTTCACTGAGGCAAGTAATTTAATCTACTCTTCCTTTCCAGACAGTTTGTGGATTTTCTTGTAAGAAAACTTAGTTTCTTTGCAAAGAAGTCCAGTTATAGTTTTACACTTGAAGTATATTTTCTAGTTGTTGATAAACTCATTTATTTTGTTAACTCAGTTTTGTAGGGAATTTTAAAAGTCATTTGAATTCTAACTCTTTTTTCCATTGGTCCAAAAACACATGGTAGATGTGCAGATTTTTATTTCTGTGGGCCAAACCATGAAGAAATGTAAATGTCAGAGCTAGAAAAGCTCTGCAAGGGATGGGTCCCTCAGGAAATTGTCCTCAAGTCATTCATTCTTCTGGGCATTCCATTCTGTTGTTCCCTCTTGCGGTGATAGAGATCAGTGTGTCCACCCACAGGGGAGATGCAGAAGACTGGGCCAACCCTGCAGCCACTCTGCCTCTACCCTTGTTCTCTGTCTGCTCCCTCTACCAGCCCCTTTGGTTTCTCTGGGATTCTCCCTACCATTACTCCCTCTGGGTCATCTTTCTGTGGAGCTTCTCATGAAGTAAAGTTGTCATTACAGGTTCTTATCTCTGTAATGTATTTAATTTTGATGTATTTATTAAGTGTAAATTAATGCACTATGGGAGTCTCAGTTCAGCCCTCTGTATAAATTGATCCTCTTCTTTCCATACATTTTGCCCATAGGGTTTTCTGCAGCCCTAGGGCAGCCAGCAATAACACCTGTGCCTTTGCAATGGGGTGAAAGAAGGGGACCATGAGATCCCTATTTATGTGATTTGCAAGAAGTGTTATCATGACTCAGGGTACCAAATGTGTTTAAATGATATAAGTGCCTTATAAAATCCCAAAGCAAGCTCATTGTCATTTCTCATATAATAATCTCATATACAGTATACACACATTTTTCATTAATTCTATGAGTTGATTTATTATTATTACTAATAATTACTTATTATTATTATTTATTAACTAGGTTACTGTTTTTTTCAGTGTGGAAAATTGTGTGCTAAATGTTCGCCTTTAAATTAATTAACCAAATAAATAAATAAAAGTCCCTGGGTCCACACGCTAATAAAATGTGCTGTGCATGCCTATGGTCCAGACAACTGGGATGAAGTTCCTACCAACCAGCAAATGGAGACAGAAAGTAAGCTTGTTGATGACATTATTTCTCCTTATATAAGGGGGTAGCTGCCTCTCAGACTTTAGTGGTTTCTGCCTCAAGGAGGTGAAGGACATATATCCAGCAGGCAGACAGCTCAAAGAAACATGCGTTGGGGCCTAAGTGTTGCAGCCTGGGTGAAGCACTGATAGCAGTAGGCCCACATGTCTCAAGCTCATGGTTGACCCCAAAAAAGGGAGCTAAGGTACACCAGAGTCACTGGATGCACATGCTGCCATGCTCCAAAGCAGTCGGGTGTTATGGGACCCTTATGTATTTTAGGGGACATACACACTTAGTTGTATGTAGCCCAGGATTTTCAGTTAAGCCATAGCCTGAAAAAGGATTACTATAAATTGCCATGGTAGGAAAAGTTGAGCTAATAGAGAGAAGAAGCAGAATAACAGTGTTCCTCTATTTTTTTTTTGTAAAGTTATTGTTGTTACACTGTAGCATATGTAATTTTATGGCTGGTAGCAGTTTATTTCTGTACATCATAGGTATTCCTCTTGTTAAAATTGCATCTAATTCCTTCACGTGCCATGAGAAAAATGATGAGCTCCCTAAACATATCCTGTTTCCAATTATCTGAACCTGAACTACTGCAATTCTACTCTTCTTAGAGAAATGATTTTTATACCTCTCTTCCTATTGCATCTATACCCTTCTCAAACCTTTCCTCCAGAATATCCCTAAAATACATCCCTTCCTCTCTCTCCTTACTTCCAAGACTCTTCTATCTAAGTGGTTCTCAACCCACATCCTGTGAGCAGTTTGTGGCCCAGTCAGCACACAGCTGTGGCCCATGTGACATCCTCAGGGCTGTAACGAAGGTGTGGCGGGAGGGCTGCCTTCTCTGGGTGCAAAATCGGGGGTGGTGGTGCAAAAAATGGTGCTGTGCAGGATAGGCCCAGTATCCACTCCTGACAGGATCAGGCCTAGCGGTGTCAGCCCCTCTCTCCCAGCAGGATCGGGCCCAGCAGCATCGGCAGGAGGTGCCAGGGTGCTTAGTGTCCCCACCCACTCCCCCATCTCTCAGAATCATGGTTCCAGGCCCCCTGGCAAAAGGACCATGGCAGCGGGTGAGCAGGGTGGGCTGCATGGCTGAGCTACTCTGCAGCCAAGGGAGGAGACCAGGTGGTATGGGGATAGGAGTGCAGGGGGCTGGGGTTCAGGGGGCTATGGCCGTGAGGAGGGGAGGGGAGTGAAGCCAGTGAATGGGGGAGAGAGAGACTAGGTGGGGGGAGGGGATACTGGGTCACAGTCCCTGGATGGGGGCTTGAGTGCTGGGTGACAGTCCTTAGGGGGGGCTTATTGCTGGGGAGAGTTGCTGACGGGTACTGGGGGGCAGTCAATGGGGATGGGGACTGGATGCTGGAAGGGGCAGTCCCTGGAGAGGGCACCCTGCCCTGGAGAGGGCACCCTGTCTCTGAAGGGCAGGCACATGTGCCAACCCAGTGTTGGGGGTGTGGGGTATGTCTGGATGCTAGGGGGACAATCCTGCGGGCGGTGATAGAGGGCATTCCCTGGCTGCAGGGGCAGTTGCTAGGTGCATGCGGGGCAGTTCCTGGCTGGCGGAGTGCCCCATCTTTGCAGGCAGGCCCCACAACTGTGCTCTCCAGGCGCTCAGCCCAGCCGTGCCACCAGCAGCACCATGGAAGTGAGGGTGGCAGTACACCATGCCATGCCACCTTTACAGTAAATTAATTTTAACAGTTAATGTTTTTACTTATTTTGCTAATTTAAAATGCTCTTGGTAGACATTTGCCAGTGTTGAAATGAAAAGTAGAATGTCGATTTGAATCATATTGCTGTCATAGAACAAATCTGAAACCTTATTCTTTTGTAGATTTATAGGTAGTATATAGAGTGTATGAATGCGGCCCACATAACACACAGCTGCATTTGCAGCCCACAATGATAAATGGGTTGAGAACCACTGAGATTTTAATACATCATTTCAGATATGTGTAGGGCAGTAGTTTTCAAACTTTTTTTCTGGGAACCCAGTTGAAGAAAATTGTTGATGCCCGTGACACAACGGATCTGGGGATGAGGGGTTTGGGGTGTGGGAGGGGCTCAGGGCTGGGGCAGAGGGTTGGGGTGCAGGGATGAAGGCTGCAGGGTAGAGCTGGGAATGAGGGGTTAAGGGTTTGTGAGGGGGCTCTGGTCTGGGGCAGAGGGTTGGAGTGCGGGAGGGGGTCATGGCTGGGGGTGCAGGCTCTGGGGTGAAGCCAAGGATGAGGGGGTTGGGGTGCAGGAAGGGGTTCCAGGTTTGTGGGGGCTCAGGGTTGGGGCAGGGAATTGGGGTGGGAGGTTGGGGTGCGGACTTACCTCTGGCGGCTCTCCCCTGCCTAGGAGCTGGACCCGCTGCTGGCCGCTTCTAGGGCATAGCACGGTGTCGGAAAAGGTAGGCACTAGCCTGCATTAGTTGGGCAGCACTGACAACCGGACTTTTAACATCCTGATTGGCGGTGCTGACCAGAGTAAGGCAACCCAGTGCCTTACATGCCGCGATCTAGTAGTGGGTTGCGACCCACGGTTTGAAAAACAGTGGTGTAGGGGACCGATCTCTGTTATATGTGGGGAAAGTGCCAAATATACATTGCAAAACCCACAAATATTATTTGAAATGGAAAGCTGTGTGCTCTTGCCATTTTAAAGTTCAGATGCTTACTTAACTGCTATGTTTTCTTTCTTTCCTCATATTTTCTCTTCTGCTCTCTCTCACCTTCAGTGTAGTGGTTAGGTTGCTGAGAAAATGTTTCATTGGACTCTGAAAACAGTTACATGAGGGCTCATTTTGATTTCTCTTGGCAAGGTATTTCAGAGTCTGGGGGACCCAACTCTGAGAATGCTTTGCCTCTGGCTCTCCAAAATTTCACCTTCAGCCTAGAAGTGTTGATGTGTAGGGAACAGTGTTTTCTTTTTGGACCATGGATGGAGAGAACTTGTAAAGAAAAGGTGGATAAAAGAACAAGTGTACTGAATTGGAATTGTGTAAAGACTGCATGCTATCAAAAACTTGTATAGCTTCTACGTTCACATCACTGTATAAGGGGATCAGTAGTAGGTCATAAAATAAGCTGTTGATGGGCCCAGTCCTGTTTCAACTGGAGTCAGCAGGGGTTTTGCTGTTGATTTCAGTGGGATTAGTATCAGGCCTTGTATGTGTGCTCTCAGAGAAAACAAAGTTGCAAAATATGGAAAGATACTGTTGACTCTAGGCATATGAAATTTATTTTCCTGAATCCCCACCCAGCTGCATTATCATTTAAAACTACATCAGTCATTACTATTTTTTTAAATACCGGTTCAGCCATATAATATTTTTCTTTGTCTATTCATACAGCTACAATGTACAATGATAATGACATTCTTTCACTAATAACCTGGACAAGATTTGGACCAGTAATGTAGATTTGAAAAGCTCAGTCTCCTAAGCTATTCAGTTCCCAAATCAAACTGTTTCCAGTTCACTAAAATACTGCCTATCATCTTCTTTAGAGTTTTACAAAAAGAAAAGGAGTACTTGTGGCACCTTAGAGACTAACAAATTTATTAGAGCATAAGCTTTCGTGAGCTAAAGCTTATGCTCTAATAAATTTGTTAGTCTCTAAGGTGCCACAAGTACTCCTTTTCTTTTTGCGAATACAGACTAACACGGCTGCTACTCTGAAACCTGTCTTTAGAGTTTTAGTAAAGGCTTAGCTGGCATTCCCAATAATGTAATAGTGTTAATGTTTGTTCAACTTGCAGAATATATTGTAAATGTGTTTTAAGAAGCACATTTATAAAAGAGATCTGGATGGATAACTTCTAATAGTTCAACTGATTTGCCTTTTTCTAGTGAATTGTCCATGATGAAGTTTTCTTGAATGGTTTTGTTCATAATTATTTGCTCAATAATTCTTGGTTTGTAAATAGTTCACAAGCAATTCTTGTGTATTCAGTATATAAAATTCCAGTTATTTTGATTTTTTTGATTGAACACATAGGTGTGCGCCTCAGTGGGTCACAGCCAAGAATACCAGATTCACCCCCAAACTGATGGTAATTCTATCATTAGATTATGCCAAGCCAGTAATAAAAGTAAACTTCTGTCACACCAGACTGGTTAACAAGAAGTCAAAAATGCACTCTCCTTAGGCATCCCAGCCCTTACCTCACCACCCAGACACTAGACTTTATGATGAGTGGTTCTTGAAAACCACTTTCATCTAGGGATGTAAATAATGTGTAAAAAAAACAGTGTAACCCATTAAAATTCTATCGGTTACATGGTTAAATGTTTAACCAAGGAACTAGGAGTGCGGGGGGTGCTGCAGTACCCCCAAGTTTTAGGTGAGGCTCCGTTGCCGCCCCATGCCCAGGGATCTTCACTATCAGCCCTGCGCCCGGGTCTTGGCTGCTGGTCCAATGGCCAGGGCTTTAAGCAGGGTGGCAGCAGAGCCCTGGGTGTGCGGTGGCAGCTAGGATGCTGAGCATGCTGGGATGCCGGGCATGGGTGATAGTAGAGCCCCAGCAGCAAGGCTGGCAGTTGGGACCCGGGCACAGTTTAATTGTTAACAAAAACTGATTAGCCTCAAGCTTATCAGTTAACAGGTTAACCGGTTAAACTTCTACATCCCTAATTTCATCAAACAAGGGTATTTTCTGATCTCAAGAGATCAGCCATGTAGCCAAGTCAATATATATAAATCAGATCTTATCCAATAATCACACTGCTGCCAGATGTTTAGAAACTAAATTTTAAAGATTTATTTATGAGAGGAAAGAAGAAGAGAGTTACAATAGTTAATAGATCCTATACATACAGTAATTGCAATGTTCTTATATCAGGTTTGTAGCAGTGATGTTATAGACTGCTGGTTTGTAAAGTCTCTGGTAACTTCCAAAAGATTGGAAGGTCCACAGTCCGTAGTTCAAATGTTTTCCTTTTAATTGTAAGGCCACAGTCCAGAGAATCAGAGCAGAAAAGAGGCAACATGAAGATGAATCAAGGGTCTTTTATACCCTCTGCCATGTGCTTGGAATTTTACTGTCCCAAACCAAAGCTCGCAGCACAGCTTGTGGAAAATTACTGACAGAAGATGGAGTCTAGGGTCACGTGCCCTTATATGTCTTACTGACTCACAGGGGCAGCCATTACCCTCTGGGGCATCAATAGGAAAGCTCACTGGGTGGGAGGAGCTTCTTCTATGTCCCATTATTAGAGTGAAGTGTCCTTTAATGGGCCATCAAACTTGAATAGTCCATTGTGTTGGCCACAGTGTGCTGGCCAGACTGGATGTAAATTACCTCTGGAACAACACATTTAAGATATAGATACATTGTCAATATTCATAACTTCAGATACAGTGATGATAGATTTAAATGGGATTATAGTACTTAGCAAATCATATCTTTTTCATTGACATCTTATGTGATATACTTTGTACATGTTTTGTTGCAATTGTCTAACAGTGGCAATATCATTGTTGTAAATGGTCGTATTTCAATCATACAGCATCACAATAGGTCACATATTATATTTCTGTTTCCTGACTAGATGAGCGTAATTATTTAGAATTAACTCATATTTAAAAAATAAACAATTCATTCTGTGAGTATTCTCGAATATTTGCTTTAAATTGACTATTTCTTTGACATTTGCTGACAATCAAGTTATCGGCTAGAATAGTCAAAGAAAGCAAAGGCTAAAAGCGATACAAGCACAATACAAAATTCATTTAAAATTTTTTTGTATTGTTCCAGCTTGTATAGAAACAAAATACTGATATGGTCTGTGGGGTTTAATTCTGTTTTGAACTGTACGTTGAGATATCACATTTGATTTCTATAAGTGTGGGGAGAGGTTGATTTCTCGCAGGGAAATGTTAGAATGGAAGATAGTGCTCTGTACTAATTGGGGCATGGGGAGGCATTGATATCAGTCTTGGATAAATCGTGAGTCTCATCCTTTTAGGCAGAAGAAAGATAGCACCATGATTTATGATGGCAATTGTAAATGATGTGAGGACATGGGGAAAATATTGTAGCAATTTCAGAAATAAGAGATTAATTAAAGAAATTAGAAATTTTGCCTTACATCATCCCATTTGTTCAGACAGTAAAGTACTAGGTCCAGGATAATCTAGTTAATACTGTTCTCTATTCTAATTAATTTGTCAAATCAATTTATTACAAAATGTGTTTTTTTCCTCTGCAGGGTTACTTTGGTGGTTTCTTAATTTAAAAATAAACACTCCAGCATACTAGTCTGTTACCTTGACAACAGCAAGGTTTGCTGAAACAGGGATAAAGGCATTTATAGCTGCACTCGATATTAATGTTGATATTTCTATACATTAGTTAATATTTTAAGTGTTACATAAGAGCTTCAGGTATGGTATGAATTTTGATATTTCTACAGCAAAGCTTCCCCTCCCCGAAATTAAATATATTCACAGAAGCAGCCATGAATTTTGAAGACACAGTGCAAATAAAATCTAATATAGGCGAGCCTTTAATACTTAATATATTCAAAGATATATATATTAATTATATGAATCTTTATCATTTTGCCAAGAAATGCAGCTATTATTTCGCAGTGGCTTTCTTCAGCATCTGAAGTATTTGAACTATTAGAAGAGCCTGTAGTGTATTCTACTATTGTAAAAATAAACGGGAAATATATTCTGAGACTTTTATGAATATTACCATGTATTCAATACCAGTGCAGCATGTATTAAAACACAATCATAACTACCTAAAATGAAAGAAATTTGCTGTCATTTGTGAATTATAAGGAATGTTCCATCATTATATAGAATTCTGATGTGTCTATACATGAACAAGTATTGGTTTTGAAAGAATTATATCACATGAATATTTACTAGTACTTGTTGTGTTTACTTACTCTTTATGGCTGGATTTCTTTGATGATTGCCTTTTCGCTAAGACTAAGCTTAGAAGTTGAGAAGCACAGTGGGGAAAGTAACTGAAATACTTCCCTGATAGATTGTATTTTCTAAATGGACAACCTACCTTATATTCTCAATTACTGAGGGACAGTTTTCATTCATTGATTTATTTTGCTTTCCACAAACCAGTCTCTGTACAGCTTTTCATAAGTGATGTACCCGAATACTTGTATGCCAATATCTAAACTGTATTCTTAAATTTATTCACCTAAATTTGGATTATTGCTGATTATGTACTATATGTACCATATGATTTTTAAAAACAAACTTTGTATTGTGGATAATCTAAGCACAATACCTAGATGTACAGACACTCTTTTCTCAACCTGTGATTTATATAATTTAAACATTAGGTTTAATAAAAATTTTAAATCTGATTCAGTATCAGATAATGTCAGTAATAGGGGGAAAAGCTATCCTGTGCTTGCAGTTTACGGAGTAGGTGGCATCACATATCTACTTAGTCTCCAAATTCTGGGAGCCTAAAGGAGGTATTAGATTTAGAAAAAAGGCTGCCATAAGTGTTTGATATTGCTAGAAGCTTGCTGAAGAATAGCATGCTTCATTTTCTGGGGGCTGTTGTTTTGAACAATCAATTGGTTTTTTAATTTTATATTCTGCTAGGATTGTAACATATTGAGTATGTCAACACTGCAACTGGAAGTGATATTGCAGGTCAAATAGGCATACACATGCTAGCTAAAAGAAAAGGAGTACTTGTGGCACCTTAGAGACTAACAAATTTATTAGAGCATAAGCTTTCGTGAGCTACAGCTCACTTCATCGGATGCATTTGGTGGAAAAAACAGAGGAGAGATTTATATACACACACACAGAGAACATGAAACAATGGGTTTATCATACACACTGTAAGGAGAGTGATCGCTTAAGATAAGCCATCACCAGCAGCAGGGGGGGGAAAGGAGGAAAACCTTTCATGGTGACAAGCAAGGTAGGCTAATTCCAGCAGTTAACAAGAATATCAGAGGAACAGTGGGGGGTGGGGTGGGAGGGAGAAATACCATGGGGAAATAGTTTTACTTTGTGTAATGACTCATCCATTCCCAGTCTCTATTCAAGCCTAAGTTAATTGTATCCAGTTTGCAAATTAATTCCAATTCAGCAGTCTCTCGTTGGAGTCTGTTTTTGAAGCTTTTTTGTTGAAGTATAGCCACTCTTAGGTCTGTGATCGAGTGACCAGAGAGATTGAAGTGTTCTCCAACTGGTTTTTGAATGTTATAATTCTTGATGTCTGATTTGTGTCCATTCATTCTTTTACGTAGAGACTGTCCAGTTTGGCCAATGTACATGGCAGAGGGGCATTGCTGGCACATGATGGCATATATCACATTGGTGATTGGCGCAGGTGAACGAGCCTCTGATAGTGTGGCTGATGTGATTAGGCCCTATGATGGTATCCCCTGAATAGATATGTGGACAGAGTTGGCAACGGGCTTTGTTGCAAGGATAGGTTCCTGGGTTAGTGGTTCTGTTGTGTGGTGTGTGGTTGCTGGTGAGTATTTGCTTCAGGTTGGGGGGCTGTCTGTAAGCAAGGACTGGTCTGTCTCCCAAGATCTGTGAGAGTGATGGCTCGTCCTTCAGGATAGGTTGTAGATCCTTGATGATGCGTTGGAGAGGTTTTAGTTGGGGGCTGAAGGTGATGGCTAGTGGCGTTCTGTTGTTTTCTTTGTTGGGCCTGTCCTGTAGTAGGTGACTTCTGGGTACTCTTCTGGCTCTGTCAATCTGTTTCTTCACTTCAGCAGGTGGGTATTGTAGTTTAGGAATGCATGATAGAGATCTTGTAGGTGTTTGTCTCTGTCTGAGGGGTTGGAGCAAATGCGGTTATATCATAGCGCTTGGCTGTAGACAATGGATCGAGTGGTATGATCTGGATGAAAGCTAGAGGCATGTAGGTAGGAATAGCGGTCAGTAGGTTTCCGATATAGGGTGGTGTTTATGTGACCATCGCTTATTAGCACCGTAGTGTCCAGGAAGTGGATCTCTTGTGTGGACTGGTCCAGGCTGAGGTTGATGGTGGGATGGAAATTGTTGAAATCATGGTGGAATTCCTCAAGAGCTTCTTTTCCATGGGTCCAGATGATGAAGATGTCATCAATGTAGCGCAAGTAGAGTAGCTATACTTCAACAAAAAAGCTTCAAAAACAGACTCCAACGAGAGACTGCTGAATTGGAATTAATTTGCAAACTGGATACAATTAACTTAGGCTTGAATAGAGACTGGGAATGGATGAGTCATTACACAAAGTAAAACTATTTCCCCATGGTATTTCTCCCTCCCACCCCACCCCCCACTGTTCCTCTGATATTCTTGTTAACTGCTGGAATTAGCCTACCTTGCTTGTCACCATGAAAGGTTTACCTCCTTTCCCCCCCCTGCTGCTGGTGATGGCTTATCTTAAGTGATCACTCTCCTTACAGTGTGTATGATAAACCCATTGTTTCATGTTCTCTGTGTGTGTGTATATAAATCTCTCCTCTGTTTTTTCCACCAAATGCATCCGATGAAGTGAGCTGTAGCTCACGAAAGCTTATGCTCTAATAAATTTGTTAGTCTCTAAGGTGCCACAAGTACTCCTTTTCTTTTTGCGAATACAGACTAATACGGCTGCTACTCTGAAACATGCTAGCTAGTTTACACATCCAACTGCACTGGAAACATACCCATATAGTAGTTTGTTTCTCTGAATGTTTTACACATAGCTCTCTACATGCTATGACCAAAATACATGAAATCTTCCTTAAATAAATATTGAACAAAGGCCCAAAGTTTGGAATACGAAGTAAAAATAGGTGGTAAAAGTCTTATCAGTATTGCAAAGCAAATATTTAGTCAGTAGTTTACACCAATTAAAGATAAGCTTAAAAAGTGGTCAGTGCAGGATAGAGGAACAGTTGCATTTGAAATAGACACAATTGAAAACATCTCTTCAAAACTGATGATGGAGTTGATTCAGTAGCACCATTAATATAAAAGAAATACTTTAAGTGATACTGGTACTGTTATCAGAATTTCTAGCTTATACAATGAAATGTACATATTCCTACATATATTTCTATCATAAACATCCAGTCGAAGCATTTTACTATTTTTCAGTAATAATGCATTTAAAATAAAAAAGAGGAAAAATAAAAATAAGAGCAAGACCTTCCCCTTCCCACAATTGTAATTAATCAGTAGATGCAGAAGAAAGTTTAACCATGTATATATGATTGTCAGAAAGTCTCAGTACCAGTACTAAAGTGCCTGTTACCCCTCCCATGTGAGTTGGGGGTGCTCAACACGTCTGAAAGTCAGGCCCTAAGTTTAGAAAAATGCTGTAACACTAGAGAGTTGTAATATGGAACGTGTGTAATAGAGACATGGGGCGGAAGGGGGTGACTTGTAGTTGAGTAACTGGAATTGCTCCTTCATTTCTGTAGCACATTGAGTAGAATTTTGCTTTTGGGGTAGTATAAGGAAATGTGGAATTAATTAAAGTAGTAGTTTTGTTCAACCGCTCACTTCTAGATTTCTTGAGGCATTGTGGAGTGGGTTGCTCATTGCTCATTCAGTCCCCAAACTAGACTGAGAATACTAATAAAGGTGATGGAGGGTTTTGTGATGGTAGACACTGCTTCACTTTGAACTCCACTGAGACTACCAAACTCTCTCTTCACATACACTATCAAGCATCTATTGATAAGCATTTATCTGGTTTCTGCTGACCTGGCCAAGATTTTAGGACTTGATCCCAAGCCCATTGAAATCCATTTAAAAACTCCCATTTATTTCAGTGTGCTTTGCATCTGGCCCTTGAATTGGTGATGTAGTAGAGAAAGCTCTACATCCCATCACTGCAGTCTTTTTCAATAAAAAAATGCAGACACAGAATATACAAGAAACCCTTTTTCATCAGTGTTTGCCTTATATGAGAGTGCATATAATTCATGCTATAGTGACAGGACTCTGTATCTTATTTCTTTAAATGGCTGTTACTGACAATGCAATTGCTAACTCCACCTCAGTTGATTTTGGTCTGTGGAATTCTGTATTAAAAATATTACTCTGATGCTCTTTGCTTTACAGAGAACTTATGTTTCTGACTCTGTGAAAGAGGAGTGTTGCATGGGAGTAATTGTGGGTGTAGTTAGCAGATGGTTATGTATGATTGTAGCTGGAAAGTTTCCATTTCAAGGAGACTGTTATTTTGGGGGCAATGGTCTATCTGTCATGAAGGAAATAGAAGAGGGTTCAACCAGTGGAAACTACATTATGTATAAATTAAAGGTTATCTGGTCTTCTTCCCAGTGAAGTCATCAATAATACACACACATTCTGTGCTGGCTGATTCACCAAATCAAATAAGAACTGACTTTGGAGAAAGACAGTTACTCTGAATCCATCTGCTTTTATACGAGACACTGAATTATTAGATGTGCTTTTAAAAAACCTTGAATATTTCCATAACAAATGGGAAAAGAGTCCAAGATAAAATTGATGAAGAAAACTTAGAATCCCTTATTATTTCATTAACCCCCTTATATTGCGTAATAAAAATATTATAGGATGCCTCCAACAGAGAAATGTCCTCCAGTGCTTTTCCAAAGATTCCTATTAGTTTAAAAGTTTTATTTCTAGTCCTCAAGGGACAAGGTTGGATATAGTGCTAATATTAAAATTCAGTACTTACAAGAGATTTTAATCTCTGTTTGTAGAGAATAATTTTAGGCCATTACTTCTGAAGATAATTAGTTTAGAAAATAATGTTGGGGTTTATGTGTCTCTAATGTTATAAAATCAGCAAAATTATGATCAAGTAAAATAAGTTCTGAGGAGTAATACATGAGGCCACATCTTTATGTATCACTCTCTTTACTTTCAGCGCTGCTGCCTGTAAATAATTCTGTTTCCTTCAACGTAAAGGCTAAATTGTAAACCCATTTGTATAGGGCAGCACGTTGTTGTGCTGCCTCAAGAACAGCCTGGGAAGCAATCTGACTCTTGGCTTCCCTATGGTCCAGTGAGGATGTAGCCTGCACCACTCCTATACCTGTCAGAGCGTGTGTTCCCTGACAAGTTTGCATGGGAGGGGGTATTGCCTTGACTCCATCCACCAATGTGGGAGAGGTAATAGCGGTTCTACAGAGACATCTCCCTATGCCCAGGACGTGACTAGCCATGAAAAGGGAGTATACCCCCTTAATCTTTTGTGCGAGCATGCAGAGTGGAAAAACAATCTGGCTTACATAAATAGAATATGTAAATCATAAAACCATCTGTTTAAAGCATCTAAGTGCTGAGAATTCCTGCACTCCTTCTTGGCCATTTTAAGATGAGGGGGCACTGAAGGAACAAAAGCACCCCAGACAGTTAAGCAGAGAACAGCAGGCATGTGTCCATTTCTTCAGTATCCCTCACACCCAGAATACTGTTACCCTACTTCCTAATCCCACCAAAGAAGTCCCAACATCAACAGTTTTCCTGCAGTTCACTGCTCTGGATAAATATTGAGAAGCCATGCTTTTCTCATCGTTTGTGTTGCCACAAGCCCATAATCTTCACCCCGTCTGGCTCAGGCTACAGGTAGCAGAGATGGGAACAGGAGGAGTATTCTGAAATATAAAGAGAGAGCATGAGAGAGGGCAGTATCCTTCAGCACACGCTGCTTACCCCAGAATGAATCCCACCCCAAACCAGTCTTCCTCCCTACATGAGAGAAGAAAAACACCCCTAAGTCATTAGCACTTCTCCTACTGCAAATGGCTGTGGTCAGCACCTATACATGCTGCCCTTTATTAAGCTTTTAGCATATGTGTAGCCTGTACATACCAGAAATGACATCTGCAGCTGGCAAGAGCTAGATCTGGTGGATATAGTGCCCTGTCCCCAGATGTAACTTCAAGTAAATATCTCATGCCAAGTGTTAGGAACAGAGGAAGGCAACAGAATATGATGAAAGTGTGTCTCTCCTCATGTTGTTGTTCATGATGCATAGCTGCTAACTGAAGTCGCCAGCAGTTGTCCACAAAGCTGTGATGTATATATGCTTCTGAGAGGAGAAGGCTATTTGGACAAATCATTACACAAATTCTGCTTCTGTAGCAACAGGAATAGTACAGATTGAGTGGCCTCCACTTGAATGTTGGGGAACCAACCTTATGGATACTACTAAAAGTGCTTAAGAGAAATAAGCATGAAGGTTACATGAAGCTTCACCAAAGATGTGATTAAAAATGTCTAGAACATAGACAGCAGATTTGAGACTGCCAAGAAAAATACTGAGATAAAAGAATATAGATGATTGGTCTTTCTACAGAAGTGGAAGGTGCAGACATTTTCATTTAAGACCCAAACTGTCATCTCTGCTAAATATCGATCTACATCAAGAGATGTTACAGGATTTTGTCAAGGAAGGATATGAGACTGAGAAAATTGCTGGCACCTTCATTGTCACAATAACTGATGTTGGAGACCAGGATAAATTGCTGAAATTGGCAAGAGAGCAGTGGGAACATTCATGTCAAGGGAACAGGAATTTGCTGGAAGCAGTTTTGGAAATTTTCCTTTGTGAATTAGGTAATAAAATAAGTTGACAGAGGAGAAAGAGAGAATCAGTTCTGTGATAACTACAAACTGACCCATGAAATGTTTCCTAATTCAAATAAATCCTGCAATTTTATTAATTCTAATGAAAGTGGCAAATACTTTAATGTTACCGAGTAGTAAATGTTAACACATCTCTTTACTTCAGTTCTGCAAGTCTGTGGAGTGATTGCTGTTTGTTCTGAGGTGGAGCATAAATGTCTGTAGTGATAGTGACAAAGTGAGTTTAATTCATGTGTTTAATAGAGTTAGGTGGTTTATCTTGGATTTCACCTAAGGCGTCTTTTGACAATTATGAGCTTTTAATGTATACACAATTTAAAATTTGTAAAACACCTTAAGGGAAAAAAAACTCTCATGCATATGGTTTCATTAATATCAGTGGAATGAATTATTTGTGCTAAGATCCAGAAATCCGATGCAGCTTGGTGGCAGAACCAGACCTGATAGTCATTGGAAGCAGGAGAATGCCACACCGTCTCTTTCTCCTTTCTTTTTTCTCCTTCTTTCTCTCCTCCATATGTTCTTATACTGTGCTCGTCACTCTGGTATATGTATGCCTTCCAGCATTAAGTAATGTGATTAGTATCTGTCACATTTGTTTTCTCATCTTCTTTCCAGGGGGTAGAAGTTTGTGCAAAGTAATGTTTTTGTTCTGGAATTTTTTTAGACATATATCTATACAAATGTTGCCATATGTTTGTTAGATAAGGCAAGGTCAAAAAAATGTGCATTACACTCAGAGGGGAAGGTGAGGAGGTTTGTGATGGTCCTTCATTCCTAGGGGAGTTAATTCCCTATGGTCTTGGGCTGGCCCCTAAGAAAGCTTTCTCTTGCGCAGACAAGCTCTATTATTGAGAGTTCCATTGTGCCAGAGCAGGAGTGCCTCCAGGAATTTTTCCCATGGTACACACCATCAATCTCTGTGGAGCCAACCCTCTGCAGCCAGTGGCACCATGCCTCACCCACTGAGTCTGCACCATGCTCAGTCCCTGCCTGCCAGCCTGGCTTACCCAGGTGCAGGGTTACTTATTCCCCATCCCTGAAAAGGGACATGGGCTTCTGGTAGGAGAGTGAGGCTGGGCAGGTCCCTGGAAAGGACCCCTGGTTTAGGAGCCAGCCCAAAAGCAGTGGCAAGGAAGAAGAGTGCTGGCTGCCCCACTGCCCACTCAGTTTTGGTCCTGCATCATGACTGGGTGGTCAAAACCAAAATCTAGTGAATAGCATCATGACCTGGTGCACGGGGGTCACAGCACTATTCAGGTTTGACCTCGTGGTCCTCCAACCATGACGGAGTGCTGGTGGGGCCAAACCTGAGTGGGCACTGGGGCAGCCAGCGCTGCTGCTCCTCACCAGTTCCAATGGTACGCACTTGCATGTATGCCAGAGCTTTAGGCGATCTTTTACATACTCTGGGCCCAGGCCATCGAGTGCCTTGAAGATAAGGGCCAAGATATTCAACTTGATTTGATATTCTGTGGGAAGCCAGTATAGGGAGTGGAGAAGAAGTTTAATTGGAAGTTTTTAAGAACCAATTAGACAAACACCCATCAGGGATGATTCATTCTGGGTGTACTCAATTCAGCCTTAGCATGGGAGGATGGACTAGTGGACCTCTTCAGGTCCATTCCGCTCCTACATTTCTATGATGTGTTTATAGTAACCAGTGTTGCTGAGGAGACTTTGGGGTTCAACCCAGACCAGTAAGAGGTTGTGTCACCGCCTGCCCTGAACTTCGGTTGTCTTAAATGGTATGCTGCTGTGGCACTCAGCCGTGACACCAACAGCCAGCATACAAGCATGCAGGTCACAACTTGGTTTCCACTGGCCAAATACTTTTTGCAGAGTGACCCCATTTCCGAATCTCCCCAAAGCTGTCTTCCATGTGGTGTCTTGCCCTCTCCTGGAATGCTCACAGATGTTATTAAATTTGTTGCTACTTTAAAGAAACAATAAACAGCATCTCATTAATTCAACAGGGGTTTGATAAATACTCTTATTTCAATCACAGCATGAATTGGTTTATAGTAAAACAAGTTTATTAAACAAAAAGTCATAGGCTTAAATTATACTAAGTATAAGGAATAAAAATAGAAAGGGTTACAAGCAAAAATACACGTCTAAGACTAAAACCTGATTTAAGTTTCTTGTTTGAAGAATGACAGGTTTCAGAGTAGCAGCTGTGTTAGTCTGTATCCGTTAGTCTCTAAGGTGCCACAAGTATTCCTTTTCTTTTTGTTTGAAGAAGTGTTTCTCACCAAGTCTTTTCCAAACTCTCTGGGCAGGTCTCTTTACAGAGCTTAAAGTGCTCTGTTTCTTTGTCTCTTCAGGTGAAGGATAACTTAGGAGTTCGCTCCCCCTTTCTTTATAGGTCAGTATATCTTTCAATTTTATTCTCAGATAAAGTTCCTTTTGTCCTGCTGGGAAGAGATACCATGTTGTCTGGTGAAGACTTCATGCTGGTTCCTTCCCCACTGCTGATAGCTGAGTGGTGATCTCCTCTCCTTGTTAGCTTGATAGCTTTTATTTACTTTTCATGTAAATGACTTTCCAATGCCTCTCAATTTACCAGGGAGACGCATTCAAACAGTGTTCAGTGCTGCAGAGAGGTGCAGGAGGATGAGAGTGATGATCTGCCTTCTATCCATTGAGAGCAGGTGATCATCCTGCGTGGTGGTTTCAGTTCCATGTCCTCTCCTGAATCCAAATTGTGCTGTGTCTAGGATGTTAGCTTAAATTAGGTGAGCCTGTAGTTGGCCTTTGACTATCTTCTTGATGAGCTTGTTCGTGAATGAAAAGAAAATCAACAATAGGTGAGGTTCTTTTCACCAAGGCTTATGTCTAAACTTACTTAATGTCTGGCTAAGGAGATAGTCTACAACAGCACTGAAGGGTTCTGGGATGGCAATGTATCTTTGTCAAACACCCAGCTTAATTCAGAAGAAGCCGGTTCTTTTCCTATTTACAAGAATGCATCTTGAGGAGTCATCATATAGAAGATAGAACATTCAATAGGGCTGGTCAGGGAGGCCTCTGTTTTAAGATCAGCCAAAACGATTCCCCGTCGACAGAGTAAAATGCAGCCATGATATCTACAAATGCAATTTGAATGGGGTACTTGAATTCCCAAGACAGATAGAAGAGTAATGTCACAGTAGTTACAACAGTCTTGTTTCCTGTCTTTACACTTGCAAAGCAGTAAAATAAGGTCATCTTTGCCAGTCGAAAGGGACTTTGTTCTCCAGATTATATTTACCTAAAGACACAAAAGAAAAGCTGGTCCAGAGCTTTTTAATAGTTCTCCAGGAATTTCACAGACTCCTGTCACCTTATTTCCCTTAAGCTTCTTTTCAGCTCCATGGATTTCATCAATAGTCAATTCACTAGGATCATTTTGTGCTGAATGGGTTATCTCGGCAGCAACCTTAATACCAGTGGCTTCAAAAATGGGGTGTAAGCCTTGAATGTATGAATAGGGAATCTCAAACAGAAGTAGGGAAGTGATCTTACCTCTATGCACAGCATTGGTTAAGACCACTACTAGAATACTACGTCCAGTTCTGGTGTCTACACTTGAAGGATGTGGAAATGCTGGAGATGGTTCAAAGGACAGCTGCAAAAATGTTCCAGGAGCTGAAAAAAAATGTTTTACAATGTGAAGCTTAAGGAGATCAGTCTATTCAAATGATCAAAGAGATGGTTGAGAGGTGACTTGATTGCTTTCTATAGGTACTGTGATTGGGCAAGGCCAGACGGCTATAGAAAAGTAGTCTTATTGGGATCCGGGAAGTGGGCGGGCGAAGCCCGTCCACTGCTAAAGGATCCCCCCCAGCCTAAAAGGGGGATCCACAGGACCTAGATGCCCAAAAAATTCCAGGGGACAACTAATAAAATAACAGGGACAGGAGTGCGGTCAAAGGGTCAGACGAAGGGAACCGGACAGGGACACCGAGCAGAGAACCCCGGACAGCGCCCACTGCTCCTCAAAGGCGTCAAGGGAGTCAGAGGATGCCACCCAGAGGAACTCTGCCCGGATAAGTGAACGGACCGAGGATCGGAAATAGGCCCCCCAATCACAGGAGACTCCATCGACCAACCTCCTCACTCTGGTTTTGTAGATGGCCATTTTAGCTAGGGCCAGGAGGAGGTTGACCAGGAGATCCCGTGACTTTGTGGGGCCAGGGATAGGGAGTGCATAAATGAGAAGGTGAGGGGAGAAGTGCAACCAAAAACGTAATAAAATATTGGTGAGGAGCCGGAATAGGGGCTGCAGCCTGGCACGCTCCAGGTAGACATGTGCCAGGGTATCCCTCACGCCGCAAAAGGGGCAGGTGTCTGGGATTGTGGTGAACCGCGCCAAGTACACGCCCGTGCTCACGGCTCCTTGAAGAAGCCGCCAACTGACATCCCTGGCGGGCTTTGGGACTAAGATGGAATATAGGCTGGCCCACTGGGGTTCCTCACCCTCCGAAGGTGGCAGGAGGTCCCGCCATTTTGTATCGGGGCGGGACACGAGGGTGCGGGCGTGAAGGGTGTGGAGCATGAGCGTGTAGAGATGTTTTCTTGGCACGGTTTGAAAGCAGACCGGCTGCATCTCGTGCAGCCGGCTTCTAGTGAAGGGGTGAAGGGATCGGTTGGATCCACGGGGGAGGGGTCCAATTAAAAGGTCCGGCGGGCCTGGGGTAACGGGTGGGCGGGGTGTGCCCTCGTGCAGGACCCGGTCGAGATAAACCCGAGCAGCGGGCGACAAAGCGGCCTTCACCTCCTGAAGTATGCGCCGGGGAGTACAAGGTCTGGAAAGCCCCATGTGCTGAGCGAAGGTTAGGGGATCGAGCCAGTCTCCCCGGTCATAGTCCAGGAGGTCTCCGACTCTTGTGACCTCTGCCAGGACCAACCTCTGGCGCACCGAGCGGGACTCGGCCACCTGCAAACGGAGCTGGGGGTTGTGTAGCAGGGGCTCCGCGAGGAGATCTGCCCCCTCGGTGGCCGCCACGGACCTGGTCGTTGTAAAGAGTTTCCAGGTCCAGAGGAGGTCCTGGTAGAAGACCAGCAGCCCGGAGAGGTCTCGCGGAAGACCTCTCGGATGGAGATGAAGGAGCTGCCGGTCGTATCGGAGCCCTCGGAAGTGGCGCAGGAAGGCGTGCGCCAGTATGCTCCACGCCGGACTACCTGCACCATAAAGGAGCCTCTGCAGGGTCTGGAGGCGGAAGACATGGACCTGAGTAAGCAGACATTTGAGGCCCTGCCCTCCCTCCTCCACAGGTAGATGGAGAACCCCTGCAGGGACCCAGTGCAGTCCTGACCAAAAGAACTCCAGAATCGATGTCCGCAGGTGGTCAGGAAAGCCGGGGCTGGGACCAGGGTGTTGAGCCGGTACCAAAGCATGGACAGGACTAGTTGATTAAGCACTAACGCTCTCCCTCGAAGGGAGAGGCACCGGAGCAGTCCTGTCCATTTCCGGAGCCGCTCTATCACCCCGCCCTCTAAATTCTGCCAGTTCTCCGGCGGAGAGGGATGCGTGGCAGAAAGGTAAACACCCAGATAAAGCAGCGGACCCGTGCTCCACCGGATGGCTTGAAGCGCGGGTGGGCGGGGGCTCGCCTGCCGCCAGTCCCCTACCACCAAGCCAGAGCTCTTGACCCAGTTGACCCGCGCAGAGGAGGCTGCTGAATAGATGGCCTGGCAAGCCTCCACTCGCACCAAGTCGCCCGGGTCCTGGACCATGAGGAGCACGTCATCAGCGTATGCCGACAGGACCAGCCGCAGCTCCGGCTCCCTCAGCACCAACCCTGTCAACCTCCTTCGGAGGAGACAGAGGAAGGGTTCGATCGCCAGAGCGTAGAGCTGGCCTGAGAGGGGGCACCCCTGCCGTACTCCTCGCCCGAAGTTGACCGGTTCGGTCAGGGTCCAGTTGAGTCTTACCAGACACTCTGCGGAAGCGTACAGCACCCGGAGAAAGTTCACAAATCTGGGTCCGAAGCCAAACACCTGCAGAGTGCTCAGGAGATACCCGTGATCCATCCTGTCGAACGCCTTCTCTTGATCTAAGGACAGGAGGGCGAACGACAGACCATCCCTACACCCAAGTTCCAATAGGTCCCGGACCAGATATAGGTTGTCGAAGATACTGCGGCCCGGGACGGTGTAGGTCTGGTCTGGGTGGACCACGTCCGCCAGCACGGACCCTAGCCTCAGGGAGATGGCTTTTGCACGATTTTGTAGTCCGTGCTGAGGAGCGAGACGGGACGCCAATTTCGTAAATCGCGGAGGTCCCCCTTCTTCGGCAATAAGGCCAGCACGGCTCGCCTGCACGAAAGAGGGAGGACCCCGCTCTGCAAAGACTCGGCCCAGACGGTGACTAGGTCTGGGCCCAGGACGTCCCAGAACACGCGGTAGAACTCCACGGTCAGCCCGTCCATGCCCGGAGATTTATTGGTGGGCATGCGACGGAGGGCTTCCGAGAACTCGGCCAGAGTGAGAGGCAGCTCTAGCCGGTCTCGGTCGCCCACGCTGACCGTCGGGAGCTCCTCCCACAGCACTCTGCAAGCGTTAGGATCGGTCGGCTACGGGGAGAAAAGGCTTGCGTAGAAGGCTCTCGCCCTCTCGCACATCTCCACCGGATCCGTGAGGGGGGTGCCATCCTCAGTCAGTAGGCAGATGATATGTTTCTTAGCCCCCCTCTTTTTTTTCCAGGGCGTAGAAGAAGCGGGAGCCGCAATCCATCTCCCGAAGGAGACGGATGCGGGATCGAACAAAGGCACCCCGGGCCCGATGGTCCTCGAGGCTCCGGAGCTCCTCCCGCTTCTCCCGGCACGCTCCGCAGAGGGGTGGATCCTCGGGGCTGGCGGCCAAACGCCTCTCCAGCTCTAAGACCTCCCGTTCCAACTGCTCTATCGCTGCATCCCTCCGTCGGCTGGTGCCCCGGGTGTAGTCACGGCAGAAGAGCCGGGCGCGCACCTTCCCTACGTCCCACCACCGCCGTGCCGAGGGAAAGGCACGCCGCTGCCCTCGCCAGGCCAGCCAGAACTCCCGGAAGGACGCCACGAAGCCCGCATCCTCCAGCAAGCTGTTGTTAAAATGCCAATAGGCCGGCCCCGGCCTCTCCGCGCAGAGGGAGGCTGTCACGGTGGCTATGTGATGGTCAGAAAATGGGGCCGGCCGGATGCTGGAGGAGTGGGCTCGTGTAAGATGAAAGCGTGATAAATAAATGCGGTCCAACCGGGAGTGGCGCGACCGATGGGCCTCCACCCGGACAAAGGTGAACGTGGAAGTGTCATCCGGGTGGTGGTCGCGCCAGACGTCCACCAGGGAGTGGTGTTCGACTATCTCCTGGAGGACGGCCACGGCGGCCGGGCTCTTCTCGGTTCCCGAGCGGTCCCGTTCCTCAAGGGTGATGTTAAAGTCCCCTCCCAGGACCAGGCACTCCTGAGGATCCAAGGTGCCGAGGAAGGCGGATGCCTGCTGATAGAATTGCAGCCGCTCTGGGCTCGCTGCTGGGGCATAGATGTTGACGAGGTTGACTACGAGCCCCTCCATTTGGACCCGGAGGTGCAGCAGGCGACCCGGCACAGCCTCGGCGACCCCCAGCACCTCGGGCCGTAGGTCGGGGGAGAACAGGGTCGCCACTCCACCCGTATGAACTGTGAGGTGGCTAAAGTAGACCCTGTCTCCCCAATCCAGCCGCCAGTTGTCTTCGGCGGTCGGATCCGTATGGGTCTCCTGCAGGAAAACCACAGAGTACCTCCCCTCTCGAAGGAAGGAGAGCACCTGGGACCTGCGGAGACCCATCTTACAGCCACGGGTGTTCAATGTTGCGATGGTAAAGGGTGCCATGAGGAGGGCTGGGGGGGATCCTCGCCGGCAGGAATGCTCGTGGCTCCCAGCGGGCCGCGTAGCAGTCCGTGACCCACCCCGTAGGTGAGTAAGGAGTCACGGAAGTGGCGGACCCGCTGGTAGGCCGCGGCGCCCTGTCTCCCGGTCCTTTTCCCCTCCCCCATGAGGGCCCTTGCGGCCCGGAGGATTTGATTAAAGTCCCCCCATCGCTGGAGGGCAAGCTGGACTTTGTTGCGGGAGCCACGGACATCTTCTAGGAACTCCCGCAACTCCTCTCGCAGCGCATGGGGGGCTGGGGTTATGGTCTGGTTGCTTCCCGATGGGGCCCTTGGTACAGCCCCCTGGCCCAGCGGGACGGGCAGACAGGGTGCGGACCCCCGACGGGGCTCTTGATGGGTTGACCTGAATGCTGGGGAGATAGGGGGCGGCGGAGGGAGGATAGCAGCCCCTGGTGGGTCGGGACGGGCAAACACAAAGGCCATTCCCTGGGAGTCATCTGTTGGAAAGGGGAAGGAGACTGTCCCAGGGGTGGCAATAATATCTCGGGAGGTGGGCGGGAGAAGGGCAGGGGCAGGGGTAGAGGTGAGATTCTGGGTCGGGAGAGGGCTCTCACCGATGCCGGGCGCAAGCTGTCTGGTGGATTTGGCAGCCACGGCATCAGGAGGTGGACTTTCTTCTGTAGGGTCCTCTCCCGGAAAGGAGGTCGAATGCTCCTCACCAGCGAGGGATGCCCCTGGTGGCTCAGGTTCCAGCCGCGTGGCACTGGCCGTCGCCTCAACTGGCTCGGTGGCTTTCAGCAGGGTGCCTTCTGCAGCCGGGTTGATGGAGGAGTCCAGGGGCTCCTCGGAGGTGGGAGCAGAAGCAACTGTTACGGGGAGGGAGTATGGGGAAAAGGGGGCCGGAAAGAAGTCGCCCAGATCGAGGCCCGCTGGCATAGGATCGTCCTCCCCTTGGGTGACCGGGGTCAGACCCAGGGCCTCGATCTCCTCATATATAGAGGGGAAATTGTTTTCCGCTACCCCGGGATTCTCCCTGCCGGCACCTGACGCGATGGTTACTTCGGGGCACACTGGGGTTTCAGATGGTGCCTCGGGGGTCTTGGAGGGGAGGGACTCCCGTGGAGGGGAGATACCGTCTTCCAGTGCTGCCACGTCTTCCCCAGCCGGCTCTAGTGGGTGGAACACACCCGTGGGTAGAGCGGAAGGCTCGGCATCGGTGCCCCCCTTCCTGGTCTTCCGGGGGGCCTCCGCGTCACATGGGAGGAGCGGAGCTCGAGCCTTCCGCTTGCCCCGCTTCCCCTTGACTAAGGCCCAGCCCTCCATGGCATCATCCGGGGGCTGGCTAGCAGGGGTTGTGTCAGGGGGCAGAGGCGACGGCTCAGGGACTCGAGGGGGTAACGGTGGGGCAGCACAAGGGAGGGAAGATTCCCCTTGGGGCGGGCCCTCTCCCATGCTTGGCGCTGTCCCTGTCTCACCCTCCTCCACAGGCCTCGCCAGATTGCAAGCAGCGGGGGCGGGGTTCTCCCGCTCGTCTGGGCATAGTGGGGGAGGTGCCCCTTGGGCCTGAGCGGGAGCAATGGTGGATTGTGAAGGAGGAGGGGCGGTTTCAGGTGCCGGGCAGCCAGGGGCGTCGGCGATGACGGGGCCGATGCCCTGCCGGGGCTCGGGGGTCCTGGATGGCCCTTCTTCCCGGGCCAGGGGGCAGTCCCTCCGGACGTGCCCCATCGCCCGGCAGAGGTAGCACCGGGCCTCCCCCGTGGAATAATGAACCCTGTAAGGGGTCCCCTGGTAGGGGACTAGGAAGGACCCCTCGAGTGCCTCTCCGTTGTGCGCCGCCGGCGGCAGTTGAAGCTGCACTTGCCGGCGGAAGGAGAGGACGTGACGGAGGGCGGGGTCTTTGCAGCCCAACGGGAGAGGGCTGATGACAGAGATGGGCTTTCCCAAGGTAGAAAGGGTGGGTAACAGGGCGGCATTGGGCAGAAAGGGAGGGACGGAGGTCAGAACCAGGCGGACGCCCAGGTCCTCTAGTGGCTCTAAGGGGACGAACACGCCCCCCACCGCCAGGCCCTTCTCCACCGCCTCCTGGGCGGCGGCCTCCGATGCTAGGAAGAAGACGACCTTGCCATACATTTTGGAGGCCGCCACAATGGCCGTGGGCCCCACCACCCTCGCCAATGCCCGCACATAGGTCTCCACGTGGGGTGAGGCGGGCACCAGGAGGCAACGGACGCCGTGCTTCCTGGTCATGGTGGGAAAGGGGCCCCGGCCGCTATAGATGGTAGCGGAGGCGGTGGGCTGGAGAAATGATGTAGCGGCAGGCGGGGGGGCTGCCGCCACCTGGGCGTATGCTCTAGGGGCCGGGAGAGGGACACCTGCAGAGCTGGTGGAGGGAACAGCGGGGAGGGGCGCCCCAGCTGGAGATGGGGCCGGGGCATTGGGGGCAGCCCCTGCCATGGAGGACCTGGTCTTTTTAGCGGGGCCCTTCCCCTTCTTCTTCCCCTGGCCCTTCCCGCCGGCTGGGAGGACTCCCCCCAAATCTGAGGGGGTGATAGACGTGGCAGCAGTGGAGGTCACCCCGGTGCCCGTCGCTGCTGGTGCCCCAGCGGGGGCGATGGCAGATGGTTTGGCAGCGGACGTAGAAGCTTGGGGGGGTGACAGAGGGGCAGGCGGGGGAGGGGGAGCTCGGGCTACTGGAGAGGTCTCACCCGTCTCATCCCCCGCCATCATGAGCAAGGATGAAAGGGAGGACATCAAAAGGAGGAGGGGAGAGGGGAAGCAGGTCGACCACTCCTCCCCGCTAGGCTGCAGGCAGGGGAGGAGGGCGCCAAAAGGGGTGGGTTGGACGGGGGGCAATCAGGGGTTAGGGGTCAGTCACCGACACAAGGTGGAAATTCTGGCTCCTCTTGGTGCACTACGGGGGGGGGGGATTCAACAACATTGAAGGTGCAGTGAAGAGGGTTGCAACTAAAAAGGGGAATTGCACAAGCGCATGGGAGGGGGCATGGGCACACGGAGCGAGGGGCTAAGCGGTCTGGGGGTAGAACAGGGAAACCAAGGGGCTAGCTTCAGAGGTTGGGGCGGGGCAAACAAACAAAGGCTGCAGAAGGAAATGGGCGGGGCAGGCAAACAAACTGAAGCTAGTAAGGGGGGCTGGAGCAAAAGAGGAGGCAAAGCAAGTGGCAAATGGGGCAGGTAGTAAAGGGCAAAGCTGGGGGGTAGGCAGTCCGGGGGGGGCACATGTGCCCATGTGCACTTGCACAAGTCTTTTTTAGCTTGCTGCTGCTTCTGACCCAAAGGGTGGAAATAGGGCGTGGCAAGCCAAGCAAGCAGCTGAGTCCAGAGGCAGGAGCTGAGGCAGCTGGTATACAGCCAGTGGGGGTGGTGGAGGGGGCAGCGGTGGTGGTAACAGTGGTGGGGGTTGGGGAGGACACACAGATGGATCGGGGGGCAGCTCCACGCCACACCCCCCGTGTCCCTACAAACACAGTCAAAACCCCCACCACAAGAGCATAGTTTGAAAATTACTCAGTCTTAGGGCCCCCTCCACGGTGGTCTGCAAAGTCTCTAGGTGCTGCCCCACTGGCAGATGATCCTCTTCTTCTCCTCCTCGGGCTTCAGCAGCTCCAGGCAGCAGACTCCACAGCAGCAGCAGCAGCAGCTCCAGGAACTCCAGGTGGTCGTCCAGGCAGGCAGAATGGACCTCTCTCAGGTGGTGGTGGTGGTGGTATCCACAACAGCAGTTGCTGGGGTCCCTCACTCCTCCTCTCTGGGGAGTGGGCTAGCAGCCCCCTCCCCACCCCAGGGTTGCAGTTGCAGCAGTAGCAGCACCCAAGAGTGGGGGGTCCAGCAGCCAAGTAGCAGAGAATGGGGGGTGTCTGGCCCAGCCAGGGGAGCAGCTGGAGCAGCAGGGAGAGCTTAGGGCCTAGTAGCAGGAGGAGCAGCAGCTTCCCACCTCCCTCCAAGCTAGAATGCTATGGGAGAGCAGTCTTATTGGGATCCGGGAAGTGGGCGGGCGAAGCCCGTCCACTGCTAAAGGGTCCCCCCCAGCCTAAAAGGGGGATCCACAGGACCTAGATACCCAAAAAATTCCGGGGGACAACTAATAAAATAACAGGGACAGGAGTGCGGTCAAAGGGTCAAAAGAAGGAAACCGGACGGGGACACCGAGCAGAGAACCCCGGACAGAGCCCACTGCTCCTCAAAGGCGTCAAGGGAGTCAGAGGACGCCGCCCAGAGGAACTCTGCCCGGATACGTGAACGGACCGAGGATCGGAAATAGGCCCCACAGTCACAGGAGACTCCATCGGCCAACCTCCTCACTCTGGTTTTGTAGACGGCCATTTTAGCTAGGGCCAGGAGGAGGTTGACCAGGAGATCCCGGGACTTCGTGGGGCCACGGATAGGGAGTGCATAAATGAGAAGGTGAGGGGAGAAGTGCAACCAAAAACGTAATAAGATATTGGTGAGGAGCCGGAATAGGGGCTGCAGCCTGGCACACTCCAGGTAGACATGTGCCAGGGTATCCCTCACGCCGCAAAAGGGGCAGGTGTCTGGGATTGTGGTGAACCGCGCCAAGTACACGCCCGTGCTCACGGCTCCGTGAAGGAGCCGCCAACTGACATCCCCGGCGGGCTTTGGGACTAAGATGGAATATAGGCTGGCCCACCGGGGCTCCTCACCCTCCGAAGGTGGCAGGAGGTCCCGCCATTTTGTATCGGGGCGGGACACGAGGGTGCGGGCGTGAAGGGTGTGGAACACGAGCGTGTAGAGATGTTTTCTTGGCGCGGTTTGAAAACAGACCGGCTGCATCTCGTGCAGCCGGCTTCTAGTGAAGGGGTGAAGGGATCGGTTGGGTCCACGGGGGAGGGGTCCAATTAAAAGGTCCGGCGGGCCTGGGGTAGTGGGTGGGCGGGGCGTGCCCTCGTGCAGGACCCGGTCGAGATAAACCCGAGCAGCGGGCGGCAAAGCGGCCTTCACCTCCTGAAGTATGCATCGGGGAGTACAAGGTCTGGAAAGCCCCATGCGCTGAGCGAAGGTTAGGGGATCCAGCCAGTCTCCCCGGTCATAGTCCAGGAGGTCTCCGATTCTTGTGACCTCTGCCAGGACCAACCTCTGGCGCACCGAGCGGGACTCCGCCACCTGCAAACGGAGCTGGGGGTTGTGTAGCAGGGGCTCCGCGAGGAGATCTGCCCCCTCGGTGGCCGCCACGGACCTGCTCGTTGTAAAGAGTTTCCAGGTCCGGAGGAGGTCCTGGTAGAAGACCGGCAGCCCGGAGAGGTCTCGCGGAAGACCTCTCGGATGGAGATAAAGGAGCTGTCGGTCGTATCGGAGCCCTCGGAAGCGGCGCAGGAAGGCGTGCGCCAGTATGCTCCACGCCGGACTACCTGCACCATAAAGGAGCCTCTGCAGGGTCTGGAGGCGGAAGACATGGACCTGAGTAAGCAGACATTTGAGGCCCTGCCCTCCCTCCTCCACAGGTAGATGGAGAACCCCTGCAGGGACCCAGTGCAGTCCTGACCAAAAGAACTCCAGAATCGATGTCCGCAGGTTGGTCAGGAAAGCCGGGGCCGGGACCAGGGTGTTGAGCCGGTACCAAAGCATGGACAGGACTAGTTGATTAAGCACTAACGCTCTCCCTCGAAGGGAGAGGCACCGGAGCAGTCCTGTCCATTTCCGGAGCCGCTCTATCACCCCGCCCTCTAAATTCTGCCAGTTCTCCGGCGGAGAGGGATGCGTGGCAGAAAGGTAAACGCCCAGATAGAGCAGCGGACCCGTGCTCCACCGGATGGCTTGAAGCGCGGGTGGGCGGGGGCTCGCCTGCCGCCAGTCCCCTACCACCAAGCCAGAGCTCTTGACCCAGTTGACCCGCGCAGAGGAGGCTGCTGAATAGATGGCCTGGCAAGCCTCCACTCGCACCAAGTCGCCCGGGTCCTGGACCATGAGGAGCACGTCATCAGCGTACGCCGACAGGACCAGCCGCAGCTCCGGCTCCCTCAGCACCAACCCTGTCAACCTCCTTCGGAGGAGACAGAGGAAGGGCTCGATCGCCAGAGCGTAGAGCTGGCCTGAGAGGGGGCACCCCTGCCGTACTCCTCGCCCGAAGTTGACCGGTTCGGTCAGGGTCCAGTTGAGTCTTACCAGACACTCTGCGGAAGCGTACAGCACCCGGAGAAAGTTCACAAATCTGGGTCCGAAGCCAAACGCCTGCAGAGTGCTCAGGAGATACCCGTGATCCATCCTGTCGAACGCCTTCTCCTGATCTAAGGACAGGAGGGCGAACGACAGACCATCCCTACACCCAAGTTCCAATCGGTCCCGGACCAGATAGAGGTTGTCGAAGATACTGCGGCCCGGGACGGTGTAGGTCTGGTCTGGGTGGACCACGTCCGCCAGCACGGACCCTAGCCTCAGGGAGATGGCTTTTGCCACGATTTTGTAGTCCGTGCTGAGGAGCGAGACGGGACGCCAATTTCGTAAATCGCGGAGGTCCCCCTTCTTCGGCAATAAGGCGAGCACGGCTCGCCTGCACGAAAGAGGGAGGACCCCGCTCTGCAAAGACTCGGCCCAGACGGTGACTAGGTCTGGGCCCAGGACGTCCCAGAACACACGGTAGAACTCCACGGTCAGCCCGTCCATGCCCGGAGATTTATTGGTGGGCATGCGACGGAGGGCTTCCGAGAACTCGGCCAGAGTGAGAGGCAGCTCTAGCCGGTCTCGGTCGCCCACGCTGACCGTCGGGAGCTCCTCCCACAGCACTCTGCAAGCGTTAGGATCGGTCGGCTCCGGGGAGAAAAGGCTTGCGTAGAAGGCTCTCGCCCTCTCGCACATCTCCACCGGATCCGTGAGGGGGGTGCCATCCTCGGTCAGTAGGCAGATGATATGTTTCTTAGCCCCCCTCTTTTTTTCCAGGGCGTAGAAGAAGCGGGAGCCGCAATCCATCTCCCGAAGGAGACGGATGCGGGATCGAACAAAGGCACCCCGGGCCCGATGGTCCTCGAGGCTCCGGAGCTCCTCCCGCTTCTCCCGGCACGCTCCGCAGAGGGGTGGATCCTCGGGGCTGGCGGCCAGACGCCTCTCCAGCTCTAAGACCTCCCGTTCCAACTGCTCTATTGCTGCATCCCTCCGTCGGCTGGTGCCCCGGGTGTAGTCACGGCAGAAGAGCCGAGCGCGCACCTTCCCTACGTCCCACCATCGCCGTGCCGAGGGAAAGGCATGCCGCTGCCCTCGCCAGGCCAGCCAGAACTCCCGGAAGGACGCCACGAAGCCCGCATCCTCCAGCAAGCTGTTGTTAAAATGCCAATAGGCCGGCCCCGGCCTCTCCGCGCAGAGGGAGGCTGTCACGGTGGCTATGTGATGGTCAGAAAATGGGGCCGGCCGGATGCTGGAGGAGTGGGCTCGTGTAAGATGAAAGCGTGATAAATAAATGCGGTCCAACCGGGAGTGGCGCGACCGATGGGCCTCCACCCGGACAAAGGTGAACGTGGAAGTGTCATCCGGGTGGTGGTCGCGCCAGACGTCCACCAGGGAGTGGTGTTCGACTATCTCCTGGAGGACGGTGACGGCGGCCGGGCTCTTCTCGGTCCCCGAGCGGTCCCGTTCCTCAAGGGTGATGTTAAAGTCCCCTCCCAGGACCAGGCACTCCTGAGGATCCAAGGTGCCGAGGAAGGCGGATGCCTGCTGATAGAATTGCAGCCGCTCTGGGCTCGCTGCTGGGGCATAGATGTTGACGAGGTTGACTACGAGCCCCTCCATTTGGACCCGGAGGTGCAGCAAGCGACCCGGCACAGCCTCGGCGACCCCCAGCACCTCGGGCCGTAGGTCGGGGGAGAACAGGGTCGCCACTCCACCCGTATGAACTGTGAGGTGGCTAAAGTAGACCCTGTCTCCCCAATCCAGCCGCCAGCTGTCTTCGGCGGTCGGATCCGTATGGGTCTCCTGCAGGAAAACCACAGAGTACCTCCCCTCTCGAAGGAAGGAGAGCACCTGGGACCTGCGGAGACCCATCTTACAGCCACGGGTGTTCAATGTTGCGATGGTAAAGGGTGCCATGAGGAGGGCTTGGGGGGATCCTCGCCAGCAGGAATGCTCGTGGCTCCCGGCGGGCCGCGTAGCAGTCCGTGACCCACCCCGTAGGTGAGTAAGGAGTCACGGAAGTGGTGGACCCGCTGGTAGGCCGCGGCGCCCTGTCTCCCGGTCCTTTTCCCCTCCCCCATGAGGGCCCTTGCGGCCCGGAGGATTTGATTAAAGTCCCCCCATCGCTGGAGGGCAAGCTGGACTTTGTTGCGGGAGCCACGGACGTCTTCTAGGAACTCCCGCAACTCCTCTCGCAGCGCATGGGGGGCTGGGGTTATGGTCTGGTTGCTTCCCGATGGGGCCCTTGGTACAGCCCCCTGGCCCAGCGGGACGGGCAGACAGGGTGCGGACCCCCGACGGGGCTCTTGATGGGTTGACCTGAGTGCTGGGGCGATAGGGGGCGGCGGAGGGAGGATAGCAGCCCCTGGTGGGTCGGGACGGGCAAACACAAAGGCCATTCCCTGGGAGTCATCTGTTGGAAAGGGGAAGGAGACTGTCCCAGGGGTGGCAATAATATCTCGGGAGGTGGGCGGGAGAAGGGCAGGGGCAGGGGTAGAGATGAGATTCTGGGTCGGGAGAGGGCTCTCACCGATGCCGGGCGCAAGCTCTCTGGTGGATTTGGCAGCCACGGCATCAGGAGGTGGACTTTCTTCTGTAGGGTCCTCTCCCGGAAAGGAGGTCGAATGCTCCTCACCAGCGAGGGATGCCCCTGGTGACTCAGGTTCCAGCCGCGTGGCACTGGCCGTCGCCTCAACTGGCTCGGTGGCTCTCAGCAGGGTGCCTTCTGCAGCCGGGTTGATGGAGGAGTCCAGGGGCTCCTCGGAGGTCTTATTGGGATCCGGGAAGTGGGCGGGCGAAGCCCGTCCACTGCTAAAGGGTCCCCCCCAGCCTAAAAGGGGGATCCACAGGACCTAGATACCCAAATAATTCCGGGGGACAACTAATAAAATAACAGGGACAGGAGTGCGGTCAAAGGGTCAAAAGAAGGGAACCGGACGGGGACACCGAGCAGAGAACCCCGGACAGAGCCCACTGCTCCTCAAAGGCGTCAAGGGAGTCAGAGGACGCCGCCCAGAGGAACTCTGCCCGGATACGTGAACGGACCGAGGATCGGAAATAGGCCCCACAGTCACAGGAGACTCCATCGGCCAACCTCCTCACTCTGGTTTTGTAGATGGCCATTTTAGCTAGGGCCAGGAGGAGGTTGACCAGGAGATCCCGGGACTTTGTGGGGCCACGGATAGGGAGTGCATAAATGAGAAGGTGAGGGGAGAAGTGCAACCAAAAACGTAATAAGATATTGGTGAGGAGCCGGAATAGGGGCTGCAGCCTGGCACACTCCAGGTAGACATGTGCCAGGGTATCCCTCACGCCGCAAAAGGGGCAGGTGTCTGGGATTGTGGTGAACCGCGCCAAGTACACGCCCGTGCTCACGGCTCCGTGAAGGAGCCGCCAACTGACATCCCCGGCGGGCTTTGGGACTAAGATGGAATATAGGCTGCCCCACCGGGGTTCTGCACCCTCCAAAGGTGGCAGGAGGTCCCGCCATTTTGTATCGGGGCGGGACACGAGGGTGCGGGCGTGAAGGGTGTGGAGCACGAGTGTGTAGAGATGTTTTCTTGGCGCGGTTTGAAAACAGACCGGCTGCATCTCGTGCAGCCGGCTTCTAGTGAAGGGGTGAAGGGATCGGTTGGGTCCACGGGGGAGGGGTCCAATTAAAAGGTCCGGCGGGCCTGGGGTAGTGGGTGGGCGGGGCGTGCCCTTGTGCAGGACCCGGTCGAGATAAACCCGAGCAGCGGGCGGCAAAGCGGCCTTCACCTCCTGAAGTATGCATCGGGGAGTACAAGGTCTGGAAAGCCCCATGCGCTGAGCGAAGGTTAGGGGATCCAGCCAGTCTCCCCGGTCATAGTCCAGGAGGTCTCCGACTCTTGTGACCTCTGCCAGGACCAACCTCTGGCGCACCGAGCGGGACTCCGCCACCTGCAAACGGAGCTGGGGGTTGTGTAGCAGGGGCTCCGCGAGGAGATCTGCCCCCTCGGTGGCCGCCACGGACCTGCTCGTTGTAAAGAGTTTCCAGGTCCGGAGGAGGTCCTGGTAGAAGACCGGCAGCCCGGAGAGGTCTCGCGGAAGACCTCTCGGATGGAGATAAAGGAGCTGCCGGTCGTATCGGAGCCCTCGGAAGCGGCGCAGGAAGGCGTGCGCCAGTATGCTCCACGCCGGACTACCTGCACCATAAAGGAGCCTCTGCAGGGTCTGGAGGCGGAAGACATGGACCTGAGTAAGCAGACATTTGAGGCCCTGCCCTCCCTCCTCCACAGGTAGATGGAGAACCCCTGCAGGGACCCAGTGCAGTCCTGACCAAAAGAACTCCAGAATCGATGTCCGCAGGTTGGTCAGGAAAGCCGGGGCTGGGACCAGGGTGTTGAGCCGTTACCAAAGCATGGACAGGACTAGTTGATTAAGCACTAACGCTCTCCCTCGAAGGGAGAGGCACCGGAGCAGTCCTGTCCATTTCCGGAGCCGCTCTATCACCCCGCCCTCTAAATTCTGCCAGTTCTCCGGCGGAGAGGGATGCGTGGCAGAAAGGTAAACGCCCAGATAGAGCAGCGGACCCGTGCTCCACCGGATGGCTTGAAGCGCGGGTGGGCGGGGGCTCGCCTGCCGCCAGTCCCCTACCACCAAGCCAGAGCTCTTGACCCAGTTGACCCGCGCGGAGGAGGCTGCTGAATAGATGGCCTGGCAAGCCTCCACTCGCACCAAGTCGCCCGGGTCCTGGACCATGAGGAGCACGTCATCAGCGTACGCCGACAGGACCAGCCGCAGCTCCGGCTCCCTCAGCACCAACCCTGTCAACCTCCTTCGGAGGAGACAGAGGAAGGGCTCGATCGCCAGAGCGTAGAGCTGGCCTGAGAGGGGGCACCCCTGCCGTACTCCTCGCCCGAAGTTGACCGGTTCGGTCAGGGTCCAGTTGAGTCTTACCAGACACTCTGCGGAAGCGTACAGCACCCGGAGAAAGTTCACAAATCTGGGTCCGAAGCCAAATGCCTGCAGAGTGCTCAGGAGATACCCGTGATCCATCCTGTCGAACGCCTTCTCTTGATCTAAGGACAGGAGGGCGAACGACAGACCATCCCTACACCCAAGTTCCAATAGGTCCCGGACCAGATAGAGGTTGTCGAAGATACTGCGGCCCGGGACGGTGTAGGTCTGGTCTGGGTGGACCACGTCCGCCAGCACGGACCCTAGCCTCAGGGAGATGGCTTTTGCCACGATTTTGTAGTCCGTGCTGAGGAGCGAGACGGGACGCCAATTTCGTAAATCGCGGAGGTCCCCCTTCTTCGGCAATAAGGCGAGCACGGCTCGCCTGCACGAAAGAGGGAGGACCCCGCTCTGCAAAGACTCGGCCCAGACGGTGACTAGGTCTGGGCCCAGGACGTCCCAGAACACGCGGTAGAACTCCACGGTCAGCCCGTCCATGCCCGGAGATTTATTGGTGGGCATGCGACGGAGGGCTTCCGAGAACTCGGCCAGAGTGAGAGGCAGCTCTAGCCGGTCTCGGTCGCCCACGCTGACCGTCGGGAGCTCCTCCCACAGCACTCTGCAAGCGTTAGGATCGGTCGGCTCCGGGGAGAAAAGGCTTGCGTAGAAGGCTCTCGCCCTCTCGCACATCTCCACCGGATCCGTGAGGGGGGTGCCATCCTCAGTCAGTAGGCAGATGATATGTTTCTTAGCCCCCCTCTTTTTTTCCAGGGCGTAGAAGAAGCGGGAGCCGCAATCCATCTCCCGAAGGAGACGGATGCGGGATCGAACAAAGGCACCCCGGGCCCGATGGTCCTCGAGGCTCCGGAGCTCCTCCCGCTTCTCCCGGCACGCTCCGCAGAGGGGTGGATCCTCGGGGCTGGCGGCCAGACGCCTCTCCAGCTCTAAGACCTCCCGTTCCAACTGCTCTATCGCTGCATCCCTCCGTCGGCTGGTGCCCCGGGTGTAGTCACGGCAGAAGAGCCGGGCGCGCACCTTCCCTACGTCCCACCACCGCCGTGCCGAGGGAAAGGCACGCCGCTGCCCTCGCCAGGCCAGCCAGAACTCCCGGAAGGACGCCACGAAGCCCGCATCCTCCAGCAAGCTGTTGTTAAAATGCCAATAGGCCGGCCCCGGCCTCTCCGCGCAGAGGGAGGCTGTCACGGTGGCTATGTGATGGTCAGAAAATGGGGCCGGCCGGATGCTGGAGGAGTGGGCTCGTGTAAGATGAAAGCGTGATAAATAAATGCGGTCCAACCGGGAGTGGCGCGACCGATGGGCCTCCACCCGGACAAAGGTGAACGTGGAAGTGTCATCCGGGTGGTGGTCGCGCCAGACGTCCACCAGGGAGTGGTGTTCGACTATCTCCTGGAGGACGGCGACGGCGGCCGGGCTCTTCTCGGTTCCCGAGCGGTCCCGTTCCTCAAGGGTGATGTTAAAGTCCCCTCCCAGGACCAGGCACTCCTGAGGATCCAAGGTGCCGAGGAAGGCGGATGCCTGCTGATAGAATTGCAGCCGCTCTGGGCTCGCTGCTGGGGCATAGATGTTGACGAGGTTGACTACGAGCCCCTCCATTTGGACCCGGAGGTGCAGCAGGCGACCCGGCACAGCCTCGGCGACCCCCAGCACCTCGGGCCGTAGGTCGGGGGAGAACAGGGTCGCCACTCCACCCGTATGAACTGTGAGGTGGCTAAAGTAGACCCTGTCCCCCCAATCCAGCCGCCAGCTGTCTTCGGCGGTCGGATCCGTATGGGTCTCCTGCAGGAAAACCACAGAGTACCTCCCCTCTCGAAGGAAGGAGAGCACCTGGGACCTGCGGAGACCCATCTTACAGCCACGGGTGTTCAATGTTGCGATGGTAAAGGGTGCCATGAGGAGGGCTTGGGGGGATCCTCGCCAGCAGGAATGCTCGTGGCTCCCGGCGGGCCGCGTAGCAGTCCGTGACCCACCCCGTAGGTGAGTAAGGAGTCACGGAAGTGGCGGACCCGCTGGTAGGCCGCGGCGCCCTGTCTCCCGGTCCTTTTCCCCTCCCCCATGAGGGCCCTTGCGGCCCGGAGGATTTGATTAAAGTCCCCCCATCGCTGGAGGGCAAGCTGGACTTTGTTGCGGGAGCCACGGACGTCTTCTAGGAACTCCCGCAACTCCTCTCGCAGCGCATGGGGGGCTGGGGTTATGGTCTGGTTGCTTCCCGATGGGGCCCTTGGTACAGCCCCCTGGCCCAGCGGGACGGGCAGACAGGGTGCGGACCCCCGACGGGGCTCTTGATGGGTTGACCTGAGTGCTGGGGCGATAGGGGGCGGCGGAGGGAGGATAGCAGCCCCTGGTGGGTCGGGACGGGCAAACACAAAGGCCATTCCCTGGGAGTCATCTGTTGGAAAGGGGAAGGAGACTGTCCCAGGGGTGGCAATAATATCTCGGGAGGTGGGCGGGAGAAGGGCAGGGGCAGGGGTAGAGATGAGATTCTGGGTCGGGAGAGGGCTCTCACCGATGCCGGGCGCAAGCTCTCTGGTGGATTTGGCAGCCACGGCATCAGGAGGTGGACTTTCTTCTGTAGGGTCCTCTCCCGGAAAGGAGGTCGAATGCTCCTCACCAGCGAGGGATGCCCCTGGTGACTCAGGTTCCAGCCGCGTGGCACTGGCCGTCGCCTCAACTGGCTCGGTGGCTCTCAGCAGGGTGCCTTCTGCAGCCGGGTTGATGGAGGAGTCCAGGGGCTCCTCGGAGGTGGGAGCAGAAGCAACGGTTAGGGGGAGGGAGTATGGGGAAAGGGGGGCTGGAAAGAAGTCTCCCAGATCGAGGCCCGCTGGCATAGGATCGTCCTCCCCCTGGGTGACCGGGGTCAGACCCAGGGCCTCGATCTCCTCATATATAGAGGGGAAATTATTTTCCGCTACCCCAGGATTCTCCCCGCCGGCACCTGACGCGATGGTTACTTTGGGGCACACTGGGGTTTCAGATGGTGCCTCGGGGGTCTTGGAGGGGAGGGACTCCCGTGGAGGGGAGATACCGCCTTCCAGTGCTGCCACGTCTTCCCCAGCCGGCTCTGGTGGGTGGAACACACCCGTGGGTAGAGCGGAAGGCTCGGCATCGGTGCCCCCCTTCCTGGTCTTCCGGGGGGCCTCCGCATCAGATGGGAGAAGCGGAGCTCGAGCCTTCCGCTTGCCCCGCTTCCCCTGGACTAGGGCCCAGCCCTCCATGGCATCATCCGGGGGCTGGCTAGCAGGGGTTGTGTCAGGGGGCAGAGGCGATGGCTCAGGGACTCGAGGGGGTAACGGTGGGGCAGCACAAGGGAGGGAAGATTCCCCTTGGGGCGGGTCCTCTCCCATACTTGGCAGTGTCCCTGCCGCACCCTCCTCCACAGGCCCCGCCAGATTGCAAACAGCGGGGGCGGGGTTCTCCCGCTCGTCTGGGCATAGTGGGGGAGGTACCCCTTGGGCCCGAGCGGGACCAATGGTGGACTGGGAAGGAGGAGGGGCAGTTTCGGGTGCCGGGCAGCCAGGGGCGTCGGCGATGACGGGGCCGGTGCCCTGCCGGGGCTCGGGTGTCCTGGATGCCCCTCCTTCCCGGGCCAGGGGGCAGTCCCTCCGGACGTGCCCCATCGCCCGGCAGAGGTAGCACCGGGCCTCCCCCGTGGAATAATGCACCCTGTAATGGGTCCCCTGGTAGGGGACTAGGAAGGACCCCTCGAGTGCCTCTCCGTCGCGCGCCGCCGGCGGCAGTTGAAGCTGCACTTGCCGGCGGAAGGAGAGGACGTGACGGAGGGCGGGGTCTTTGCAGCCCAACGGGAGAGGGCTGATGACAGAGATGGGCTTCCCTAAGGTAGAAAGGGCGGGTAACAGGGCGGCATTGGGCAGAAAGGGAGGGACGGAGGTCAGAACCAGGCGGACGCCCAGGTCCTCTAGCGGCTCTAAGGGGACGAACACGCCCCCCACCGCCAGGCCCTTCTCCACCGCCTCCTGGGCGGCGGCCTCCGATGCTAGGAAGAAGACGACCTTGCCATACATTTTGGAGGCCGCCACAATGGCCGTGGGCCCCACCACCCTCGCCAACACCCGCACATAGGTCTCCACGTGGGGTGAGGCGGGCACCAGGAGGCAACGGACGCCGTGCTTCCTGGTCATGGTGGGAAAGGGGCCCCGGCCGCTATAGATGGTAGCGGAGGCGGTGGGCTGGAGAAATGATGTAGCGGCAGGCGGGGGGGCTGCCGCCACCTGGGCGTATGCTCTAGGGGCTGGGGGAGGGACACCTGCAGAGCTGGTGGAGGGAACAGCGGGGAGGGGCGCCCCAGCTGGAGATGGGGCCGGGGCATCGGGGACAGCCCCTGCCATGGAGGGCCTGGTCTTTTTAGCGGGGCCCTTCCCCTTCTTCTTCCCCTGGCCCTTCCCGCCGGCTGGGAGGACTCCCCCCAAATCTGAGGGGGTGATAGACGTGGCAGCAGTGGAGGTCACCCCGGTGCCCGTCGCTGCTGGTGCCCCAGCGGGGGCGATGGCAGATGGTTTGGCAGCGGAGGTAGAAGCTTGGGGGGGTAACGGAGGGGCAGGCGGGGGAGGGGGAGCTCGGGCTACTGGAGAGGTCTCACCCGTCTCAACCCCCGCCATCATGAGCAAGGAGGAAAGGGGGATACCAAAAGGAGGAGGGGAGAGGGGAAGCAGGTCGACCACTCCTCCCCGCTAGGCTGCAGGCAGGGGAGGAGGGCGCCAAAAGGGGTGAGCTGGACCGGGGGCAATCAGGGGTTAGGGGTCAGTCACCGACACAAGGTGGAAATTCCGGCTCCTCTTGGTGCACTACGCGGGGGGGGGGATTCAACAACATTGAGGGTGCAGTGAAGAGGGTTGCAACTAAAAAGGGGAATTGCACAAGCGCATGGGCGGGGGCATGGGCACACGGAGCGAGGGGCTAAGCGGTCTGGGGGTAGAACAGGGAAACCAAGGGGCTAGCTTCAGAGGCTGGGGCGGGGCAAACAAACAAAGGCTGTAGAAGCAAATGGGCGGGGCAGGCAAACAAACTTAAGCTAGTAAGGGGGGCTGGAGCAAAAGAGGAGGCAAAGCAAGTGGCAAATGGGGCAGGTAGTAAAGGGCAAAGCTGGGGGGTAGGCAGTCCGGGGGGGCACATGTGCCCATGTGCACTTGCACAAGTCTTTTTTTAGCTGGCTGCTGCTTCTGGCCCAAAGGGTGGAAATAGGGCGTGGCAAGCCAATCAAGCAGCTGAGTCCAGAGGCAGGAGCTGAGGCAGATGGTATACAGCCAGTGGGGGTGGTGGAGGGGGCAGCGGTGGTAGTAATAGTGGTGGGGGTTGGGGGGGACACACAGATGGATCGGGGGGCAGCTCCACGCCACACCCCCGGTGTCCCTACAAACACAGTCAAAATCCCCACCACAAGAGCACAGTTTGAAAATTACTCAGTCTTATGGTCCCCCTCCACGGTGGTCTGCAAAGTCTCTAGGTGCTGCCCCACTGGTAGATGATCCTCTTCTTCTCCTCCTCGGGCTTCAGTAGCTCCAGGTAGCAGGACTCCAGCAGCAGCAGCAGCTCCAGGAGCTCCAAGTGGTGCATCCAGGCAGGCAGAAAGGACCTCTCTCAGGTGGTGGTGGTGGTGGTATCCATAACAGCAGTTTTTCACAGAGTTGCTGGGGTCCCTCACTCCTCCTCTCTGGGGAGTGGGCTAGCAGCCCCCTCCCCACCCCAGGGTTGCAGTTGCAGCAGTAGCAGCACCCAAGAGTGGGGGGTCCAGCAGCCAAGTAGCAGAGAATGGGGGGTGTCTGGCCCAGCCAGGGGAGCAGCTGGAGCAGCAGGGAGAGCTTAGGGCCTAGTAGCAGGAGGAGCAGCAGCTTCCCACCTCCCTCCAAGCTAGAATGCTATGGGAGAGCAGTGGGGGAGAGAGAGAGAGATTCACTCCAGGCTAAACAAATCCCTGGTACCAGGATCAGTGAAATGGAAGCTGCTCCAGGTCAATTAAGACACCTGGGGCCGATTTAAGAACTTTCCAGAAGGCAGGGAGAAGGCTAGGTTGATTGGGACACCTGAAGCCAATGAGGGGCTGGCTAAAACTAGTTAAAAGCCTCCCAGTTAGTCAGGTGGGCGCGCATGTCAGGAGCTGTGGGAGGAAGTTGTGCTGTTGGAGAGACTGAGTAGTACACACTATATCAGGCACAAGGAAGGAGGTCCTGAGGTAAGGGTGAAGTGGAGCTTGAGGAAGTGAGGGCTGCTGTGAGGGAAGTAGCCCAGGGAATTGTACATGTCATGTTTCTAAAAGGTCAGCTACCATAGCTGATACTATTAGGGTCCCTGGGCTGGAGCCCAGAGTAGAGGGTGGGCCCGGGCTCCCCCCTCCCCGACCCCCTTATCAATCACTGAGACTGGGAGACAACAGAGACTGTGCAAGGAAGGATAGCTTCTCCTCGCCTCCCTCGCTGGCTTATAATGAAAATGGCTCAGTAGACTGTGACCCTTGTCTATAGAGAGAGAAGGGTTACGTGGAGGGTCACAGTGAGCCTCTGAGGCTAGCGAAATCCGCCAGGAAATGTGGGACCCACGGAGGTAAGGTCAGAGCTTTGTCACAGTACTTACACATGGAAAAAATACCTGATAATCAGGGCTTTTCAGCCTTACAGATGAAGGCATAAAAAGGTCCAGTGTCTGGAAGTTGAAGTTAGACAAATTGAGTGCAGGGGACTGGACTAGATGACTTCTCGAGGTCCTTTCCAGTTCTTTGATTGTATGAAATTCAACTTTTTAATGAGATGCAGTTTCTTATCAGTGAGGGTAATTAAACATTGGAACAACTTGCCAGGGGAGGTGGTAGACTCACCATCACTTGGAGTCTTTAAAATGAGATTAGATCTCTTTCAAGAAGAATTACTTCAGTGTCTGGGAAATTCTCCAGCCTGTGTATGCAGGACACCAAAGTAGGTGATAATAGCGGTTCTCTTCTGACCATAGAATCTATTAACTTAGATCAGAATCAGGACCTTTATTTCTAAGAACAGCAAAGTGTCCACAGAACCTCCCAGAGAACACAACAATTGCATTGATTTAATAGTAGGGGACTTTATATCAGGGTTGGTGCTGTGAAATCCACACACATTCTGCCGTGGCAGGATCACTTTGCCTGTTGTGTGATGGAGTGTTCTCAGACATGTGACTCTCCTTCGTGTAAGAGATACAGTCAAGATACTGATTGAGTCATACATTCCAGGACAGAAAGATAAATGGGGCTGAGTCAGGAGGTCTTTGTCCCGTACCTACTTTCTTTTCACTGCATACAGATTGGACTCATTAGATCCATAGGTCATCCTCTGGCTGAATGCTCACTGTAGGGAAAAGAGCCTATGTGATTCTCCCTATCCATCTGTTCAAGCCCATTTTGAGTCCCACACAGGAAAATACAACATAATTTTCTGAAACAGAGGTTGCAAAGTTTATTTTAAGGTGAATTCTCACACTCTCTCAATTTAACAGCCATTGGAATCCACATCTGGGAAGATGCGAACTTTGAAACAATATTGAGCATGCTCTATTAATAATGTCATTATTATTTAACAATGAAAATCATATATTTATGTAAGAAACTTACAAAATGTCTGAAAAATGATATCTTCCTAGCAAAAGGAGCTTATAAGATAAAATATTCAAAAAAGAAGATATTTATTCACTGATGCAAAAAATACTATTTAACTTTCATTAATTAGAACTTAAAATAGACCACTTGAAAAGCTAATCATTCTTTGGACAGCCTTTACAAGAAAGAGAGATTCTTACTGCAGTTAAACTCCTTTTTAAAGACCTGTCCAGATCAAAGAGTCATTTCTCACCTATAAAAACTCTTTGCAAATCTACCAGTTACTAAAGATGCTGTGATAAAAGTTCCTCCTCTGCCTTGGTGGGTCCTGCGCTTATTGGCAGATTTGCTCTCCTCAGAGGTTCACAGTAGCTCCCAGTTTGGCCACTTTTGTGGCTCAAATCTGCCATTCACTCAGATAACCTCATCACTGGCCAGCGTGGGGAAAAGAAAGAAGAACAATCCCTGCAGTCTCTGCTGATCCACCTAGTGGATCGGGAAACAGGCCAGAGACCTTCCCCTCTGGTGGAACCCACAGTCCAGGTCAACTCTTCCGGGATCAAGTAGGGAATTGGGGGGTGGAGAGATGGAAGAAACCCGGGCCTGCCCTCTACTCCGGGTTCCGGCCCAGGGCCCTGTGGATTGCAGCTGTCTACAGAGGCTCCTGTAACAGCTGCGTGACAGCTACAACTCCCTGGGCTACTTCCCCATGGCCTCCTCCCAACACCTTCTTTATTCTCACCACAGGACCTTCCTCCTGATGTCAGATGATGCTTGTACTTCTCACTCTTAGCTTCTTGTGCCTCTTGCTCTCAGCTCCTTGCATGCACACCACAAACTGAAATGAGCTCCTTTTTAATCCCAGGTGCCCTGATTAGCCTGCCTGTCTTAATTGATTCTAGCAACTTCTTTATTGGCTGCAGGTGTTCTAATAAGCCTGTCTGCCTTAATTGTTTTCAGAAAGTTCCTGATCATTCTGGAACCTTCCCTGTTACCTTACCCAGGGAAAAGGGACCTACTTAACCTGTGGCTAATATATCTGCCTTCTGTCACTCTCCTGTAGCCATCTGGCCTGACCCTGTCACAATGCCTTATGCAAAAGATTTCTTCCCAAGAAAAGGTTTCAGAGTAGCAGCCGTGTTAGTCTGTATTCGCAAAAAAGAAAAGGACTACTTATGGCACCGTAGAGACTAACAAATTTATTTGAGCATAAGCTTTTGTGAGCTACAGCTCACTTCATCAGATGCATTCGGTGGAAAATATAGTGGGGAGATTTATATACACACACAGAGAACATGAAACAATGGTTTTTATCATACACACTGTAAGAAGAGTGATCATTTAAGATGAGCTATTACCAGCAGGAAGGAGGGGGGGAAAGGAGGAAAACCTTTTGTGGTGATAATCAAGGTGGGCCATTTCCAGCAGTTAACAAGAACGTCTGAGGAACAGTGGGGGGGGGGAAGGGGGAGAAATAACATGGGGAAATAGTTTTACTTTATGTAATGACCCATCCACTCCCAGTCAAAAAGTCCTTTTCTTTTTCCCAAGAAAATAAATCTTTTCAGAACTTGCAAGCCAAACTGTTATAGCTTGAAATGGTTTCATGTAAAGATAGAAACCTACTGTTTACTTTCTGTTGTATCTAGAAATTAATAGATCATTCAGGGTCTTTTGAAAGAAAACTATGTGCTGGGTCCTTATCTGGCAGGCCAGAAGAAAAGGAGTTTTTGCCTCTGTAGGGGGCCGCCTCTGCAGTTGGCAGCAGAGAGGGAAGAAATGGAAAGTTTACCTGGATGGAGTAAGGAGGAACAGGAAGTGGCTAGACCAGGTGGGAGGCATTGCTCTTCCAGGTGACTGGGGAGAGGGAGTATTTATACCCAAAACAGTTTAATAAAATCCATCTCTCAGCCAAAATAATTGAGGATGCTTCCTTGTGACAAGTGTCCAGTGCAGATACTCATTATGTCCTGCCTTGTTTTCTGACCATCTGCCCTGAAGCAGGTACTCACGGTTGTGAGCCGCTCCAAAGAGCATGGCAATCTTATCACAATTTCTGTTTTACTAATTATGTAGTATTGTACTACTGGTTTCTTTACAATAATCTTAATATAGCTACTATTTTAGGGGAATTAATGTGACTGACTAAGTTACTTCCATAGCACTGCAGAGAAGATTTTTTTACCTTGGACAGTAGCACCAATACTTTGAGTGATGACTGCGTTCTTCATGTTCCCAGTGGTATTGTAAGGTTTCCTCGACAGTCCTATTAATATGAAGGTGATGAAGAGTTCTGCCAAGAAAACTTGTGATGAGTTTAGCTTCTTGGAGGAAGCATGTGAACTCTAGGCTTAAATCCAAAGCAAAAATGTGCCAAGACACCATCTAAAACTCAATGTGCCTACAAGCTGAAAAGCCATCTCTGATGTGATTACGGAGATTTGTTACGCAAAGAAGGCATTCTAGACTGAAGTATGGGTTTAATTGTTGCAGTCTCATTATTTTTACTTCTTTCCAAAGACAGATAATATCATATTGACTCTATATAAATCCATGGTACGTCCACATCTTGAATACTGTGTGCAGATGTAGTCGCCCCATCTCAAAAAAGATATTGGAATTGGAAAAGGTTCAGAAAAGGGCAACTAAAATGATTAGGGTATGGAGTGTCTGCCATATGAGGAGAGATTAATAAGACTGGGACTTTTCAGCTTGGAAAAAAGGCGACTAGGAGAGGATATGATTGAGGTCTATAAAATCATGACTGATGTGAAGAAAGTAAATAAGGAAGTGTTATTTACTCCTTCTCATAACACAAGAACTAGGGGTCACCTAATGAAATTAATAGGCAGCAGATTTAAAAGAAAAGGAAGTATTTTTTCACACAACACACAGTCAACCTGTGAAACTCCTTGCCAGAGGTTGTTGTGAGGGCCAAGACTATAACAGGGTTCAAAAAAGAGCTAGATAAATTCATGGAGGATAGGTTCATCCATGGCTATTAGCCAGGATGGGCAGGGATGGTGACCATAGCATCTGCTTGCCAGAACCTGGGAATGGGTGACGGGATGGATCACTTGATGATTACCTGTTCTGTTCATGCCCTCTGAAGCATCTGGCACTAGCCAGTGTCGGAAGACAGGATACTGGGCTAGATGGATACTGACCCAGTATGGCCGTTTTTATGTTCTTATTCTTAGTTCAAAAATGTTACAAAGTTGAGTTGAGGAATGTATGCCAAAGAAATAAAAAAGATATATTAAATGTGGGAGAGAGAGGGAGCTGGGGAAATTTTTTCCCCCACTTTGTGTAATTAAAAAAAATAAGCACGGAGTTGTCAGGGTTCCTTCCCAACTCTGAACTCTAGGGTACAGATGTGGGGACCCACATGAAAGACCTCCTAAGCTTATTCTTACCATCTTAGATTAAAAATTTCCCCAAGGTACAAACTTTGCCTTGTCCTTGAACAGTATGCTGCCACCACCAAGCGTTTTAAAAAAGAACAGGGAAAGAGACCACTTGGAGATGTCTTCCCCCAAAATATCCCCCCAAGCCCTACACACCCCCTTTCCTGGGGAGGCTTGAGAGTATTATCCTAACCAATTGGTTACAAAATCATCAAAGGCCCAAACCCCTGGATCTTGGAACAATGGAAAAATCAGTCAGGTTCTTAAAAGAAGGATTTTATTTTTTTTTTTAAAAAAGGAAGATAAAAATCATCTCTATAAAGAAAATCAGGATGGAAAATACTTTACAGGGTATTCAGATTCAAAACACAGAGGATCCCCCTCTGGGCCAAACCTTTAAAGTTACAGAAAACAGGAATAAACCTCCCTCTTAACACAGGGAAAATTCACATCAAACAAAAGATAAACTAATCCGCGTTGCCTGGCTTACCTGTACGGGTTGCAATATTGGACACTTGGATTAGGATGGGTTGGAGAAGATTGATTTCTGTCTGGCCTCTCTCAGTCCCAAGAGAGAACAACACATATACAAAGAGCAGGGAAAAAAGCCTCTCTCCCCCCCACCCGCCCCAAGATTTGAAAGTATCTCGTCCCCTTATTGGTCCTTTGGGTCAGGTGCCAGCCAGGTTAGCTGAGCTTCTTACCCCTTTACAGGTAACAGGATGCTGCCTCTGGCCAGGAGGGATTTTATAGCACTGTATACAGAATGGTGGTTACCCTTCCCTCTATATTTATGACAGAAGTGCATCTAGTTTTAGATAGATGTGGAGTCAATTATGTTGCTCTCTCAGCTGACAAATTGCTAGGTGGGAACAACACAGATTCCACTAACAGTACCATTTAAGCTATAATCATTTTCTTTTACGTGTTCTTCAGGAGCTAAACTTTAAAAGTTATATCACTCAGTGACATTTTTAAAGCAGTTGCCGCCATTTTTATTTAGAGCATATTTAATAATATTTTTTGTAGTGTGTAAAAGATCTCTTTACCATCAGATCTGATGAGGTGCAGCCTTTATTCTTACATTTGATCTCTCTGATTTCTATTAAGAATTCAAACATAAAAGTTGAATGTGAATTTTTAGACGTTGAACGGACAGCTCAGCTACAGAGTCAGAGCGTGGTGAGTTTAGCCACAGCCTTGCTGTTGGCTTTCCCTGCCCCTTGTGGGGTGATAGCCTTGAGCAGTCCTTGCATGTAGGCAATGGTTGATTAGCATCTGAACAGAATTGCAGTCAGGGAAGGCTTCTTGTGACCTCTCTGTTTTGGTGTTCATCAATGCGTGCACCAGATCTTGTTCGTAAATACTCTTTTGCTACCTAATTCTGCGTTCCCTTGTTGAGGACTTGTAAAGACAGAAAAGGGGAGAGAGCGAAATTGTGGGTGTGGTGGTTGTGGTAGGGGTGTTGTGTGGTGTTTCCTTTGTTTAAAATAACAAATGCAACAATCGATGTAGGACAGAAGAATTTAGATACAATATTTATGTCTAGTACTGTATATTCCTTCACTACTGCCACAGTGGGGCAACTAAGTGAACAGAGGGATTATCTAAATAAAGCATAGGATCAATAATCTGAACAACTATCTCCATCTTTCTGACTCTATAACTCTTCAGAAGGCTTCAGTAATCCTTAATTAATTTAAAAGCCATAAATATGTATATTGACTGACAGGTAAACAAATTCATCGAACATACTGCATTTATGGTAGCATTTGAAAAGTTTGTGTGTGTATACACACACACATAAATATTAAACATGTCCTATAATAGAGTTGAAATGTTAAATCTGTCTTAATTGCACAGTAATGATGCCATACTGTAATCTTAAAATTTAAAAGTACAGCATAATTTTTAATTTTATATGTAAATAGTTTTTCAAATTAGCAGTAGTGAGTTTCAGCTTTGGTTTTGTGTGTGCAAATTGGACCCTCAGAAAAAAATATCAGAGTTGAGATTAGATATAAGTTACAGTTAATCACAGTAGTTCCTATGTATTCTACTTTTATAAGTATTTGGAGATCTTTACTATCTAGATGGAGCACTGTTTGGTTGGAACCATATGTTTGTGTGTTTAATTATTGAAAGGAGTAGAATGACTCAGTCCTTCTAAAACATGTACTGCATTTATAACCACATATGGTAAAAATGAATTAGTTATATTCAGAATTCGTTTTCAGTCCTTAGCAGATGAATGTTGAATAAAAAAGCGCTAATTTAAAAACCTGAACTTTGAGGGGAGGAGGGGAACATTGCCTTAAAAACCCATTTCAACCAATGTATTGGAAAAAGCCATAAAAATGGATACATATAGCAATTATTTTCTTAAGTTAATGATCTTTTCTGGAATGGATAGTTGATCAATATTGGCATATTTTCAAAGGTTTTCAACACATACTCCAATGAAGACTATGACCGGAGAAATGATGAAGTTGACCCAGTGGCTGCATCAGCTGAATATGAACTTGAAAAGCGTGTGGAAAAATTGGAGCTTTTTCCAGTGGAACTAGAAAAAGGTATGCATTCTGTGCACTATTTACAATTCTCTAAACTGATGTGCAAATCTTTAAAGGGATTGTTGCACTTGCTTAGAGGGAATACCTTTAATTCTCAAGGAACCGTTGCAAATCTCTTGGCCCTTCAGACTGAAAAATATTCTATAATATTATTTAAGGAACCAGTTCAAGAACAATAGTTCTGTATTTCTGTAAGAATGTTGTTTCCTGTAGTTCACCTTACACATTAATTGACATGATTTTTCATATTAACTTTTCATTCTCCTCTGGAACATTAGCCATCTTGCCTGTAGTAACTGTAGTAACCTTTTCCAAATGGCAAATGCAATATTATCTATCTTTGGTGGGTTATTAAAACTGCAGAAAATTAAGATTCTCACCAAGGAAATAATTAAAAGTGGGTTTAATCACATGAAAAAAATCAAAGGAAAACAAAAGCTAGATGCAAATGTACTTCTTTAAATGCCAAATTACTTTAAATCAAACATATATTGCTTTTATTTGTCTTCTCCACAGATGAAGATGGACTTGGCATCAGTATTATTGGAATGGGAGTTGGAGCAGATGCAGGCCTTGAAAAACTGGGAATATTTGTCAAAACAGTAACAGAAGGTGGGGCAGCCGAAAGAGATGGCAGGTAAACTAGATTCAGTGTTTGGAATCTTCCTCAACAATAGTTGTTATGGATATTGATTTTTGTAGAAAATAATTTCTGATTGTTTGCATATGGCAAAAAGTTGTGTGTAATTTTATAGCTAGAAATCTGAGCTAGTGTTAAGGCCCAAATGTTCGAATCTGGGTACCTAAAGGTAGGCTTCTAAATAAAAGTAGCAAACTGAAATTTCAGAAGATAATTGTTTTGATTATCTCACTTGTGATGCTTTAAAGACGCCAGATTTGCAGATGGTGGTTGTTCCAACTTCCTGAAAACCAAGCCCCTGTAGCATTTGGTTGGTTGTCCAAAATCAGAAGTAATGAAGCATTTATAATGTCTTTGAATGGTGGTGAGTGCCTGCAGCTCCCATTGGTTTCAAAGAGAATTTTGGAATGGTCAGTATCTATGAAAAAAGGTTCCTCAGCAACATTTTTCTAGTTTTTCCTGTGTAGTTGTATGCCCTTGAGTTCCTCATTTCTCACTTAACATGCACGTTTTGAAAATCACTAACGCAGAATGATCTTCAGTATTATAAATTCTTCTTTGAGTGATTGCACACATGCATTCCAGCTCTTGGTAACTTTACTCTTTGTAAGGTGGTGTCAGGAAATAAATCAATGGGGACGTGGCACGTCCGACCCATAAATGGTTGATGCAAAAAAAAGTGCTTTTACAAAAGCTTTTACTTTATTTAATCTCCAGCACTTACACACGTCCACCACAGGTTAGGAGAGCACCTCAAATATACCCCGGATTAATATTTATGCAAGGTCTTCAGGAGGTCTCGAGTGGATATCTGTAGATTTCTGGTGGCCACCCTTCCATCTGCAGGGGAACTTGAGAGGAATCCCAGAAATGTGCAAAGCGTCCCAAGTATTCAAATGTCCACCAAGCTCAGACCTCTTCCCCCATTTATACTCAGTTACATAGCTTGTTCATTAAAACAAAAAAACCTGCTGAGCAGAATTTATGTGGAGTTTTCCAGCCAGCGAATTTTCCATCAGTTAACCAGATGTATTTCACATAGCAACAGTTAAAATATTGCCAGACTTCCTATCATGCAAAACCTCATGCTTCAGCAATTTTGAGAAGCTCAAGTCTGGAGGGCACATGGCCATGCTTACTCCTCGTGGGCATTCACTTCCCCTTCCCCTCCTGGCCTGTAAGTTGTGCTAAGGTTTCAGTAGCTGGTTTTTTACCTGCTTTCAGCAATAAGCACAATAATTGGTATTCCAGCTGCTGGCAGTGGTCTAGGCATGTTACTAGGCTCTGTGCTATCAAAAATCTCCCCTCTACAAATTCACCTAGCTCATGTACAGTTCCTGTGTTTTTTCAGTAGATCAGGATCACTTTCAGTATCAAGTGTTCCCGTTTGGCCGCCTTGCCTGCCCCAAGAGTGTTCCTTGAGGTACTGGCAGTGGTTGCAGCTTACCTTTGACGTCTGGACATAATCATTTTCTATATCTCAATGAATGGCTACTCAAGGGGCAATCTTATAATGAGGTTTTTGCCACCATAAAGATGATAAGATCTCAGTTCTGCAAGCTAGAATTGCCACTCAACATCGAGAAATTCACTTTGAGCCTGGTACAAAGAGTGGAGTTCATAGGAGCCTCCTTAGACAATATATCAGCCAGGGCTTATCTTCCCTCCAACAGATTCTCGATGTTAGCAGATCTCATCTCAAAGATTCAAATCAACCCACAGACATAGATAAGAAGTTGTCTTCAATTGCTTGGATATCTGGCAGCCTGCACCTTTGTGACACCACATATGAGGCTTCTCCTTTGATGTTTGGAGGGGCTGGTTCAGGACTGTTTATACTCCAAACAAACACAGCCTGCACAAGTTGTTGGTCCCTCATCAGGGAGATCATAGTAGATTTTTGCTTTGGCCCCTTTAATATTTGTCTCCAATTGACTAATAATCAGGCAGCTGAGAAAGAACTCTCATGTTCTTTCCAAAATACTTCATTCATTCGAGACAGGTGTACACAACTCTCTGAATATGGAGCACCCTAACCCTGAATATGGAACATCTTGGAGCATATGGAGCATCAGCTCAGGAGGTTCTTTCAACCTCATCCTTATATGATAATCAGTAAGCATAATAATCAAAACACCATCTTTTAGCAATAAATATGAATATATTTGGAGGGATGTCTCAAATATCCTAGAATAATTGAATAAAGATTGGGGTGGGATTCCTAATATTGTAATTTTCAGATGAGAATTGTATTTCAGTAGCTGCAGTAAATTTTCCATGTCTTTTTGCAAAAGTCAGGAGATTACTCCGGGTATTACTTGCCCTCGGGGAAGATGAGAAACTGTAGTGAGGGAATTCCGAGTGACTGAGCACCACTGTCTTATTCATGCTGCTCCAGACATAGCAGATGTTGGGTAGTTGCCAACTAAATGTCATTTAAATGTCATTGGCCAATTTAACCAGAGAGGTTGCTGTAAGCTCCAGTCCAAATTAAGAATAGGATGATAGATAATTAGAGGTAATAAAAAGTGAAGGAATCAGTGGGCAAACTGAATATGAAATACCAATACTCTTATTACATGTGATGGGGTAAATGGCTACTTTGTATAAATAATCTCCCAGTTCAAGTACAGGACAGGTGTAGTGGATGATGCATCATTTGAAAATATTTTTCTGATAATAAATTTACCTGAGAACAGCTGCTGAGGAATGTATAACAGTTCACAACTTGAAACATATACTAAATTATATCTCTTCGAAATTTGAATTCACATTTTTAGGATCTAATTCTGCAATCTTTCTGATATCGAGAAGCAATTAGGAAGTTGTTCCAGCAACTTAAATTAGTTCATATGGGTGACTGCTGTTCCCTGTAAGTGAAGCTTGAAGAACTGGTCCTTGAAAATAATAGTCAGAGAAACCACCAATTTCATTAATAATAAAATACTGTTAAACTTTTTCTTTTTAAGTCTGTCACCCGTAAACCCTTCTCCCATTTGGTACTTAATTTGTTCTCTCTCTCTCGCACACGCGCGCACACGCACATACACACACTCACGAGCTGGTGAGAAATAGCATGTTGTTCAGATTGGTGTCAAGCTATTCAACACATCTCTAAAAATGAGTCAGGAACAGGATGGAGGAAGAATCAAATGGGGGGTAAAGGTTGAAAATAACTGTCTGGAAATTAATTGTAACTGGTGTAATAATACATATTATATAAACTGGTGTAATTATATATTATAAATGAATAACCATCCTTCATCTTCATGTATATTGTACAAATGCCTTTAATATTTAGAAAAAAGGATGCTGTTAATTCCTTTAAATTTAAAAGTTTAAAAAAAGATTTTAGGACTGAATTTTTCCTCCTGCTCCTTTGTCATGTAATGCTGATTTAGTAAAGACAATGACCTATGTGCACCATCCAATACAAACCTGATAAAGTCATCTTGACAGTTGTATCTTCAAAATCCCAGATGGATAAAGAGAGAGGAAAGAATTCAATTTACTGAAAAGGAACTCTGATTATTTTATTTTATTCTATAATTTTAACATACATTGTATGTTACCTCTACATTTTTTATTAGCACTTTTATTCCATTTTTACATATTAAGGCCTGAGTTTCAAAAGGTCAGATACAAAATGGATGCTAATATATGTAAGCCCATGTTTTGCCTAATTTCTGTATAGTTACTACAATTCCATGTGCAAATTGTGAATGTTTGACTTGCAAAGGACCAGCTATTTGACAAACTGGCCTTTTGTGCACAAATAACAGATTTGCATGTGGAATTATGTTAATTGCAAAAGCAGTTTTAGCAAGCAAAAATGCACATTAATTTCTTTATGCATTGGCCTTCTGACAAGTCAGTTCTCAATTACATAGAAAATCTTATTAGTATTGCTTATTTTGGTAGTGTCTCCAGGGTCAAGGGTTCTTTCCAAACATAGAATAAGACATGATTGGAAAATAAATGTGATTACTCTTACTCGTGTGTATATATAGGAATACTTACTTGGCATCAAATAGAAAATATCCTTTTCGATGGCACATGTTACGTATTTGGAGAACTAAGAAGACTGAAATAAGAAATGGAAACAAATTAGTAAGCCGCAAAGAAAAGAAATACAGAGAGAAGTAATAACCAAAGTGGGCTAATGGACAAAAAGACTCTCATAATCTGTCAATCTTTTTATATTATTGAGGTATGTTCAATGTAATGGCAACAGTTACATGTATAAAAATGATATACCGTTCTAAAAAGGAAGTAGATGGGGTTGCAGAGATGCAGTTTGTAGGCTTCCACAAAAGCAGTATTTTCAAAATTTGCTATGTCTGGATGGGAAATAATCCATTGATCCACAGTTGGTCCACAGTGACAGTATGAACTTTGAAGCTGCCAAACTATCTCTTGGGAGCCATTTGTGCTCAGCAGTATATTTCAGAAAGTTGGGAGATGTTATTCAAAATGCATGTAGAAATGTGAGGTGTTATGCCAAAGCTGAGAGTGAAATTATTTTTAATACTCCTTCGCAAAATGTAGTTTCTAATTTGCATTCCCGGAGCATGTGGTTCTGAGGTCCTGAGGAAAACTTCCATTAGTAGATATTTATGCTCAGGAAAAGGTGCTGTTTTTAAATATCTTGACTTGAAAAAAGGAACTTTTTCATCTGCTCTGTTTCTGTTGGTTCCTTTTAAATCTGTGTTATCTGATATAGTAGCTCACATACAGATGCTTGAAAATGTGTTTCTTTTACTATTTTTATATCCTTTTTCATTTGGAAAACTGTTGGAATTTGTATGTTTCTAGCAGAGCTGAATTTGATATGGCTCTCTTCCCTCCACGTATCTTTAATAAATGATGATGCTATCTCTGCCCTAGGGATGCTAAATTCACAGGTTTACACTTGTGTGTATTGCAGAACGAAAAGAGTAGCAATTCCTTTAACTTTGCCACATGAAGCAGTAGGTTGTGTTATAAAAAGATGTTTAAAATCTAGAAGATTCTTCCCCTGTAAAACAATTTAAGGTTTTATCCTTCATTCCTTGTACATCCAAGACTCCCTTTCAAGTCACTCAGAATTCCTGCTGTGCAGGGAATGCAAGATCAGACCTCTTAAAGATAATTTTAAAGACTAATTTACCTTATTTGAAGTTTAGGCATAATCTAAGTAGTGGCCGTCAGGTACATGATAGGTTATTTAATATGCTTTTGCTCTAAAGAATACTCCGTTTTCAAGTAGCATGAAATACTAGAACTCCAGTTTACATTGTTCTTCAAGATTGTTTAGAAAAAGACAATGTGTAAGTTATTCAAGTTTCAGAGGAGCAGCCGTGTTAGTCTGTATCCACAAAAAGAAAAGGAGGACTTGTGGCACCTTAGAGACTAACAAATTTATTTGAGCATAAGCTTTCGTGAGCATAAGCTTTCCAATGAAGTGAGCTGTAGCTCACGAAAGCTTATGCTCTAATAAATTTGTTAGTCGCTAAGGTGCCACAAGTCCTCCTTTTCTTTTTAACTTATTCAGGTTTCTCAAAGTATGTCTACTCTACAGCCACTGTAGCAACATAGTTCTGATGCTTCAGCTGTGTCACTGTAGTACTGCAGCTGACACTTCCTACATCAATGGAAGGGGCTTTTCCATCACTATAGTTAATCCACCTCTCCTAGAGTTGGTAACCAGGTCTACAGACAAATTCTTCCATCAACTTAGCTGTGTCTAAACTCTGAAATAGGTTGACCTAACTATGGCGCAAAGTGATGAGTGATGTAGCTAGGTCACTTTAACTTTTAAGTGTAGATCAGGTCTGAGTTTAATTTTGTAATGTTCCAGACTCAGGAATTTGTTTTACCTGTTATTACCTACCATACTACTGATATGGAGGAATGTAATTACTCATAATACTAAGATTGTCTAAAGCTGTAATTATGAGGTATCTGCACACAGACAGTGACATAATTTTGTATTTTTTTCCTTGGTGTTGCTTCTGTACTCAGCAATACGAAATAGTAAAGCATGCTTTGCCCCACTTCAGGAATGCGTTTAAGCATGTGCTCATATACATGAAATCAGCCCTTTTCTAAATTGGGGTCTATATCACATACCAAATATGCTGCATAATGTTGTGTGGATGGTATTTACTTCAATTTTTTTTTATTTTGGTAAAACTCCAAACGCTTTTTTAAAAGCTACAAGTATTGCTTCCTCTTATGTTTTGATGAGTAATTAGGGATTTTATTTGTTTTTCTGAAAGGATCCAAGTAAATGACCAAATTGTAGAAGTGGATGGAATCAGTCTGGTTGGCGTTACACAGAATTTTGCTGCAACAGTTCTCAGAAACACCAAAGGAAATGTCAGGTGAGTAACTATGTTTGAAGAAGAACATACTGATGGTACTAAACATTTCAAATTATCTAGTTGCTTCCATTCGGAATATCAATTTCTTGGGTAGGGGCAATACAAGAAAGTGGAAAGGGAGAGACCTCTCTGTCCTTTTAACCTGTCACATCTCTACTGGGACTCCCAGCAATGGTATAAATGATATTAATTTTTTGTGATGTGACTACGTGATGATTAAGACTTGACTGAAACCACAGGTAGGGTCAGATCCTCAGTTGCTGTAAGTTGGTCAAAGTTGATTTCTTTCAAAGGATTTAAATCAGGCTCTGACCCATTGTTCGCATAGGCCACCAAATAGGTATCAGTCAAATGGAAACCTCAAGGAGAATCATTACCAATACTATCCTAATATTAATTCACTGAGCCACCCTTTCCCCAGTACTTGCTCTGGGTTTATCCCCATATCAGATGTTTTGTCTACTTCCTTGCTATAAAATGTGTTGTTCGTTTTATTATCACCTGTTAGTTAAAAGGGATTGTTGCAAGTGTCAGTAAAATAGTGAACAGGTTAGAAAATACTGTAAAATTCACTGAGTAAAATTCTTAATACAAGATGTAAATTCATAATGCAAAAATGTAAAATACTTGTAAGAACCATAATACAATAATGTACATTTTCTAACCATTAAACTGTTCTACCAGTTTTATAAAAAGAATATATACACTCATGTACGCTGTTAAACTACCTGCTAATTGCAACAAATATTTAACTTTGACAAATTAATAAATAAAAAAAATGTGTAGCATATTGTAAACTAATATCCAAGCTGTAACTGCCTTCAGTTAATTGCAGTTCCCAAAATTCGCTGTACAGAGGATAGACCTGACCTCTGATTTATATGATTTGGGGCCAGTTCCTATTCTTGTTGAACTCAATGACAAAACTATTGGTTTCAATGGAAACAAGGTCAGCCTGCTCCAGTTGCAGTGTTGGGTACATGCTGTAGTCATGTGACAGTAAGACTTTTCCAGCTGATCCTTAAGTAACATTTGAGGAAAACGTTAGCTTTGGCATTGTCAATGTAGTAGACTGTGCAGGTGGGCAGAGTGCTGGGTTTTTGTTATGGTTTATATTTAGGAAAATAAATATTGTAAAAATTGTAGTTTAGTTACAAGAGAGCCTTCTGTGTAACATATGCAATTTTATATATGTTAATTGGGTCCCAATCCTGCAAAGACTTCCACACAGATTTAACTTCAGGAACTGGGAATTGGTGGCAATCATCCATCTTGAAAAGTGAAGAGCCAAAGCAGTTCTGTAATTATGTGTCATGCTGCAACATCACGAGTGGCTCAAAAGTTCAATTCTCTAGCAACAGTCCTTGCCACAAATAGTGCAGCTGTAAGGGTGGGAGCTAGGGAATGAATCCGGTGCATTACTAATGCTTGAGGCCTAATGCAGTTTCTTCTTCACTCTCTTGGCTTTCCTTGTTCTCAACCACCTCTCTTCAGCCTCTTTGACTCCCGGGCAAAGCGCAGCCCTCTAACGTAGTCTATCACTAGCTATCTTCCCAGCTTGCAGTGTTGATGTTGAAAGATTTCAAGTCCCTCTTGCAAAAGTGCTTGAGCTTACATTGACCCAGTGGCCCTAGAGCATCCTCATTTTCTCTATACAGGGAATCGTTAGAATGCATCCACCCTGTGCAGATGACCAAGCCAATGGAGATGTTTGTGTTTGAGAATAGAGATTAGACTTGGTAATTTTGCTTTCTCTAGTACTTTGGTGTCAGGAACTTTGGTTTCCTGTTTGATAGTTAGAATATGGTGAGGACAGCATGTCTGAAAGGTGTTTAGTTTTCTTTCATGCTGGCTGTACGTGGTTCAGTTCTCGCCACAATAAAGCACTATGCTCAAAATGCACATCTAGTAGACCCAGATCTTGGTGTTCAATGTTAGTTTCCTGTTATCCCACACATGCTTGGTCAGGTGCCCTAATGTAGTAGCTGCCTTTCTGATATGGGAATTAACTTATCTCCAGATGAGGAGTTTATCTGATACAAAATTAATCCTAGATAGCAGAATTTCTGCACAACTTCTAGCATGGTGTTAGTGATTGAAACCCTGGTGTAATCAACACACTTTGTGCTATTATTGTTTTCTTTAGACTGATAGTCCACATTCAACACAAGTAGCACAAAGCTATTGAAAAATTGCTGAAGCTCTTATTCACTATGTGCGAAGAGCATTGAATTATTGGTGAATAGAAGTTCTCTTATCACCATGTGTTTGAGTTTGCTTTTTGCTTTTAGATGTTTGACACAGAGGCCCACTGGTGGTTTATTACTCTGTCTCAGCAACTTGTGTCAGGCCTGACATACTCACTACTCCTAACACACTGTTGTCATGATATATACCCAAAATGCGGCATGTAATATATCATAGGAAAACTAATAAATCACTGATCTTTAATGTTCTTGCATGTGTATTTATAAGGTATGTACAAAAAGTTATGGATATGTGTTAGAATCATGTTATTAAAATGTGTTTGGCAAGCAATGCATAATCCCAGTCTGCCATAGACAATGGAATGTGTATTTGCTTGGCTGACCAGTCTGGTCATCAGGCAGAGACAATAAAGGTGCATTTACACAAAAGGTAAACAAAGCCGTTGAACTAGCAAAGGGAAGAGATAACTACTCAACTGTCACCAGCTAGAGAAGAACCAGCATGAAATCTTCTCCAGACCACATGGCGTCTCTTCAGATGGACAAAAAGAACTTTATTTGAGAATAGATAAACAGATAATCTCTTTTTATCTGAGAATATAACTTCATATTCCAGTGGTTTACTAGAATATAAAGACAAGGGGTCTGAGCCTCATACAATATTACAGTACTATAAAAGTGTACCAAGTGAGATCTTTTATGAAAACTAATGACACACTGGTGATTAATATCATTGGGGAATGTGTGTAGTAACACTATATGAGAAATTATGAATGCTCACTGATATTATAATTTAAAATCTGGGACCAAACAAAGGGAGAAACTAGTTTTCTCCCAGATGGGAGGGAATGCAGCTATCTACCTGTTTCAATGAAATTCATGCTCCTGGGTGCATTCTGTACCAAAAAAATTCAAAATTCTAAAAATTGTATTTGTTAAAATAACATTACATAATCATGCCAGTTTCCATTATTTTGGTAATTTATTTCAAAATACCTGTCAGCAAGTATGTCTGTAACAATACAGACACACACAAAAATTCCCCCAGTAGTAGAGAGTTAAAGAAACCTCTATGACAACCAAGTGTCTTCTCTGCCCCCTTTCTCCCCCAGAGCCCAGCCAGGGGGCCAGACACCCACAATCCCTCCCCCCCTCCAGAGCCCAACTGCGGGCCCCCCCAGCAAAAACACCTGAACCTCCTCCCCCACCAGAGCTCAGCCACGCCCCCCAGCCAGATATCTGCACCCTCTTCCCCCGCAGAGCCCAGCTTCTGGCCTCCCCAGTCAATACACCTGAACTCCCCCCCCCTGCCAGAGCTCAGCCATGCCCCCCAGCCCAGATATCTGCACGCCGTCCCTCCAAGAGCACAGCCCCGGGCCCTCCCGGCCCAGATACCTGCACCCACTCCCCACCCAGAGCCCAGGGATCCAGAGGGAGAAACAACCTGATGCTCAGTCCCAGGCTTGCACAGAGTTTCCTGCATGCCACCCTGTCCGTCCCTCAGGGCATGCTGGGAACTGCATCTGCAGGAACCTTGTAGCTCCCTCTCCCTCCCACCCAGCAGTGTCTTCTATGTGCAGGCTGGGCTCTGCCGGGTCCAGTGGCCCCTAGTAGTGGCTAGCAGCACTGCAGCCCATTTCTGTGGTGGAAAGGAAATTCTGCGTGCACAACATTAATTTCTGCAAAATTATGCATTGCGCAGTGGCGCAGAATTCCCCCAGTAGTAAATTAAGCAAGGTGTGACCAAAAACAATGGAAGGCCCATTTATGTTTGAATCATCAGGGGGAGGGGAGGTCCACAGGAAGGGAAGAACAGCATGAGGTCATCCTGAGTGTGCAGACAAAACAGTGACTTTGGGAAGATAAAAGGAGAGAGAAAAAGCCATCTTGGTTTCCATCACTGGACAGACACCTGAACTCTTGCAATCTGCCAAAGATGGGTCTTTCAGCTAAGGAGATTGAAGTCTCTGGGAACTGAATATAGGTGAGAAACCTGCTTAGGCAAAGATCAAGGGAAGATGGTCCCTTGTACTGTTTTGGAAGGGCCTGACTAAGAGAGGGAGTCAGCTGTGGATGGAAAGAAGATGATTGCTAAGAAATCTACCTTGAACTATGGCTGTAGCTTGTTTGAATTAAGTCTTAGGGCAAGTCTACACTACAGTGCTACATCAGTGCAACTGCATCACTATAGCGCATCTGGGGAAGATGTGCCATGCTGACGGGATAGCACTCTCCCATTGACCTTAGAGAGAAGCATAAGTTATGTTGTCGGGAGAACGTCTCCTGATGACATAGTGCCGATGTGGACAGCATGAAACTTCTGTCACTTGGGGGGAATTTTTCACACCCCTGAGTGATGTAAATTAGATCGATTTAAGCAGTAGTGTAGACTTGCCCCTAGACACTAGCAAGCATATTTTACTTTTATTTACTTGTAACCATTTTGTCTTTAAGTGATACCAAGTAGAAGGGATAAAGTGATACGCTGTGCTTTTAAAGGAACAACAAACCTTATTAATTCTCTGGTGTTCCAGGAGAGGCCTGGATGCTTCAACCCTCTTTGGTTGGGGGAAATTTGGGACTGGGGGTATGTTGGGGTCACCATACAAGTAGTAACTAAGGCTGGTGGGGACCAGAGTGGAGCTCTGATGTAACAAGCAGGCTGCTAGAGTCAGAGGTGCTGAAGCAGGTCTGCTCAACACACAGACACTTAGTGCATGCTTGTATGCTGGCTGGGAGCATCCAGACAGGGAGCTACAGCAGAAGAGCATTTTAAGGCACGCAGGATTACAGGACAAGTAGTCTGAATTGAACCCTAAAACATTACAGATGTGTAGAGTTTTCTATCTGATCTTGTACAGAGATTTACATCCTTAGTGCTAGATGAGAAAGCATGGCGAAGCAGCAGAGGGAGGAATATGCCAAAGAGTACTGCTGCCAAAACACATCCTTATGCTTTGAAATACACCACAGTTTTTGTAAGATTAAAATCTCCCATGTATTTAATTATTATTCAGTGTACTGTGGGGCAGATTGCCCATTTCCATGGAAAATAGCAGGTTTGGAAGGAAGGAGAAAACACAAGGGGATCTTCACATAGCTTTCCCTAGGTCCTTCATCATGGATTAAATTATAATCTGACTAGTTGCCATACAGACCCTTTTGTCATAAAATATCGTATTGTACTGATATTTCTTTGTTGCTGTTCTGCACACATTGTGAAGTGTAGTGTACATCCCATACACAAGGATCAGGTCCTCAGATAATCCATTTTGAAGCACTTGGAGGAGAGGAAGGTGATTAGGAATGGTCAACATGAATTCACCAAGGGAAAGGCATGCCTGACCCACCTGATTGCCTTCTGTGATGAGATAATTGGTTCTGTGGATATGGGGAAGATGGTGGACGTGATATACCTTGACTTTAGCAAAGCTTTTGTTTCAGTCTCCCACAGTATTATTTCCAGCAAGTTAAAAAAGTATGGATTGGATGAATGGACTATAAGGTCAATAGAAAGCTGGCTAGATTGTCGGGCTCAGTGGGTAGTGATCAACGACTCGATGTCTAATTGGCAGCCTGTATCAAGCAGAGTGCCCCAGGGGTCAGTCCTAGGGCTGGTTTTGTTTAACATCTTCATTAATGATCTAGGTGATGGGATGGATTTTACCCTCAGCAAATTCACAGATGACACTAAGCTCCGGGGATACGCTGGAGGGTAGCGATAGGGTCCAGAGTGACCTAGACATATTGGAGGATTGGGCAAAAAAAAATCTGATGAGGTTCAACAAGGACAAGTACAGAGTCCTGCACTTAGGATGAAAGAATTCCATGCACTGCTACAGGCTGGGGAACGATTGGCTAAGCAGCAGTTCTGCAAAAAAAGATCTAGGAATTACAGTGGACGAGAAGCTGGATATGAGTCAACAGTGTGCCCTTGTTGCCAAGAAGGCTACCAGCATATTGGGCTGCATTAGTAGGAGCATTGCCAGCAGATTGAAGGATGTAACTATTCCCCTCTATTTGGTACTGGTGAGGCCACATCTGGAGTATTGCATCCAGTTTTCGGCCCCCCACTACAGAAGGGATGTGGACAAATTGGAGAGAGTCCAGCAGAGGGCAACGAAAATGGTTAGGGGGCAGGGGCACATGACTTATGAGGAGAGGCTGAAGGAACTGGGCTTATTTAGTCTGCAGAAGAAAAGAGAGAGGGGGCATTTGATAGGAGCTTTCAATTACCTGAAGGGGAGTTTCAAAGAGGATGAAGCTCGACTGTTCTCAGTGGTGGCAGATGACAGAACAAGAAGCAATGGTCCCAAGTTGCAGTGGGGGAGGTCTAGATTGGATATTAGGAAATACTATTTCACTAGGAGGGTGGTGAAGCCCTTGAATGGGTTACCTAGGGAGGTGGTGGAATCTCCATCCTTAGAGGTTTTTAAGGCCTGGCTTGACAAAGCCCTGGCTGGGATGATTTAGTTGGGGTTGGTCCTGCTTTGAGCAGGGGGTTGGACTAGATGACCTCCTGAGGTCTCTTCCAACCCTAATCTTCTATGATTCTATGATCATTGGCTCCTTACAGGTCTCATTTATTAGGGAGAGGTTTGAGTTTTTACATTGTTGCTATTTGTAAGCTTAAAATACTGAGTTTTCACAGAAAGAAGAAAAGGAGTACTTGTGGCACCTTAGAGACTAACAAATTTATTAGAGTATAAGCTTTCGTGAGCTACAGCTCACTTCATCGGATGCATTTGGTGGAAAAAACCACCAAATTTTTCAACCAAATGCATTCGATGAAGTGAGCTGTAGCTCACGGAAGCTTATGCTCTAATAAATTTGTTAGTCTCTAAGGTGCCACAAGTACTCCTTTTCTTTTTGCGAATACAGACTAACAAGGCTGCTACTCTGAAACCTGTGATTTCACAGAAAGACTGACTGAACACATCAGTGTCACAACTGGATAAAGAAGATTTTAATAAATAATATACATATTTCAATGAAAATATTTTATAATCATGTACATGCACACTTACACAAATGCAGGTACCTGCTGAGGAGAAGGATGGGGTAGAATTTGGTACAACTCCCTTTCTGATTTTGCTTCATTTAAGAAAACTGTATGATGAAGACCTTCCAGTTTCCTCAATTCTAATTGTGTCCCAAAGTTCCATGGTCCATCTGACAGGAAAGCCCAAAAATGTGTGAAATGTAATTGGCCAGACTGCTTGGGATCCGTAGAGTGAGAAGATTTGCCAAGCTCTATCATGAAGTCTGTGACATAGACATCATACACAAGTACTGTTAGGCCCTGACAAGTTACATAGTTTTACATTCTGCTTACTTCAGTGTACTGTGTTTGCTTTTAATTACTCAAAGCTAGACACATTCCTGAAACCATCCCCGAACATCTCTCTTAATTTAATGCCTTTTGAAGGTGAATCTCAGGATGCCAAAGGTTACTACCAGCTTGAAAGTGTGGTTCTACCATAAACATAAACATTTGCTTATAGAGTAGATTGGATCAAATATTGGTCTCTTAAAAACATTATTTATAAAAGAGGATTGCGTATTTTGCTGTCATTTTTATTCCCTCTTCCGCATGCAGAAACCATGAATGCTGGCTGTGTTATAAAGGAAAAAAATCTGTTTCATGGCAATACCTGTCTCGGCTGCTGAGACACAGTAGTAGGTTTACAGAACAATCTCTCATCCCCCCTCTCTTTCATGGACACACTTTCACTCTGTACACACACCCTCCCTGGCCTTAGGAGAGTTTACGAGGATCATTTGGGACAGGATTCCTCTCCTCTCCACAGCTATTTGTGCCTGGCTGCTGTAAGTAAAGAGAAGGCATTTGTGGATCATCACTTCCTTAGAAGCGGCCATTAATGATTCACATCACTTGCGGGGAAGAGGGAAAGGTTGGGTGCTGAGACTCCCATGCAGGTAAAGAGAGTCGATACCATTGCTTCTGCCTCTCATGTTGCCAGGGATCACTAGTGCCCCATGCACGGTGCAAGTGATCTATTACCCCCTCCTTTTCAGGAGGAAATGAGATGGGAGGCTACACAAAACTGCAAATAGAGACACACTGGTGAGAAAATGTGGAGGTAGAACTCCCATGCTATTTATTAAAGATGTCTCTGTAGCAAATCCACATACCAACCTCTGATGGGAGAGATCACACACATACTGTTTGATGGAATTAAAGTTCTGCTTTAATTACTATATATGTTACAGTGTTGACTTAATTAATTTTACATAATTGCTTTAATGAACACTTTGTGGCCTCTGCGCTGTCCAAGCAATAGCATGTGAACTAACCAACCTAACCTTTAATGAGCACAGCTTTTTTTTCACATCATGAATACAACACATAGTGCGTATACACATGTTCTCTCTGGAATGCTGCATGCACACAGTTCTGTGTGTCTCCAACATTCCTTCCTCTTACAGCCCAAAGCATTATACACTGTCATTTTTCAAGTAGTCTAGCAAAATACATTTTAGCCTTTGCATTGGGGTTTATACTTGATCAATCATGTGGAAATACATTTATGAAAGGAGTGATATTGAAACTACTTTCTTAATTCTCACCAATAATTTGGTCACTGCTGCTTCAGAAAGCTAGTATAATGCTGATATTTAGTGATTCACCCATTTGAGTTTTATAAACATTTTTGAATAGTCATGACAATGGAGGTTAGTGACCTAGAATAGATTCTTCAATATTGCTTCCAGAAAAACGTAACCAACCTTCTGTAACTGACATAGGAAAGAGACAGTGAGAACAAAGCCATGATGTCCATCTTTTAAACTGTTCCATTTCAAGATAACCCCCCACATCCAGCAAATTAATTACATAAAAACTTGAAGGAGCTGAGGGGTATCTGTTATTTGAAATGTTATGCTAGTCAGAAGAATTGTCATACCAGAATACAAGACCATTAATCCAACCAGTTTGGCATTCTATATCTGGCAGTAGCCTATATGCTTTACAGGAAGACATTGACCAACTGTACTCTGTACAGGGGCTCTGGGACAATTTGTATGGTGATGGTACTGAGAGCCATTGAACCAAACTGTACACCTGTATATATTGAAAACCACTTAAAGCCAGGAGGTGTGGCAGCACTCCTAGTTCCAGCACCTACGCTCTGAGGGAAAGGGATGAGGGGGAATTATTTCCTAATCCCAGCTGGCAAATGGTTTCTGACCTAAAGAATGAGAATGGGTAGCTCTTGTAATAACATAAGCCGTACTGGGTCAGAACACAGGTCCATCTAGCCGAGAGTCTTGTCTTCCAACAGTTGCCAATGCCAAATGCTTCAGAGAGAATGAATAGAACCAGTAATCGTCAAGTGATCCATCCCCTGTCGCCCATTCCCAGCTTCTGGTGCACACAGTCTACGGACACCATCCCAGCCCATTCTGGCTAATAGGCATTGATGAATCTACCCTCCATGAACACATCTAGTTCTTTTTTTGAACCCTGTTATAGTCTTGGCCTTCACAACATCCTGTAGCAAAAAGTTCCACGGGTTGACTGTGCATTGTGTGAAGAAATGCTTCCTTTTGTTTGTTTTAAAACTGCTGCCTATTAATTTTATTTGGAACCCCTCGTTCTTGTGTTATGAGAAGGAGAAAATAGAACTTCCTGATTTACTTTCTCCACATCAGTCATGATTTTATAGACCTCTATCATAACCCCCCTTAGTCGCCTCTTTTCCAAGCTGAAAAAGTCCCAGTCTTATTAATCTCTCCTCATACGGAAGCTGTTCCATACCCATAATAATTTTTGTTTCCCTTTTCTTAACCTTTTCCAATTCCAGTATATCTTTTTAGAAATGCGGCGACCACATCTGCACTCAGTATTCAAGATGTGGGCATACCATGGATTTATATAGACGCAATATGCTATTTTCTGTCTGATCTGTCCCTTTCCTAATGATTCCCAGTATTCTGTGTTAGCTTTTTTGACTGCCGCTGCACATTGAGTGGATGTTTTCAGAGAACTATCCACAATGACTCCAAGAACTCTTTGAGTAGTGACAGCTAATTTAGATTCCATCATTTTATATGTATAGTTGGGATTATGTTTTCCAATTTGCATTACTTTGCATTTATCAACGTTGAATTTCATTTGCCATTTTGTTGTCCACTCATCCAGTTTTGTGAGATCCCTTTGTAACTCTTTGCAGTCTGCTTTGGACTTAACTATCTTGAGTAGTTTTGTATCATCTGCAAATTTTGCCACCTCATTGTTTATGCCTTTTTCCAGATCATTTATGAATATGTTGAATAGTACTGGTCCCAGTACAGACCCCTGGGGGACACCACTATTTACCTTTCTCCATTCTGAAAATTGACCATTTTTCCTACTCTTTGTTTCCTATCTTTTAATCCATGAGAGGACCTTCTCTCTTATCCCATGACTGCTTAATTTGCTTAAGAGTCTTTGGTGAGGTACCTTGTCAAAGGCTTTCTGAAAATCTAAGTACACTATGTCCGCTGGATCCCCCTTTTCCATCTGCTTGTTGACCTCAAAGAATTCTAGTAGATTGGTGAGGCATGATTTTCCTTTACAAAAACCATGTTGACTCTTCCCCAACAAATCATGTTCATCTGTGTCTGACAATTGTGTTCTTTACTATAGTTTCAACCAGTTTGTCTGATACTGAAGTTAGGTTTACCGGCCTGTAATTGCCAGGATCACCCCTGGAGCCTTTTTTAAAAATTGACGTCACATTAGCTATCCTTCATTCATTCAACTTTAATGTGACAAGTCTAACTACAAATGTTATTTCAACTCATGTAAATGTGAAGTCCTCTTTAGTCTTGTGGAACTATTTAGCTCACTAATATCCTGCATTAGTGAATTCCACAGTCTGATTTTAAAATGGAGGGATTTTTTTTTAAATACATACTGTTTTTTAGTTTCACTGAATGTCATCCTTCTGTCATCTTTCTGGGTATGAGATAAAGGGCACTGTCAGACCAGTACCATTCGGTATAGTGAGGGACATTTCTGCTATAGTTAAGGTTGGGAAGTTCTTCCTGTTTAAAAGACTGACTCTTCTAAGTACTCTAAAATGTGCACAGTTACTAAATTACAAATCAAACCGAGTATGCCTCATGGGGGCACAGGGTTCGGATAACGATCCAGATTTGGGGCCATTTGACTGAAGGCTTCCTGAGTTACAACCCCACAAACTGTGCAAACCCCATGGGAAAAACCCCAGTTTTTCTGAAGGTGGATGCATTTCCAACTTCTTTTGTGCACATATAGGACTCAAACCGGGGCTGAGATCCTTGCATCAGAATCTCAGACATTCAAGGGATACCCGACAGAGTCCATACCACCCACTAGCCCTTTGAGGGAAATCACGTTACAGCGTTATTTGAAGAAGTTTGGTTCTCTAGGTAGGCACATGCCTATCAGTTCTAAGGCTCATGCACCACACTGATTACACTGCATGTGCAGAGAGAGAGGCGAAGGGAGTTGAAAGCCAGCTGTAGCTCACAGGACTTAATTGCTTCGGGGAATGTTATAGACATCAAAACTGAGCACTACCCAGGCACTGTGAGTTCACATCTAGCCCTGGGCAGATATCCTCCGTCAAAGGATTTTCTTTAGGAGGAATGTAGTCTGACTACAGCAGAATATTCAGAAGGTGCTCATACTGTATTTAGAAGGTGCTTAAACTGTGTTTGAAATGACAGTAAATTACACATGCAAATGTTTGCTGGAATGGGAGGGTGATTGGGTGGAAAAGTAGGTGGAAATAGGGGAAAAGGGTTTGGAGCTGCAATGAGGGGAGGGATGATCATGGGGGAGAGATGAAATGGGGGAGTGTAGGTAGGAGACGGTGGGGGTTTAGAAGAATGGGAGGGGAGAGACAACTGGGAAGCAGGTTTGGGGAGTGAGTCATAGGGGGACTGAGAGAAAATAGGGGCAGAGACCCCTGTCAGCCCCACATATCCCTTCCCTGTGTCTGCCTGGATCGGGGGGCTGCCTGTCTTAGGGGGTCTGAGCCTCTTTCTCTACCTTTATTTGTGTCAGTTTCTGGGGGACCCCCCACTCCAGGGGGCTCTGACCCCTCCGTCACACTGTCTGGAGTGGTTCATGAACTTGGGCACCAACCTTAGGGCAGACTGTTACAAACCAGCACATAAACCCCAAACTGTCTGTGTGTTCTGTAATTAGATTTCATCAACCTAGTATCAAGTGTGAACTCCTCAAGCACTATAACAGCCTTAACATGGAGTCACAAACAGTCCTCTTGGGCACTCCAGTCAATGCCACCCATGCAAGCCTGCCTTTGTGATAGATAGTCCCTTACACCAAAAATCACCACAATATTCAGGTTACTCCCAGTCCCAAAGAACCAGTCACTTACCCCATGTCATTTGTACCTTAAATCTCTCACCAAAGACAAAGCTTGTAGCCAGTCCTGTAATAAACTAATTAAAGATTTATTAACTAGGAAAAAGAAATGATAGTTATTTATAATGTTAAAGCAGGTAAACATGCACACACAAATGAATTATAGTTTTAAGTTTCAAAAAGTAATATAAGCTGCTGTAATATGCAAAGTGTATATGTCCTTTAGGGCTAACCCAAGCTAAGCAGCTTGGGAATCCCATGCTGACGCTTAGAAATATTGCCCTCTCTAAATTCCAAGCAACATAGTGATACAGTTCTTTATGGTCAGGGATTTTTATTCCTTTCCCATAAAGTTCAAACTGTGGTGGGATGAGGGTTTGTGCACATCCCCTCTGCATGGGTGTGGGGGAAGAAATCAACGAAGTCTTTTGTCCACTGATGTTCCACAATGGTTCATCTGATGTCTGTAGGCTTTCTTTAGGTGTACAGGAGATGACACCTCTGGTGGTAAATTAGTATTTCACTCTTGGTAATGCTTCTCTCCTGACTCTGGGGGTTTCCAGTTGCATAGCAAACACTTACTTAACTAATACCTTATGACATGGAATACAGATATTATAAGTGAAATTAATGCATGCAGCAACTCACAAACATTTCATAAAGTCCAAACACTAAACACATTCTTATAAACTTAACATGTATTTTAACAATGCTAACACACAGGTGAGCCAGACTGGTTTCCAGTTACTTATTTGTCAGTGTTCAGTGAGGCCTAGGAGCCTTGACATGAGCTGGCACCTGGTCTGCCAGCATCACACCCTCCATCTGTGTCCCCTTCATGTGAGCCATGGTATGGGGGAGTTGCTCTTTTGGGGCATCTGAACCCCTCAACCTGCCTCCTGTGTGTGTGCCAGGATCTGGGGGACCCCCACACATCTACAGGGGGTCTGACACCCCTTTGACTTGCTCATGTGAGCTGGGATTTGAGGGACTTCCCCTTCTAGGGGCATATTTTCCCCCTTTTCTTGCCCTCCCCAAGTGATCTGAGGGGGCAGATCTTGTCCCTTTACAGGGGTTTGAAACCCCTGCCTCCCTGGGTGCGGAGCTTAGAGTAAGTATACTGGGAGCATGCAACAAGAACACACTGCTGAGACTGAGGTGGGGCATTGAGAATCGGCATGCTTGATGCATATCACAGGTTCTCCAACACTGGTGAGGTGGGGATGGGAACATTCACAGACATGAATGGAGCAGGTTTCAGAGTAGGAGCCCTGTTAGTCTGTGTTCGCAAAAAGAAAAGGAGTACTTGTGGCACCTTAGAGACTAACATGAAGTGAGCTGTAGCTCACGAAAGCTTATGCTCAAATAAATTTGTTAGTCTCTAAGGTGCCATAAATGGAGCAGTTCACCTTATCTCACAGCTATTATTTTGCAATGTATTCATCTCCATAGAGTGTTTACATTCAGATGCATATGGGGGGTGCACATATGGCCATGTCTTTGATGGCTGGCTACTGCCCTTAGAATTGAGGAATACTGCAGAGAATGTTGGTCAGCTGCATACTGTGTATTCAGGGAACACCAGTGTCTGCATTATGTCAGAATACTGATAGGTATGGTGGGAAGGGAAAGCCTATCCCACCACGGGATAAACCAGTGTTTAAGCTTAAGAAATTGTTTATTGCGGGCTATTGCATTTCCCAGGCCTAACCTAACAGCTGCTTCTGTAGCATTTTTACACATAGCTGACACACCACTCAGGTCCCACACTAGTGGACACTCTTAAATGAGGATAACTAATCTAAGCGAATTAACATATCCTACTTTTACTTGACTTTCTCGTAGTCCTATTTAAAAATCAGTTCAATGTTGTTGTTTCATAATATAATTGTTTTAGGTCTTTGTGACTGTTTCATTTTCAGATAGTTTCTTATGCAAAAGTACATGGACTAGGATGTGGTAATTTGCTCATTCGCATAGAGAATCTAAAACTTCATGACCTCTGTAGTTTGAGGTTGACTTTTCTAAAAAGTCTTGAACTTATTCATGGAAAACTGTCACTAAATCTGGGTTATGTTGTTGCCACTAAATAAAAGTGTCTCTTCATATAAAGTTCACGCGGCGCAGAGGTATTAGGTATAAAATGTGCCATGCTTGTTCAAAAATTGTTTTAAATGTGTTGTAAGGCAATGCTGTCTTCCTAGGTTTCCCCCGCTTCCCCAACCAGAGCCCTCACCCCCTCCTGTACCCCAGCCCCCTGTCCCACCCCAGTAAAAATGAGCAAATGAGTGAAGAGGGGAAGAGCGAGTGACAGAGTAAGGGGGGAGGATGGAGTGAGCCAGGGTGGGACGTTAGAGAAGGGGCAGGGCATCAGTGTTTGGTTTTGTACGATTAGAAAGTTGGTAACCCTATTTAGGACCCTTCCTGGTCTAGAAGCAAGAGCTTTCTGGTTGGAAACATAAAATTCTCCCCTTTTCAGTGGTGAAAAATCTCCCATTTTTAGTCCCAAGAAGTCATGAGATATCGTATTTTAAACCTATTGCTGGTGCAAGACTGCATATTGCACATCCTAGGCCTTCGGGCAATGTACATAATGGCTGTGTGAAGTTGTTATGGAGTTTTACATCCCAAAGGAAGGGAATTACAGAGCAGAGGGCAGTGAGGTGCCTCACAAATTCCATGCATTACATGGGTCAATTAAATTACAATTTATCATATGGGTATTACCATCACATGTATATCTATCTCAGATGTCTTGGTGATATCCATCTAATAAAAGCCTGTTTAAGTTAGTTAGTTTAAACCAGAATTAATTTTTGCTGTAGTCTCCCTTTACTTGTTGCTTCATAGGACAGACCAGTGCATGACACATGTGGTTGGTCTCCATCTTTACTTACAACAACCATGTTAAGGACCTAGTGCTGTTTCCGCTGAAGAATTTGGCCATTTTATTCATTTGGAGGAGTATTAGGTCCTAAAACTATAGATCAGAAGAGACAGGACCAGGCTGTGTGTTGTGTTGGTGTTGCGTCACTATGTGGAAGGAATAGGCCAGAGAGGCCACAAGGAGATGCTTTATCCCTCTGTTGTGGTCGGGTCCCAGTGCCAGATTTAGTGACAGCAGGATCAGAGTGTCAGTTTGAGACCTGGTTTGATGAGGGTTAAAATGTTGATTTGTATTCTGGTTCCCCCTATGTTTCCTGTTGATATTAGAAAGCTAACTATGTTCTTTGTGAATGGCTTGTTTTGTTCTCCAGCTTGAACTCTTGGCATCATCATTTCAAATGGGGTCATTTTAGTCACCTTTCTTTCCCCTTTGGAAATCATCCTTGGCTACTTCTCTTCTGTGGTGTTCAGCATATCTCCAAATTGTATTCCTTTCTAATTGTCTATGACTTCATTAAATCAAAGTGATTTAAATCACCAATTTTAAGCATGATTTAAATCAGCAAGCAAGAAACCTTAATTTAAATCATGAATTTTAATTGTGTATTGCATGTGTACTTCTTTTTAGTTATTTTCTAAACAAAGGTTGATTTTCATTAGTTAGTAACAACTGAAACATATTGCTTTGCAACTTGATATAGCCTTTCATTAGATTTGGTGCTTTTTTTAGCTAACCCAGACGATACACTGTGTTATACTTATTTATTTAAGCAATTATATAGCTTAACTTGTATTTGTTCAGATTCTTAATAGTTACACTTTTAACGTATTAGAAAATGGTGACTGATGCATCGTTTACTTGATTATGATTAATTTTTTACTTGTGATTTTTGTCAAAGTCTATTTGGATGAAAATTCAAATTTGATTGATTAAAATGCACAAAACATATTTTACATTTTGTAAAAATGTTGTTAAATAAAAGTACATAAAAAGCACTGGATACACCAGAAGACAAGTTTTTTCAAAACATGTTTTGCACTTAAACAAAGGAAGTATGACTTGTAGTTAATGAATTGAACTGATTGTTTCTGATCATCATGTCCTTCCAGATTTTAGAGCTTGCAGATCTTGCCCTCTCATACTTAGTTTGCATTCATAAATTGGAAGAGGAAAACAAGTTTTCCTGCTTTTTCAACTCCCAATTGGTCTCTGAACTTTGGCTGGACTAGTCATTGAACTGAGCTATAGCTGAATAAACTGAAATGAAGAAAATATTCTTTCTGCACCTGCAAAAGAAGCTACTGCTGTCAAAAGCTGGTTTAGCATTTCAACAAACCTTGAATCCAGGTGCTTAGCCCATGACTTCCACCAGTTCAGTGGGTTGACTTCCTTTAAAACTGGGCATCAAATATATACTGCTTAATATTATTTTATATATTTAATAGATTATAATAAGTTTAGATCTTAACATAGGTTGTCAATTTCAGAGTAATTTTAAATAGGTTTATTTTTTTAAATAATGCTATATTTAATTTAAATACAAAAATCCAATTTAAATTAAAATATCTGTTTGTTTTTTTTAAATCACAGAGGTTTTTTTATCCACCCTGGTCTGACAGATTACTTGGCATAGGGAATGGGTTTATCCACTCATGGGACCTTGTGTTACACAGATGCCAAATTCCAAATGACTTTTAAGAATGCACAGTGCTATCTAATACAAATCAAATTTTTCCTTTTACATAGAATATAATGCACTTTCCAGTGTCTTATATATGTTCATCTTTTTCCCCAAACGTTTAGAAAACAACTAAATCATCATTTGGAATGTCTCAGTGGCCTGATTTTGCTTTACAGATCTGCATAATGTTTTTCAGCTATAAGCAGCTAATCCTCTTTCTAGCATGTTAAGAAAATACTCTTCTAACTTTGATTAATTTAAACTCCTAAGTGTCTCTCACTTATTTATAACACTGGTATTATAGTGTGATTATTTGTCATTACTACTGTAATACACTGAGCATCTAATTACAGCACATCCAATGTACTGGAAAAAATCTGTGTTACAGCCAAAGCTGATCCTAAAATGTAATTGCTGAAAAACTAGATCTGAAAGCAGTGGGTTTCAACCAAAGCAAGGGAAACCTGAACAGAGAATAAGTTTTGAACCTGCAGCAATAACAGACTTTGGGAGAATAGTGTAGTGATAGAATTTCATGAAATAACAGGAAAACTTAAATGCAGTTTGAATTAGGAAAACAGCATTAGTATCATCTATAGATGTATCCATGGGAAAAGATGAAAATCAAAAGCCAAACTGATTGGACAAAAAACACAGAGACTGATTCTCCACTTTAGTGGGGGTGGGATAGGGGCCACAAAGGTGTGTATAACAAGCAGGAAATGCAATGCAGGCCGGGGAGGATAGAACAGTGAATCTATAGTACACACTCCTTTCCCCATAAACCGACAGAAATCTCTCTCTGCTGCTACCATGTGATTGTTTTTTTTTTTTCAGGCTTGTGGGAGGACATGTGCTACGGTTATTGGATTGGAAGTGATGATTACTCCTTCAGGAATTCTGCGCCAATAATTAAAAATTCTGTGCACAATATTTTAAAATTCTTCATATTTTATTTGTCAAAATAACAATTTTTTAATAATGCCAGCTTCAATTGTTTTGTTTTGGTAATTTATTTCAAAATACCTGTCAGCAACTACAGTAGAACCTCAGAGTTAAGAACACTTTCGGAATGGAGGTTGTTCATAACTCTGAAATGTTCCTAACTCTGAACAAAAAGTTATGGTGGTGGTTTCAAAAGTTTACAACTGAACATTGACTTAATACAGCTTTGAAACTTTACTATGGAGAAGAAAAGTGCTGCTTTCCCTTTTCTTTTTTTAGTAGTTTTTGTTTAACAGTACAGTACTGTATTTTTTTTTTTTGTCTCTACTGCTGCCTGATTGCATGCTTCCGGTTCCAAATGAGGTGTGTGTTTGACTGGTCAGTTCGTAACTCTGGTGTCCATAACTCTGAGGTTCTACTGTATGTCTGTAACAATACAGATACAAAATAAATTCCCCCAGGTGTAGAGAGTTAAAGAAACCACTGTGACAACCCAGTTCCCGTTTCTCTGCACCCCTACCCTCCAGAGCCCAGCTGCAGGGCCCCCCCAGCCCAGCTCACACCCCCTCTTCCCCCAGAGCCCAGCTGCAGGGCCCCCCCAGCTCAGACACTCGCATCCCCTCCCCTCCAGAGCCCAGCTGCAGGGCACCCTCTCCCCTCCAGAGCCCAGCTGCAGGGTCCCCCAACCCAGAGACTCGCGCCCCCCACCGAGTCCAGGTGTAGGGTGCTCCCCAGCCCAGACACTCGCACCCCTTATCCTCTAGAGCCCAGCTACGGGGCTCCCCAGCCCAGACATTTGCACCTCCTCCCCCCCACCCCGAGCTCAGCTGTGGGGTGTATCCCAGATCACACACTTGCACCCCCTGTCCTCCCCAGCGCCTAGCTGCTGGATGCCCCCCCAGCCCACTCTCTCACATCCCCTACTCCCCAGAGCCCATGGATCCAGAGGGAGAAACAGCCTGATGCTGGGTCCCAGACTTGTGTGGAGATTTCTGCACGCTGCCTCCTTCCTTTAGAATATGCCGGGAACTGAAGCTGCTGGCAGCCGTCCAGCTCCCTTCTCCTTTCCCTCAGCAGTGTCTTGTATTTGCAAGCTGGGGACCCAGGCTCTGCAGGGTCCAGTTGCCCTTAGTGGTGGCCAGCAGCTCTGCAGCCCATTTCTGTGGGGCTGGGGGGAAGGAAATTCTGTGCAGAACATTAATTTCTGTGTAAATTCTGCATTGCGCAGTGGCGCAGAATTCCCTCAGGAGTAGATGATGTATGTAACAAATTTGCTCTGCTCTGGGTCTAAATCCATTGGGTTCACACACTGTGGAAGGGGAATTTGGAGCCAGACTTCACAAGCATTGTTAGTGGTGATGTTGTTTTTTTAACACAGTCATTTCGTGACCTGGTCACACCATGTCTGGGTATATTGTTTCTTCTCTGACAAGGATAGTCTACATAGTAGGCTTTGCATATGGATGCAGATCAGATATTTTGCACAGTTAATGTACACCTGGCTCTGACCAAAATTCAAACATAGCTTGAGAAAGGACTGAAGAATAATCTTGTTCAATAATGTTTTATGCAGGTTTGTAATTGGACGAGAAAAGCCAGGACAAGTAAGTGAGGTTGCTCAGCTGATTAGTCAGACTCTAGAACAAGAGCGTCGCCAGAGAGAGCTCCTGGAAAAGCATTATGCACAATATGATGCAGATGATGATGAGGTAATATACTTGTTAACATTCCTCCTATTCATTACTTCGTAATGTTCCCTTTTCGATTTCCAGTTCATTCTTTCTAACATGCTTTGAGATAATGGTGAGTGAAAGCAGTCTCATATGAAAGCTAAATCTATTGTACCATGTCTGTAACGACATACACCTGTTTTTACTAATACATATATTCCTATGGTGCTCAAAAATGTAAAAATGCCCACACTGAAGTGCATATGTTTTTTAATCAATATAGATCTTTAAGACTGTTTCAACTTGGGGCAGTGATGCACTAGCCAGCACAATAGCTGGTGTATATGACTATGAGTCTCATGAATGCCTGGTAGGAATCTTGTCCTGCTGTTGCATAGGACAAGATTCCTAAATCCTCTGCTCCCATTAGCACAGCTTAGTAGTGTAGGGCCAGATCTGGTCTAGATTTTCTATACAGTCAGTCAAAGAGACACTTGGATCTGCTGTCTCTCTCTCTCCACCAACTCTAATGGTTTCTTTACCAATTTTAGCATGTGTCCTTTTTCAGGAACAAAGTCACTTACTAAGTTTTTCAGCATGTATTTAAAATAATCCTTTTGTTGGAGGAGAGTGAACATCAAGTTGATAGACACTTCTGAAAGCATTGCTCTTTTGTGGCAGTGTCTGCTGTGTCTATATTAAGGAAAGGAGGTTGGTTTGCTAATACACTGCAGCATTATTCTCTCTCTGGGAAAATGATTATTTTTTATCTTCCAGTAATTAATTTTTGGGGGGTTTCTGAAGAGAGACGCATGAGGGCAATTGTCCTTTATCATCTTCAGCCTCCATTAAATGAATTAGTAAGAAGTGTTGTTTTGAAACTTCCATCTAATCTATTTTTTCTTTTTGGGTATCTGATGGACCCCCGTGCGTTAGGATGCAGATTAACCCACATCATGTACAGCCTTTACTGAAATGCATGTTCAGAGTCCTCATGTTTACATCTCTCAACACTCACAATGTACACATATACTCATTCTGACACCAACAGGCTTTAGTCATACAATCCCCTTAATTTCTCCCTAACCCCTTAAAATGCCCCTCTCCCTACCTCTGATGGTAAGACAAAAAGCAATGGGCTTAAATTGCAGCAAGGGAGGCTTAGATTGGATCTTAGGAAAAACATCCTAACTGTCAGTGTGATTAAGCACTGGAACAAATTGCCCAGGGAGGTTGTGGAATCTCCATCATTGGATTTTTTTTAAGAACAGGTTAAACAAACACCTGTCAGGAATGGTCTAGTTATTATGTAGTCCTGCCTTGAGTGCAGGGGACTGAACTAAATGACCTACTGAGGTTCCTTCCGGTCTATGATTCTATGATAAAAATCTGTTGCTTGAAAGAAATGTTTCTCACCTTTTGGTGACCAGCCCCAAGTCACAGATCTTAAGAACATCATTTTCAGTATATATACATAACTCCTTACATTACCCGTGCATACATTTAACAGTGATTTTGAGGACCAGTGTGACACAGGCTTTCAGCAGAGATCTTGTATAACTGTTTGGTGAACTAGATACCAACTAGTACATAGATACCAGACCCGGGGGATCCCTTGTAACCCTAAATACTTCAGTGCCCTCTGCCAGTTGTCACCAAGAGATCCCTGGGTCACAGTTGGTGTTGGTGATTCACTTGATTACACTGTTTCCTTTGAATCAATTCTGACCTAATGCCCCAAGAATGGTGTTGGAAAGTACTGTGTTGTTGGAGGTGCCTTCTTTCAGGTGGGACCTACTGCAAAATTGCCTCATCTCACTGTTGTTTTGTCATTGTCCTTTCCCTCTCTTTTATTTTATTTAAGCTTGGCAGAATTTGGTTTTTATTATTTTATAATTTCAATGGATAATATTGATGTTTATTTTTAAGTATTTTTTCTATTTTTAATCTATTTAAATTTTCATACATATGCAGAATTGTGGGTTTTAAACATTTTTTATTTTTTATAGATTTTTATAGATTTAAATTTTCACAGTTGTGAGAAATTGAGGGGATCAGACAATTATTTAATGACTGTAGACAAGATTAAAAAAGTTAAACCTTTATAACTGTTTAAACACAAATTGTCAACATCACAAGTCAAGGTATACAAAATAGATATGCTTAAATCAAGTTCTAATAAGCTTTCAATCAACAGTTTTCTTTCTTTACCTGTCTGTAGATTTCTGTTACTATCAATGGAAATATTTCATCATCGGTTTACGTGTGTGCGGTGAAATCGCCATTTACTAACATTTACTGATAAAAATCTAATCCTTCCAAACGTGTTTTAGTCCATCCACCTGTTACATTTTGTCATAAACCATTGAAGACAATCACTGCACTGCACCTTAAACGGGGTGTGTGGTGAGGGAGGAGGGGGTGGTTTGGCATGCCAGGCAAAGGGATACACCTCTTTAAGGACGGAAAGGCACTGACGTTGCTGCAAATGTAGAGTGGGTCATCAAGGGGACACTAACTCATCTCCCAGGTAACTGGAAGAGAGGGGAAATTATATTGGGTAAAAGCCTTCTTTCACTAGGACCAAGCGGGGCAGCAGCCACCCTCTTACCCTTGAAAGTGATGAAATATCAGGGTCTGCTGTGAGCATTGCGCTAGCTACTCCTTACTGGAGCGGGGGGACTAGGGAGGAATTTTTCCCTCATTGCCAGATTGGCCCAGGCAGAGTGAGTTTTTTTTTGTTTTCTCTATAGTGGATTCGGGGGAAAGCGGGGCAGGGAGCTTAGTTGGGGCGAGCATGGAATGGGAGTTAGGCTATGATGTTGCAACTCATTATGTAAGTGTGGGATGGATGTCTGGTGCAGGTGCTCTGGGGGGAATAGAATTGTGATCAGATAAATAGTTTGGTAAAAGATTTAAAGAATGTGTTTTTAAAGGAGTGGAAAGGGGGTTTGGGGCTCCTATGACTGGCATGGCAGGGAGCCAACCTCCCCCCCTCCTTTATAGCCTACCTTCCCCCTCATTCGAGAAAGGGGGATGGTAAGGTCCCAGGAGAGGGGTTGCTGGGGATCCGGGGGGAGGATCTGACAGAAGCCCCCAGAGTAGATATTGAATTGATCATGGAGATACCTGCACTGTACGCTTTTATCTGCTGGGTACTCTCAGACAGTTGTTAATAAAATTGTACTCTAATTAAACCAATTCCACTAATTAAACCACTTCCAGTATCTCCTGTTCTTCTGGTATAGCCGGACAATAGTTGTAACATTCCTTCTTTGCAATAGCTGTATTTCATACTGAATTATATGCAAGCTCTGTAGCAACCTTGCAAATTTCTACTCACCAACTTGCTATGGACAAGTATTTTTGTGTTTTATTAACAGCTGAGTAAAATATCATTAGTTTTTTTATTATATCTATGGTCTGAATAGGTTTTCAGTTTTTATCCTTATTTTATCAGTGTTCAAAGTAACCTGAGAACCAGTTTAGAAAATGACATGAGTTACATGAAGAAGCAAAATATTATGTTATGTGCATTAATATCCAAATACCAAAAGATTGCTTTTAAATGGGGGCAAATTGTTAAGCAAATCCAGTGTTTCCAATTGTAGTAACTAGAAATGTTGTGAAAGTGGTAGTTGATGCCACTCCAGTATACTTCAAGTGTCGTTCACGTGATGAGCTGAGTGTAAGTTGTCAGAAAAAAATTGATGAAGAGGTAGCATTAAACTATGTCCATAGTCCATTAAGTATCATTTCATCACTATTTGAGACTTGTAGATAAACAAAAGATTAAGCCCGAGTGTGATCTTAATTATGCTCATTGGACCATTAATCCCGATTTCCCCCAGTATACATGAGAAGAAAGTCAGGGCCACTCTATTTATTATCTATGCTATTCATAGATAGATTCATAGATATTAAGGCCAGAAGGGACCATCATGATCATCTAGTCCGACCTCCTGCACAACGTAGGCCACAGAATCTCATCCATCCACTCCTGCAATAAACCTCTCACCTATGTCTGAGCTACTGAAGTCCTCAAAACATGGTTTAAAGACTTCAAGATGCAAAGAATCCTCCAGCAAGTTACCTTTGCCCCATGCTACAGAGGAAGACGAAAAACCCCCAGGGCCTCTTCCAATCTGCCCTTGAGGAAAATTCCTTCCCGACCCCAAATATGGTGATCAGCTGAACCCTGAGCATATGGGCAAGACTCACCAGCCAGATACCCAGAAAAGAATTCTCTGTAGTAACTCAGATCCCACTCCATCTAACATCCCATCACAGGCCATTGGGCCTATTTACCATGAATATTTAAAGATCAATTAATTGCCAAAATCATGTTATCCCATCATACCATCTCCTCCATAAACTTAGGGTTTAATCTTGAAGCCAGATAGGTCTTTTCCCCACTGCTTCCCTTGGAAGGCTATTGCAGAACTTCACTCCTCTGATGGTTAGAAACCTTCGTCTAATTTCAAGTCTAAACTTCCCGATGGCCAGTTTATATCCATTTGTTCTTGTGTCCACAATTGTACTGAGCTTAAATAATTCCTCTCCCTCTCTGGTATTTATCCCTCTGATATATTTATAGAGAGCAACCATATTTCCCTCAACCTTCTTTTGGTTAGGTTAAACAAGCCAAGCTCCTTTCATAAGACAGGTTTTCCATTTCTCGGATCATCCTAGTAGCCCTTCTCTGTACCTGTTCTAGTTTGAATTCATCCTTTTTAAACATGGGAGACCAGAACTGCACACAGTATTCCAGGTGAGGTCTCACCAGTGCCTTGTATAATGGTACCAACACCTCCTTATCTCTACTGGAAATACCCCGCCTGATGCATCCCAAGACCGCATTAGCTTTTTTCACTGCCATATCACATTGGCGGCTCATAATCATCCTGTGATCAACCAATACTCCAAGGTCCTTCTCCTCCTCTGTTACTCCCCTGTCATTTCTCAGGTCTCCACTCGCTGCACTGCCTCATGCTAAATTCTGCCTAGACTGTGTATCTCCAATCTTCTTCCCAGCAGGTCTGGCTGATAAGCTATATGAATTAACATGTTTTCCATTTAAGATGGAAAAATACAATAGAGTTACTATTCACATTTTTAAAGATGATTTTATGGTATTATCTGCTGCAGTGTACAGCAAAATTGATTGAATAATATCAAATGAAATCCATCCTGATATAGAGAGCTAACAAAAGGCCGATATACCACTTAAGTGCCTGGTTTTCCATAGAACTTAAGTGTTGAATAGGACTTTTGCTGACCTAATTATATAGGGGAGAATTTCAGCCATCATGAAGACAGTGTGAACTGAACTTTTGCTGTCAGAGTGCATAATATAACTTCTCATTTGGCTACCGTACAGAAGAATTCTTGTTTTATTTTTTGTTGTCAACTATTTTAGAAAACTGAGAGAGAATTTCAAGGAGCCTCAGGCAACTACAATAACAATTGTTACCTTAAAAAGGTTTGTTATTTTGAAGCAAATAACTTTTGTATGTGCTTTGCTGCTTCTTTTACACTAATTAAATTTTCATGTATGGCTTATTAACTTAATAGTAGTTTTATGTGACGTAACAAGCAGCAGACTTAATTAATCAGTCAGTGTATGTTCATGACATATACATCAGGTGTTCCCTTAAATTGCCATGTTGTACTTTTTTAAACACATTTTTTGCATTATTTAGTTACTTAATTATAGAGTCCAATCCTGCCTCTTTTGAAGTCGTTAGCGAAACTCCCAGTTATTTCAGAGAGGGCATGAACAGGCCCATTGTCACGAATGATATTATACTGCCATTGTCTCGTTCTATACTTTGTTCAAATACCAACCTATGACCTTGTCTATGCTAGAGGACTGAGGTGTTTTTGCTTCAAACAATTGTTTTCCATCAGCTGAAGCAGAAATGATTGTGTGAGTGCACACAAACTACCCTCACTTGATGTAAATTTTTCCTTTTTGTCTACATAAGTGCTGCCTTACACCTATCTGTTCAGAGGGGGTGAATGTCAGTTTTGACAGCACCCTCATCTGGCGAAACTCTGCAGCCTGTCTATAATAAACTGTTGCCCCAACTTAACTTAAATGAGTTTAAAAACACTCTTCTTTCTATTTAATAATGGTCTGTAAGTCAATTTAAGCTAAATTGGTATAAGCCGCTCTTAAACCAAATGAAGACTGTCTGCACATGGTTTTTTGCCAGTTTAGCAAATCAGTTCTTAAAAGCCCCTTTATCTAAACCGATGTGAGATGGTTCATAGATAAGGCTTCGGTTCACTGGCTGAGGGTCCCATCTCTGCCTCCATTTAGCCATGCCCATCACAGGTCTTCAGAAATACACCCCCCAGACATGGTGCCTCTCGGTGAAAATGGCAGTTGTGCTGTGTTCCTCCTGGCTTGTTACCTGTCAGCTCTCTATTCTTCTCCTAACACCTCCATGTCTGGAAGGTTTGGAATATGTGATGTATGGCAGAAGGGAGAGATTGCAGGCTCAGCCAGTGCTGTCTGTGGAGGGGAGAGGAATGTTTCCAGTTAACACCACCTAATGTTCATGGGAATCATGGCTAGTAGAGGGAAGCATTTTGGAAGATGTGGGATACTGGGAGGGGAGGAGGAGGAGTTGTGGGGCAACGAGAAGACTTCCAGTTTGTGAACTTAGAAGGTTCATCAGGTGAGGGAGCTGTCAGTTGTGGCACCTGCCAAGAACGACAGCTGCAGAATTGACATTGCACAAATTGAATTTGTTTGTGATCTAGCTTATTATGAATAGAAATGGAAGTTTTCCTTTCAAATGGTGTCTTAACACACAATGCAGTGCCAGTGTATTTGAAGACTCCAGAGCAAAACAAATTTTCCCACCCAATGAAAACCAAGTTCACATCAGACTACATTGACACCCTGGCTACCTAGTGAAGAAAAATCCGTGCCTTTGATATTTAGTTCTAAGGATAGTCGTTTTCTTAGGTTTAAGAGACTTTGGGTATTTTAGACTCCAAAATTGACCTTTAAAATTTGATGATCTGATTTGAGACTATCCTTCACAATCTGGCTGTATATGTAAAAGCAAAGTTAAATTCAGCATCCTATAGTCAGTCAACAGATAAAAAATACTGTTTTTTAAATTGCAAGTTTGAAATTAAGACCTAACCAAAACAATCTTTACTGGCATCTGCCACAGAATTTCACTAACAAATACTGGTCCCAGAGTTGTGTTGGAGCCCTGCCCAGAGACTTCGGAGTTGGAGCATGTGCCATGTGTTTCCTTTGCTAGGTGTTTCCATTAATAACACTGGTGCACTAACAAGAAAGTAAATCAGTAAATCTATGCTAATTTCCAGCATCATTAGAAACAGGAAAACAATAAATGTGGTGTTACATGGAAAAGGCCAGTATTTGGTGGAAAATAAAGTTTCTGTTCTATCTATGAGCCTGATTCTGCAAACATGAATATGAGTAATTTTGCTTATGTGAGTAGTCTCCTTAAATTCAATGTTACTCACATGAGCTCTAAGAATATATTCTAGTGAAGGATACAAAACTAAAAGCAGTAAAAGAAGGATAAATAAAAATAATTTGGAGGAATATGTAACTGTTCTGAAGATCCCGTTTCAGCACAGAATACATATAAAATATGTATAGAATATACTAAGTATGTAAAATATATGTATATTGTGTGTGTGTGTACACACTCTCTCTCTCTCTCTCACACACACACACACACACACACACACACACACACACACACACACACACAATATGTATAACATTATTACAAATGCCCAGACAGGTATATTCAATTAGGCCTCATAGGAGTAGTGTTCACATTTCACTAATCCACACTAATGTGTGTGGATTGGTCATACCAAAGGGATGACATAAGTTCTTTTAATACCTCTTTTCACTGAAAGGATTCTAGCAAGTTCTTTATTTTACAACTTTCATTTTTTTTACTCTTCTCTATAGTAGTCTTAAATTGAAAATAAGGTTTCTTTTTCTATAAATCTTAAAATTTCCTGTGAGATTTGCTATATAGGTGAAAAGTGGTGATATTTATTATATATTCATTGCCAATAATATGGTTCATACTTGTGTGTAAAACACCTATTAGCACTGTTTAAATAATGGGGTTGCTTGGCAAAGGTGCAAATGGCAGTTAGGTATCTGAGTCCTATTGAAAGGCAATAAGAGTTAGGTGCTTAAATGCTGTTTGTGCCTTTGAAAATCTCCCCCCAATATTTAAAATGTATTAATAAAAAATGGCCCTAGCAATTACTTCGAGCTTGATGAGAATAGATTTGTGATTGAAATGCTGTGCACTTTCATCTGAGGATCTGAGAGCATTTTACAGATGTTAATTAAACCTCACAACACTTTGGTGGGTAAGTATTATTATTCTCTTTTTTACATGGGGGAAGCTGTAGTGTAGTGGGAGGTTAAATGACTTTTCCAAGTTTACATAGCAAGTCAGTGACAGAAATGGTAATTGAACTCGGGAACCTTGACTCTCGGGGCCTGATTCTGGCCTCCAGTCTAGCAATGTAGAGCAGCTAGAATGCCTTTTTAATTGGCTTCCTGAAGGGTCCTTCAGAGTGGGGGAAACCTGGATGCCCCAGTGTCAGCATAACATCTCCCACACCACTCTCCTTGTTACCCACTGGAGAATAGGAAGTTACAGATTAGCTCTCTGACCAGCCAATGCCAGCTGGTATAACAGCATAACTGTATGTACAGCACATCACAGATATTATTAACATTTACATGATGTCAATTAAGAGTCTAATTTAAGGGGAGTTGTCCTTATTACATATTAGTTTAGAATTCCTGGGAGTGTTTTGCAATAATTATATGACTTTTTCTTCTTCATTAACATTAGATTGTATTTCCCATTTTTGAGAAATGGTTTGAAGATTGTTTATAGTTTTTCAGCATTCTCTCCATCTTGTAAGAGAGTGCTCATTTCACAAACCACATTTCACCAACCCAAGAAACACCCACCACTCTTGTTCAGAACCAGTGAAATCAGGTTGCTCATACAGGGTGAAATCCTGTTCCCATTGAAGCCAATGGGAATTTGGCCGTTGACTACAGTGGGCCAGCTTTTCACCCCATTGATTTTTTTTTTCAGAAAAGTATCTTTTAATGCAGATCTTATGCTTCTTATATGAATTCAGACATAATGAATAAACCACCCAATATTCAAATGCATTGTGGCTTTTCAGCCTAAGGGTCACAATCTCCAGTGGTCTTATAAACAAGTGCCAGGGGTCAGCACAGCCCTGTCCTTTCCATATTGTTAAATGAGAACGGTTCCCAGCTAAATCTTTGTTAAATGGAAGAGGGCAGGAGTCTTGCTATTAAAAAGATTGAGAGCCACTAAACTACAGCTTTATAAAGACAGACTGATCTTTTCTGAAAATGCTGCAGTACCTATGTTTTTGTTTTCCTGTAACCCAGTGCACTAAAACATTATGATTGAGCTAACTTTTACTACTGAGATTCCTAACTGCTTGTGCCAGATCTGAGAGAATATAACTTTTGTTGCATGCAGAATCCTGTATGTGCATGCTTAGTAATTTCAGTGAGCATATGGAAGTGTTCAGGTGTTAGATTTAACTTTTTAATTACAGTGCAAACAAGCTATGTCTAATAAGAGGATAACTGAAATATTTTAACTCCATAATATTAAGACAGGGGAATATGCTACGGATGAAGATGAAGAAGACATGGGACCTGTCCTTCCAGGAGGTGACATGGCCATTGAAGTGTTTGATCTTCCTGAGAATGACGACATGTTTTCCCCAACCGAACTGGACACCACCAAGCTTGCTCACAAATTTAAAGAGGTAAGATGGACAGCTGGGCGAGATTTCTGGGACAGCACTGGTTCTAGTAATCTCATTCTTCAATTATTTGGATTTCTCTTAGAATAACAGAATTGATTCCCATCTTATTTGTGTAGTCAATAGTTATAAATGGCTCAAGCAGTCATGCTTGAAATAAGTGAGACCCATTTTCTCAGTTGTTTTTAAAATTTGTTGCCAGATATCCGTTGTGTTGACAAAGGCTCCGCAAAGCATGAATCGGCAATAATGCTCCTAATTAGAACAATTTACAGTTTAATAAATTTTCAACAAAAAATCCTTCTATGTCTCGGGACTTTATTTGCAATTTTTCAGCTAGGAGAGGAAGCTGCGAGTTAATTCATTGCTGGCGGATCGATTGTCTTTCTAAACAAATGTTTACTTTAAGATTTGAATCTGGAGTTCATTGAGAGACAAATGGGCTACACTTCAGTGAAAATGAATGTAGTGGACTCTCTTAGTTCTTTCTACCCACATCACAAAATCACTCTTAAGAGTACTGCAGTGTGACACGTCTGGCAGTTGGTTTAAGAAAGGCTCCTTTTTTGGAGAAGCAGGCACGTTGCAGGTTGGGGTTGAGGTGCTTTGATAGTGCTGGGTGAGGAAGAGGCTTGCACAGCGCCTGCTAGTACTAAGTCTGGCTTGGGTCAGCGATGTTAGCTGCAATCAGTGAATCACTCACAAAGCATGACAGACATATCAGCTCTAGTGCCACTGTACTTTAGGTCTGAGCCCTTGATATGGTTTGTGCCTCATCTTCCACAAAGTGTGATGTCAATGGGGACGTGAGACATGTGTGGTTGCAATTAGTGCTCCCCATGTGGCTGGAGCGATTGGGCCAAGAACCGTGACAATAAAGTCCATTTTTCTTTTTTAAATAGGGTGAAGATGGAAGGGGTGAGAGCAGCCGGAGCCTCATGGGGGAGGTGAGCGGCAGCACCCTCCTGGGGCCAGCGGGGAGATGTAAAAGAAACAGTTTTCCCTGCCCTCCCAAAGCCAGTTCTCTTATTTTCTATAAATACATATGATTGGCACTGGGTGTTAGACTTAGAGGGTAACCAGTCACTGTGTCATTCCTCACTCAGCTGGTGTCGTCTTCAGCCTTAAGGTGCTTATTGTTCATAAGTGTTTTTCTCTGGAAGGAGTTTTTCAGCACATTTTGGCATTGACTCTCCTCATCGTGATGGCTGGTTTTAAGACCCCGGTTTTAAAATCTCAGACTATAGACAATGGTGAGCTGCTGTGTTAAATTCTGTCCACACTGGTGGCCTGATTCTCCACTACCTTGCATCTTGTGTAGTCATTGATAACTGTTTCAAATGAGTGCACAGTGCTTAATAAAATGTTCCATTCTGATCTGGTAATGTTTACTTCCATTTTGTTCTCTCTGTATAAAAGGCTATCCAAAGTGCAAAGCAGTGGTGGGCAAGCTGTGGGCCTTTAACTGAATTACCCTGAAATCTGTGCTTGAACATAATTCTCATCAAGTCTGTTAAACGGTTAGGTCAGCCAGTATGGACTGGTCTACACTGTATTTGAATATGCCCAAGCTGGCTTTAAACTGTTTAAGGAACTGGTTTACTTAACTCAAAGTCCCAGTGTAGATGATATCAGAATCAGGGAGTTGGGAAGCTTCAAATCCAGGTGGCTCTAAGAGAGCTTGAAAAGGAAATGTAACCACATAAGTCCTACTTATATTACAGCTGAATCTTTGATTGCTCACCCACATAGTTATAAGCAAAATATGAACACAGCCTTGTAGTTTGTTCACTGTCTGCGTTTAACAGGATATAGCTAAGTTTTGTTGACTTAGAGTTAGTTCATGTTTTTAATGGCATTTGCCCTGAATTTGTTCAACATTAGATGTGCTACTGGTGCTATTCACACTCACTCTGATGTTTGCTGGGGTTGTAGTTAGAGAAGAGCTATTCTTTCTTCTTATTATCATGGAGCTATATGACAGTATTGAATAATAGTGGATTGGACATCATCTTCAAACATAAGAGTGACCTAATAAGTTGAATTGAATTCAACTGTTGCAGATGAAAAATATGCTCAAATAAGTTTGACTTGTCTCTTACTTAGGAACCTTATACTTTTGTCACACATTTTTCTTTTAGTAAGGAAATTGGAATACTTACATATATTTTCTTGAATTTTTTTAATGTAACCTATGCATATTTGTCGGCAAAAATAAAACATAGTTACACAGCCAAGCACGCTTTGAACTTTGGATGAACTTGAAAAGAGACTTTTTAGATAGTTTCTTTCCTATTGCAATACAAAAATGTAACACTGGGTATGCAAACAGACTCTCTGTGGTCTTAGACAAACCACTTTAAACCCTTTTTTCTCTTGATAAAATATTGGCAGTACTATTTACATTGTTGTGAGGATAAATTAATTAATATTTGTAAAGCACTTTTGAGGATGAAATACTTTACATAAAGTAAAGTATCATTGTTAACAATGATCCTGTATAGCACTAGAAAAACTTATTGTGCTATATATAAAAATCTGAAATAATGTTTGTGTGCCAAGAATGTACATGGCATTGTGTAAAACATAGAAAGAAACATACATGACCTGTTCCCCCCAAGGAACATGCATATGATATATCTAAGATCCAGATTTGCTTGCCAAACCATTTACCTAGCCCCTAATTTAGTGCTAAAACACAAATGCATTAAAATGTCCATTACACCTCTGCCTTCAGTCAAAGAGAAACATATATTTGCTCTCTGTATTGCAAAACATAATTCCTTTTGTCCAAACAAAAACATTCCAAATGTCCAGTCTACACATTGGTATGTTTGTGAGAAAAGTCTCTGCTTCTGTTTCTACCTCAGTGGGATCTGCTGTACCATGTGCTGATTCAATGATCTGACTGAATGATCAGTATTCATTTTTTACTTAATAAGAGAAAGCATAAAAATAACAGATAAAACCATCTGTACCTGAGCAGATTGTAATTTATGCAACAGCTCTGGTTTTGTTTGTTTGATACAAGTCTCTTTAATAATAGTCTAAATATAGTTTGTTTGCTTGTGAGCTTTTATAGGAGGGATGGAGAGGGGCTGCAAGCAGATGGCCCACGGCATCAAATCATGAACTTTCTGTTGCATCATTACCTCTGGAAAGGACATAGTCTAATATAGCCATCCTCCCCTTCATCTCATCTTACCGCAAGGCAGCAAGATAGCTGATTTAAGTAAAGGTTTGGTGTTTGCACAAACACCATATTTTTGAGGGTGGCTCTCTTCTAATTTTTCCTGTTCTTCTAGTCACTCACAGTTACCAGCCTGATCCAGGTCTTGCAGTGCAGGGAACCAGGTGTGAAGGAGTTCAGAAGTCTGACACATTATGGATGCATCTTGTAGATACTAAACATAACATCTCCCTTGCAAATCCTCCACTCCTATTTGGACAGAGAAGGAAGAGTCCAAAAATTCCTCCTTTCCTGATATAGTTCTAACATCTAGTGATCGAAGGGTGGAAGGCCCACTTAAGCTCTTTGGAGGTACTGTGGCAGTGAGGATCACTGGTTAAGCACCATGTGGGGACTGGTGCCAGTGTGAAGGAGCAGCTGTGACTGCTGGTCCAGCCATCGAAAGCTGCACGACAGTTGTGCACCCCACTCTAGAGTTAACAGATAGAGTTTGTCTCCCTAGCTCATCACCCCACCCATATAATGTTTTACTACTTGGGTTTTATGCTGGTGAAATGAATTAAGTGAACCGCTAGCCAAAGTTATATGTTCCTATTGGAGCTAGGAAGGCACTTGTTTCTGTTTTATCTGACTCATTCCCAATCTTTGTAATTGTATGAAAGAAAAGATATATTAAAAATATCTGTACGCACAAAAGCATTATCTTTGCCACCTGCACTCATCCTCTCTTTCTCAGGATGTTGTCTTCCTCAGTGCCCCAAAGCCATAGATTGGAAACAGAATATGCAAGAACATTAAAGAGCTGTACTATTGGCAAGCGCTCAGCTTCCTCCTTCTACATCCTAGGCCCAATCCTGCAGTCCTCTATGCAAGAAACTTCCATTGATTGCAGAATTGGGGCCAATGTGCATGCAGAGAAATGCTGATCTCTCTGCTAGTCTTACCTGGTCAGGAATGGCAGTTTACAGCATATAATTTAGAGTCATCTTTATTGGCTTTTCGTAACTCAATTGGATAAGCATTTAGCCCTCAGGAGAGCTTCCCTTAGATATTTTTTCTTTCTTTTTAATTATAAAATACCAGTTGAGTCATCTAATTGTGTGGAAAAGTTTTGAATCACCAGATAATGGGAAACTCTTTTTAAATTATAGATCCAGATCCTCAGCTGGTGTAAATCTGCATAGCTGGTATCCTGATTTATACTATCCAAGGATCTGGCCCATAAACTTTCCTCTCCTAGCCTTGAAAGAGGGGGAATTCTTGTTGGAGGAAGTATCTATAGTAATATGCAAAAACACTACATTGGTGTGTCAGTTAAAGTTGATCTATAAATAACATACTTAGCACAAAATAAGGAAATGAAAAATAAGGCACCTAACTGTACATACCTTTACTCTTGCATCGGAGACACACACACCTGACCATTAGCACAACATCCATATATACCACAACTTCATCTCTGCCCCAGTAGAGAAGTCTTCCTTCCAGCATCTGCTTCACCAAGCTCACCACCACTGCCATCACCCCCACATACAGACCATATTTGCTTTCTACTATGTTTTCTGCTCAGTTCTGGACAGTCACACCAACACTATTGTCACTTGTCCCTAGTAATGTGCCAAAGCTACAGCCTAATGCGGGGGATGGGAGTGGGGATTTATAGTCTTACAGCATTTATAGAGTTATACCTGTAACAAAGTAGCAGCTATTATTTTTATGAAGCAAAGTATCATCATGCCAGTGCCTTGTTGTGAAAATGGAGCCTCTGAGCCAGCTGGGCACTTTCACAAAGATGCTGGTATTGATCATCGTAGCTGTTGTTTTTGCCACAGATCCTAACTTTGAAATGTATTCAGCCAGCTCAAGAGCTCTGACCCTGAACTGTCTGACCTGTTTTATAGACATCCTGGTCTCCAAGAGAGCAGTCGTTCCTTTTGCCACAGTTAATCTTCTCGTGTGTAGCACAAATGGCCTGGGGCTAGGAAAACCCAGTGCCCACACTCTGTGTTAATCCCCATTTTCACCTGCAGGGAGCATTATTGCATGTGACAGAAAGGCAGTGTTTTGCACCTCTCCTGAACGGATCCAAAAGGCTCCTGCATACCCTGATACAAAATGGAAGTGGCTAATGTAAATCATGTTGTCCAATGGCTAAGCATGGTTTCAGTTGTGTTGAATAACATATTTTTTTGTTAATAAAATAATTACATAACCCTAGATATATGTACAAACTCTCACTATATACAAACTTTTGAACCTTGTTTTGATTTGATAAGATTTGGAAATTAATTAACAAAATTTACTTGAAAATCCTCAGAAAATTTAAGTATTATGCAGAGATTATGCATTGCACATTTGGAGCAGGCACACTCTGTTTTTCATACAAAAGAAAGAAGCTGGCTGCTTTAAGTACAAACTATACCCCAACCTTAACTGTGAAGTAACTGCAATTCAGCCTCCCTAATCCATAATAAATAGGGCCCTAACACATTCATGGTCCATTTTGGTCAATTTCATGGTCATAGGATTTTAAAAATTGTAAATTTCATGATTTCAGGCATTTAAATCTGAAATTTTGCTGTGTTGTAATTGTTGAGGTCCTGACCCAAAAAGGACTTGGGAGGGGTGGGGGGCATTGTAGTACTGTACCCTTACTTCTGTGCTGCTGCTGGTGGTGGCGCTGCCTTCAGAGCTGGGCAGCTGGAGAGCAGCAGCTGCTGGCGGGAGCTCAACTCTGAAGGCAGAGCTGCCGCCAGCAGCAACACAAATCAAAAAATGGCATGGTATGGTATTGCCACCCTTATTTCTGTGCTGCAGCTGGCAGAGCACTGCCTTCAGAGCTGGGCACCTGGCCAACAGCTGCTGCTCTCTGGCCTCCCAGCTCTGAAGGCAGTGCAGAAGAAAGGGTGGCAATAAATAACCTTGTGACCCCCCCCCCCCCTGCAACAACCTTGTGACCCCCCTGCAACTGACTTTTGGGTCGGGACCCCCAGTTTGAGAAACACTTGTCTCCCCATGAAATCCGTATAGTATAGGGTAAAAGCACACAAAAGACCAGATGTCATGGGGGGAGACCAGATTTCACTGTCCATGACATGTTTTTCATTGCTGTGAATTTGCTAGGACCCTAATAATAAAGGTTAAGATACCTTAGGTAAAGTTGTATTTGGGTAAATATAGGCATTCTTTTGAAAATGTAAATATATATATTAAAATAAATAATCCCTCTTCACGGGATTTCCACAGTCACAGATGATCCAGTGAAACTACAATGTGCATAAACTATAGACTGAGCGCTTGTCTTCATTGCACTGTTCTCTTGAACTATAGCTCAAGTTTTGACCCTAACCTGACTCCAGTCCACACGCAGAAATCTCTAGTTTGAGTTAAGTGGCATTTTAAACTAAAGCTAGATGCTCCATCAAGTATAGGTTGATGCGCGAGTGCTGCTGATGCTCAAGCTAGTAATGCAGTGTGAACTCAGCTACAGGCTATAGCTCAGATTAGCACTGCTCATCAGATCCTAATCCAATCACTTTGTGTAGCTCGAGTGTTGTATTGCAGTGGGCTGCCCTCACTCAAATTAGTCTAGGTCAAGTGGAGTAACTCAAGCTAACTGTTGCAATGGAGACAAGACCTATGAGAAGATCGCCACTTTTTCCTCTCCCCTGCATGTGGTACCTGTATGTGTGGAATCCTCCCTGCAAGCTTCTCTCTCATTTGGAGCTATTAAATCATCTGTTTCTGTATTTGCTTTCTGTGATATGCCTGCTTAATCCAATAAATGGGACTTTCTACAAACTCCAGCGTGCACTGGGATATTTTCACATTCAAATCAGAGGAGAGCAAAAACCAAGCAAGATAAAAGCTATCTTCATCTCTTTTTTTTTTTTTTAAGTGCAAGATGTTTATTTTTGCCAGACAGATTGGGTGTCCTAATCGGAAATTATGAGTGGTTAGGCAGAACCCTCTCTTTAATTAGGTTGCATAGACTGAGTCATTTTGCAAGCTAAACATTCTAATTTACAATGTACTGCACTGCAGCATTTCTCTAGGCCTTCTGCTGTGTAATAAGGTATTCAACTGGCAGCACAAGCTTTAAAAATATTGGAGCATTCAATCTCTTAGTTCACTTGTTCATTTTGTGCTTTTAATTTTAGTTGCAAATCAAACATGCAGTTACAGAGGCTGAGATCCAAAAGCTGAAGACAAAGGTAAGGATCAATACATAGTTAATTCATGCTAATTTTTTTCCCTTTTATCTGATGGAAGACACATATCTGTATGTAAACCAAAGTTCTTACTAAGAAAGACCTAATTAAAATTAAACTCAAATTAAGCTTGTTTGGGTGTAGGTCTTCCAGTAGAGGTTTCAGTAAAATCTAAAGCATAGCTATTGAGAAATTGCTAAAATATCTAGTTTTCATTAAATGTGCATTTTGAAGGATAACATAATGACTAAAAGACAGATTTTTAGCTTTATACTGTACTAATTAATTTTCTTTAACAATTCCATAAATTATATTTATATTCAATAATTGTAGCCTTCTTAATAGTTTTCTGATCAGTAGAGATCTGAAGACTAACTATTTTATTCTCCCCCTATGACTTTTGGCATTTTCCTTTCCTTTAACTATTAATTTCTTTGGATACAATATTTGCTTTTTACATACAAGAGAAACTACTGCATACAGTGTAAAATGCGTTATAAAAGGCAAAAGCTGATTGATTTCATGGAGGAAATTATCTCACAATTAGCTCTTAGAAATTAGATTTAATTTATTAATATATAGAAAATGTATTTTCTTATGTTTGGCCTTTTAATACCAATGTAACCTTTACGAGGAGTTCAGTTTTTGATAATGATTCAGTTGTTGAGTAATAGGTTTTACAATAACATTTTATATATATTACAGAAGAAAATAAAAGGAAGACAAAAGAGCAATTTTTAAAATTGAAAAAGGATTCAGCTGATTTTTTCTTACAAACATCCACACCCATCATATAATTAGCTTAGTGTTTATCAAATAGATCAGCTAAGATTACTGTTAAAAGGCAATTGTAATTTTATTTTATGTGAACTCTCATTGTTCTCTTTCATTTTAGGAAGCCAGAAATTTCTTTCTGTCCTTCCAGTTTAGGCTCTGATCCAGCAATTGCACCCATATGGATACACCTTTGTGCCCATGCACAGCCCCATCGACTTCCCTGTAATACATCCTGGATGTAGGCATTCATCTCTGCAAAACCAGTGGCAGGATTGGAGTCATTGTCTTTTTCTTTGCCACACATTTGTGCCTGACCTTTTTAGTAGAGCCAGGGCTATTTTTGGTTAAACTGCTAGTAAAACAATATGTTCAGTCTACAGATTACTCTGTTTGTTGTGTGCATCATTTATGATATCATCACAGCTTTGCCAGTACAAGTTAACTGCTGTTGATAAGTAACTAGACAGTGCATAAAACATTATTTGCTTTTTGTAAATTGTATGGACTTCAATCTGCAAGGTGCTGAGAAATCTGACCCTGATCCAGCCAAGCACTTAAGCCTGCAGTTAGTTTTAATAATAATAAATAATATCTAGATTTTACCTAGCACTTTTCTTCCATTGATACAAAAGAATTAACTACTCTGAATTTATTGGGAAAAATCCTGACTGTTGGACCAATGGAAAGACTCCCATTCACTTCAGTGGGTCTAAGATTTCACTCAGTGGGACCACCACTGTGCTTAGCCTTAAAGTTAATCAGGTGCTTAAGCGCTTGGCTGGATCGTGGACAGAGTGTTCAGCCCCTTGCAAGACAGAGCCCAATAAATATAATGGACTTTTTCTATCAGTATCATCTCTTTGATAATTTAAAAACATAAACTAAGTTTAAGATTTATAAACTAGAACCAGATTTTTCCTATTCTTATAACTGCTTTAAAAATTAGTTGAAATATTGGGTTTAAAACTTGTCTGTTTAATTAAAAAAAAACTTCCAAATTAAAATTTAATATTAGCTCTACTAATACTTCTCTCAGTGTATTAAGATACGAATCTTCCTTTCTAACTTTCTAAATTACGCAGATTATGATTAAGAAATTATCATTGCATGAAAACTGGTGCAATAAATTTCAAGTTCAAAAGTTTCTGATTTCAAAAAGAAGGCAGTTAGCTAGATAAGACACAATTAGCTTTTCCTCCATTGTTTTCTAAATAGCTTTGTGGTAAAATCAAATATAGAAGTTACAATTTGTAATTCTAATAATAAAAAATCTTGAGTTTCTTAGTCCATAGTGCTTTCTAACATACCTGCTTCAGATACATGAGGTAGAATACACTCCCAGTGCCCTACTATGTCCCAGGCACACCATCAGAAATCACCAACATTAGAAAGCTGGAATTTTTAAATGCTACAACATTCAACGGAAGCATAGAAGCTGCAGTGGATGCCAGATGCAAAAGACTCAAATTAATTTAAGTTTATTCATTCTTTCGTGTCAAACATGTATTAGAATTTCTCATTGTACAGGAATGGCCTTTGCATTAGTAATGCACAACCTTTATAATCATTAAGACACTGCTATTAACGCCTCTCAGTATTTCAAAGCATCTTGAATTACTGATTTTTAATGCAGCTATTTACTCTCAAGCCACTGTATTTGCTGTGTCCAGCTACAGGCTGCAGAGAATGAGAAAGTGAGATGGGAACTGGAGAAGACCCAGCTGCAACAGAACATTGAGGAGAATAAGGAAAGGATGATGAAACTAGAGAGCTACTGGATTGAGGCCCAAACCCTGTGTCACACTGTGAATGAACACCTCAAAGAGACTCAAAGCCAGTATCAGGCTTTGGAGAAGAAATATAACAAAGCAAAGAAATTGATCAAGGACTTTCAGCAAAAGTAAGCAGCTGCTATGGGCCAAAAATTGAAATAGTGGCCAGATAGGGAATGTTTATGTCATATACCTGTGTCTCTCTCGAAATATGAAACCCAGTGTTAAAGGCCTGTAAGATAAACAACATTTTTCACTTTGCTACCATCAAAACCAGGGGTGGCCAACCTGTGGTTCCAGAGCTGCATGCAGCTCTTCAGAGGTTGAAATGCAGCTCCTTGTATAGGCACTGACTCTGGGGCTGGAGCTACAGGTGCCAACTTTCCAGTGTGCCAGGGGGTGCTCACTGCACAATCCCTGGCTCTGCCAAAGGCTCTGCCCCCGCTCTACCCTTTCCTCCAAGGCCCTGTCCCTTCCCACCCCCTCCCCCAAGCCTGCCATGCCCTTGCTTCTCCCATTCCCCCTCAGAGCTTCCTGCACACTGTGGGAGGGAGCGGGAGGTGCTGATCAGTGGGACTGCCGGCAGGAGTCGGGGGGAGCTCTGATGTGTTACTGTGGCTCTTTGGCAATCTACACTGGTAAATTCTGGCTCCTTCTCAGGTGCAGGTTGGCCACCCCTGATTAGGGGTTGGGGCTTTTATTACTAAAAATATCGGCATTGTGCATATTTTTAAATGACTATAAATTAATTAATTTGCAGTATTAGTCTTTGTGTTAGAGAGCCATATTTGCAGCAGTTTATGATGATGTTGCCTCAGTTTGACTAAGTATTGTTTTGTATTGATGCAACATGAAGAAGCAAATCATGTTGAGACATTCTCACGCTGTGTTTTTCTTCTTCCTGACTCTTGAGAATGTTTGAATTGAACTGAATCAACTAGAGCATACCTCAGCAGTTTGGAGGGGGGGTCAGTTTCTCCTGACCCCCCCATTCCTGACATCTCAGAAATAATTTTCATTCTCCAAATAATTTTACACTAGGATTGCTTCATCTGCTACTGAAATCAGCCATTTCTATAATGAAACTCAGCTGTTTTAACAGTATATAGCAACAATAGACAGCTCCAAGCAGAGGAATTGAATACCCTATCCCACTGAAACGACAAGGAGGATTTTAGGTAGACAAAATGTCATTAACCACAGTGGAATTTTGCCAGTCTACAAGAACTAACTGGCATCTGTTGTGAATGGTGCCATTGGATCAATAATGGCCTCAGCTTTTCAAGACAATCGAAGTAGGGCCAAACCATCAGTTGGTGTGAACTCCGTTGTACTACCGAGAGTTACAGCAGTGGAGGATCTGTCCTATAATTTTTGACTGCTTCAAAATCCTAAATTACATCACTGATTTACTTTTAATTTTTGGATAATTAGTTTTGTACCTTATGCGTTACAGATGTAAATTAAGTGGTGATACCCAGTCATTTTCATATCTAACAGAGCGATTCCATCCCAACTGATGCTGCAAAATTCAACATAATTTGAAGTAATGATGCTTTATAAGTACAAATTATGAAAAGGTTAGTTTAGTTTATCACAGTTTCAACACAGTTGTTGTTGACAGTTTGAATAAGTGGGATTTTTACCTTAATTAGTTTACTACAATATGTTTACTCATTTGGTTGATAATAACTGCTCAGTTATTTTCTCCTACTTGCAGCTGCATGTTTAGTATTATCGGATTAGTACCAAATCTCCTGTTAACTAAGGATTATTTTTTAAATAAACGGGTATATTAATGACAGGTTTCAGAGTAGCAGCCGTGTTAGTCTGTATTCGCAAAAAGAAAAGGAGTACTTGTGGCACCTTAGAGACTAACAAATTTATTAGAGCATAAGCTTTCGTGAGCTACAGCTCACTTCATCGGATGCATTTGGTGGAAAAAACAGAGGAGAGATTTATATACACACACACAGAGAACATGAAACAATGGGTTTATCATACACACTGTAAGGAGAGTGATCACTTAAGATAAGCCATCACCAGCAGCAGGGGGGGGAAAGGAGGAAAACCTTTCATGGTGACAAGCAAGGTAGGCTAATTCCAGCAGTTAACAAGAATATCAGAGGAACAGTGGGGGGTGGGGTGGGAGGGAGAAATACCATGGGGAAATAGTTTTACTTTTTACAGATTGACAGAGCCAGAAGAGTACCCAGAAGTCACCTACTACAGGACAGGCCCAACAAAGAAAACAACAGAACGCCACTAGCCATCACCTTCAGCCCCCAACTAAAACCTCTCCAACGCATCATCAAGGATCTACAACCTATCCTGAAGGACGACCCATCACTCTCACAGATCTTGGGAGACAGACCAGTCCTTGCTTACAGACAGCCCCCCAATCTGAAGCAAATACTCACCAGCAACCACACACCACACAACAGAACCACTAACCCAGGAACCTATCCTTGCAACAAAGCCCGTTGCCAACTCTGTCCACATATCTATTCAGGGGATACCATCATAGGGCCTAATCACATCAGTCACACAATCAGAGGCTCGTTCACCTGCGCATCTACCAATGTGATATATGCCATCATGTGCCAGCAATGCCCCTCTGCCATGTACATTGGCCAAACTGGACAGTCTCTACGCAAAAGAATGAATGGACACAAATCAGACGTCAAGAATTATAACATTCAAAAACCAGTTGGAGAACACTTCAATCTCTCTGGTCACTCGATCACAGACCTAAGAGTGGCTATACTTCAACAAAAAAGCTTCAGAAACAGACTCCAACGAGAGACTGCTGAATTGGAATTAATTTGCAAACTGGATACAATTAACTTAGGCTTGAATAGAGACTGGGAATGGATGAGTCATTACACAAAGTAAAACTATTTCCCCCTGGTATTTCTCCCTCCCACCCTACCCCCCACTGTTCCTCTGATATTCTTGTTAACTGCTGGAATTAGCCTACCTGCTTGTCACCATGAAAGGTTTTCCTCCTTTCCCCCCCATGCTGCTGGTGATGGCTTATCTTAAGTGATCACTCTCCTTACAGTGTGTATGATAAACCCATTGTTTCATGTTCTCTGTGTGTGTGTATATAAATCTCTCCTCTGTTTTTTCCACCAAATGCATCCGATGAAGTGAGCTGTAGCTCACGAAAGCTTATGCTCTAATAAATTTGTTAGTCTCTAAGGTGCCACAAGTACTCCTTTTCTTTTTGGGTATATTAATGTGTATTGTGCCGTTACATTTGTTAATTTCCTGTTTAAATCTGTGATTGCTTTGATACCACAAATGTTTTTTTTTCCCTTAAGAGAACTTGACTTCATCAAACGCCAGGAAGCTGAGAGAAAAAAAATAGAAGAACTGGAGAAAGCGCACCTTGTAGAGGTTCAAGGCTTACAAGCTCGCGTGAGTAATGTTCACTCAAGTGTGTGAAGAATAAGGCAATGCTGTCTGATAGCCTGGAAAAAAAGCTAGTTGTTCATTTTGGTTAATAATTGGATGTATTTCTCTTAGATTAGAGACTTGGAAGCTGAAGTTTTCAGGCTGTTGAAGCAAAATGGGAGCCAGGTTAACAATAACAACAACATTTTTGAAAGGCAAACATCTTTTGGAGACGTTTCCAGAGGGGATCCAGTGGAGAGCCTAGATGTACAGCAAGTGTCTTGCCTGGATGGCTTAATTCAAGGTTTGTTTGAACCAGCCCTAAACTCCTGTTAATCTAATTTGCTGTGTATGAATGTCACTGTTGTGACTTTAAGAATTTACAGTAAAGAATAAATGAATATCAGAATAATCCTGTCATTTTCACCAAATGTATCTGATAGCAAACATTTTGTGTTATACTATTTAGTGGCAGTGCAGCACTACAGAACAGCTGTAAAATGAATATTCATCAGTAAGTGTAAGTGACTGAGGCCTGTTAATAAAGCAGAGGTCATTATTTATTCATTAAACCATCAATGAATTTTCAGTGGGATTGCCTACAACATTTAGGTTTCATCCATGTTTGTGTTGTGTCAATAAAGTAGGGAAAGATTGTGTTTTTTCCTGTGTCCTAGGTCTGTCTATAATTACCCAATTTACTAAAGATCAAACAGGAACAAAATTGCCAAAATGAGAAAAATATAATAAAATGTCTTATAAATGGATCTCTTGTATGTACAAAAAATAAACAAATGAGCTGTGTGTATATACAGTGTCTGAATACGGATACTAAATATATCTATCTATATTATAAATGGTGTGACAGGGTCAGACCAGATGGCTACAGGAGAGTGATAGAAGGTAGATATATTAGCCCCAGATTAAGCAGGTCCCTTTTCCTTGAGTAAGATCATGGGCTGTTCCAGAACAATCAGGAAGTTGCTGGAAATAATTAAGGCAGGCTAATTAGGACACCTGGGGCCAATTAAGAAGCTACCAGAATCAGTTAGGACAGGCAGGCTAATCAGGGCACCTGGTTTTAAAAGGACCTCACTTCAGTTAGTGAGGCCATGCGAGGAGCTGGGAGCAAGAAGCTGAGAGTGAGTAGGTATACTGTTGGAGGACTGAGAAGTATAAGCATTATCGACCTCAGGAGGAAGGTCCAGTGGTGAGGATAAAAAAGGTGTTGGGAGGAGGCCATAGGGAAGTAGCCCAGGGAGTTGTAACTGTCACATAGCTGTTGCTGGAGACACTGGAGACAGCTGCAATCCACAGGGCCCTGGGCTGGAACCTGGAGTAGAGGGTGGGCCTGGGTTCCCCCCATCCCCCAACTCCCTATTTGATATAAGAGGAGTTGACCTGGACTGTGGGTCCCACCAGAGGGGACAGTCTCTGGCCTGTCCCCCGACCCATTAGGTGGATCAGCAGAGACTGCGGGGATTGTTCTCCTCCTTTTCACCATGCTGGCCAGCGATGAGGTTAGCTGAGCAAACGGCAGGTTTGTGCCACTAACAAAAGGAGCCAAACTGAGGACTGCCGTGAACCTCTGAGGTGAGCAAATCTGCCAGAAAGTGCAGAACTCACCAAGGCAGAGGAGGAACTTTGTCACAATAGATAGGTATGTACATAAGTGTGTATGTATACTCACCTGTGTATACACAAATGGAAGATAGTACACAGGCATCTGAATTATAAAGTTGCATTGACATATCAGGACATCATCTTAACCATGAAAGAGATCAAATGGTTTGTGATGTCATCAGACCCCAAAATGTGTTTATATATCCTTAGTGATGGATTTCCAGTTTTGTTTTTTATATATTCAAAGAACATCATAAGATTTTAAAAAGAAAAATGTGTCTTTATTAAAGTCATATACAAAATGCAAGCTTTGCTCTTCTCCATGTTGTTTCTCTAATGAACAAAATATTTGTTATAATTTACAGTTGTTTTAAGATAGCTATGGACAGCTCATTTCTGGGGTGCTGGGTAGGTGGCACTGGAAGTAACTTAGTCCAGCATCATACAGTTGGTTGATGATCATTTCCATATTGATTAATACGTCATAGTCCAACACTTTTCTTCACACTTAAAAAAAAGTCTCATTTCATGGTTCTAATGTTTCAGCTTCCCTGCAGTTTATCAGGTTTTTCCTCTATAACCCAACAAGATTAAGACACAGGGGGTCTGGAAAGTGTAACGTTACTTATCCCCATTGGTCAATAAATAAGGAATAATCAAATGCACATTGAATAGGAGGAGACTGGCTAGGCACTAGTACCACAGAGAAGGATGGCATGAAAATTATAATAGATGATAAATTGTATGAGTAAACAAATACAGATTAGTAGCAGAAAGCCCAGTACTGTGTCATACTCTTGTAACTATACTAACAAGAGTCTCCAGAATGAAATCAGTGAAGTTTTGCTTCTTTCTATTATATATTGGCTAGGCCTTATTTGGGACTTCCATTCCCATTTAAGTCAGTTTGAGTTCTCCATTGATGTTTGAGCAGCATTTTATTTTTTATAAAGTAGATAAAAGTGAAGGCAGTTCAGAAATGATAGACGATCTTGCAGCCAACACCTCTGAGAAAATATAGAAACATGGGTCACGTTCAGTCTGGAGGACATGGAGACTCGATAACTCTCTACAAACTGACATAGAACTGTTGTAAGAATACAAGGAATAATAATTCTTATCAATGAACAAGGGACAGAGGAAGAAATTAATGGGACTTAACCAGCATTAGGGGAAATGTGTGTTAAATTTAAGTATATAAAATACTTTTAACCATAAGCATTGTAAAGTGGTCAAGAAAGCTGTCAGAGAAGGTTGACGAGTCCTCTTTGCTAATGATGCTATCATGAAGACTTTAAGAAGTTAAATCTATCCTGCAATGACAGATAGGAAGGTGAGAAGGGCTAAAGACCCACTCATTTCCAACCCAAACAAAAATAATCTATGAAAACCCTTATTCTCAGCTTCCCGAGACCATACAGTAGCCTAACAGTTGTAGTGCATTCTGGACCAGTTCCTGCAAAGTTCTGAGTACCCTCAACCTTTTTTGATGCCCACAGGATCCTTACAGGAGGTGCTCATTTTTTTTTCAGGATTGAGCGATGTGTGAATGAAATGCAAGTTCCTTATCAAATAATCATTTAAGAGCCACTGGGGGTTAATTATACAGATAAATCTTCATTTTACAAAAGTCACAGGGGCACCTGAAACCTTTGTGTAATGAAGGGCGCTGCAGCTGTATGAATGTTAAATAATAATAAAGACTAGTTTAAAAAAAATCCTCTCTGGCATAGAAGAATGCATTAGATTTCCTGATGTGTTGATTTTTGGCAGACTTATGAACGCTTTATTGATATTTTAACAATTGTTTCATGTGTGAACACAAACTAAATATTTCTCTGCAAGCAAATCAATCTGAATTATTGTATTTACCATAAGAAAAAAAAGATTGTCCTGCTAAAACTGTTCTGCCATATTGCAGAATTCATTCCCATAAATCAGAGTTTGTGAATGTTCCTTTCTAGTAAGCATTTATAATACTGAAATCTCTGAAATTTACAGACGCACTTATCATTACAAGAATGTTTATATGTTGCATCAGATATTTACAATAATGTTTTTAGTGCAACTGTTGACAAAAATAGCTAAAAAGTGGTTTGGGTCAGAAAACTGGCTGTGTAACAAAGATCCTCTTCTGAAAAGTATTCAGCATACTTGCTCTCTGTGTGTCTGCATCACAGCTGCATATGTTGCTGACAAAAAATGAATCTCTACAATTGTCATTACTACAGAAGCAATATAGCCATAGATGCAGAGCTGAAATCTGTTCTAAGGCACCTGCCATCTTTGTAACTAAGCACCAGTCACTAAGGCTAAAGTTTTACAAATTGGTTGCTGAGGTTGGACCAAATTCTGTTGGTAAAAGAGGCAAGCTTTTGAGCTACCCAAAACTCTTTGGAAAGGTACATGGCTACAGCACTGCAAACAAAACTGGTTACAGAAAGTTAGACATCTGATTCCATATTCAGGCATCTAATTAATTGGCTTGCTTTTCAGAAGGGCTGAACACTCACGGATCTATGGGCTTAATAGGTATGTAGGTAAGAATAGGAGCTACAGCTGTTCAGTAGAGCTAAGTAGAAATCTGATTTTCCCTTTCATGGGAAATGCCACACTTGCATTTTGAGGAGGGGGAGGGGAATTTGGAACAAAATGAAAACAGAGAATTTTAAATTTCCTGAAAAACAAACTAAATTTTTTTGTTTTGTTTTGGACTGATCACAATTCCAACTACAGCATTAAAAAAATTAACTTTTTATAATGTAAAATTTAAGGAATTTCTAAACAAAAAAATCATTTTGAAACCACAAAATTGAAATGTTCCATTCTGAAAATGCTGAAATGGAACTTTTCAATATTATTTTGAAATACTTTGGGGTTTTTTGTTTTAAATGACATTTCATTGAAATTGACACATCTGCAAAATGTTTCATATTAAGCAAAAAAGCATTTTACAGTGGAAGAACATTCCATTGGAAAATTCACGATCAATTGTAATGCTCACCACTTCTGAATAGTTAGACAACTTATTGGGTGGATAGATGTGGATTTAGGTGCCCAGATTTGAACATTATAATCTAAATACAACCTTTATTACAAAACAGTTAAATTTTGACTGCAGAATATTATGTGTGCTAATGCAAAAAAGCAGAAAGAACCCAGCGTGATTTTCAGATTCCAGGCTGAGTTTGCAGTTTTGACAATAAAAAAAGCAAAGAATCAGTTGTAAATTAAATAAATGTATAAAAAGTGTTCGTGGGCTTCCATATTTCTTTTCATATCTGTGTCTCTTCTGACTATACTCATGCTTTAAGAATAACTTAATGTTCTGAGGGAGGATGAATTCCTGACTCTCTGAGTTGGTGGAAGGACCCTCACAAGGTTTGTGTGGGATCTCCATTCTTGTGTCCACTCCCTACAAAGATCGTTGCTACTGATGCCTACCTGCTAGGTTGGAGAGCTGACTTCCAGGACTTGAAAGTGGAAGGCAAATGGATTCCCCCGGAGTCATCACTTTACATCAGTCTGCTTGATCTCATAGCAGTTCAGTATACTTGGCATCATTTCCTACCCAAGGTAGGGTAGGACAACAGAGCAGCTAGGTTCTGTATAAACTGCCAAGAAAGAGGAAGATTCCAATCCTTAAATCCAGAAGCCATAAAACTTTGGAATTGGTTGATATCTCACCAAGTCAACATCTCATTGGCTTATCTACCAGGTCTGCAAAACATCATTGCAGACACTCTGAGCTGGCATTTCTGCCTGGATCACACATGGCAGCTGAGCACTTTGGTAGTTCAAAAGATTTGTCTCTTCTGGGGCATTCCAGGGAGAGAACTCTTTGTGATGCTACCCACCATGAAATGCTGGTGTGTCTGTTCAAGAGGAGGATATGGTCACAAGTCCTTGGGAGATGCTATCCTCATTCCTGGCCTTGAACTCTGATATATGCCTGTCCCCCAACACCATTGCTTCTTAGAGTCCTCATTAAATTAAGACAAGAAAAGGCAGTAATCATTCTCATATCACTGGCCTGGCCGAGGCAAGTATGGTTTTGGGACCTGATTTACCTATCTCTCTGGTCAGCTTTTCACCTCCCTCTGACAGCAGACATAGGAATTGGGCACCATAACCCATTCCAGACTCTCCTCACTTCATCTCAAAGTCTGGCTCCTCAATACTCTGGAGCTTAGAAAGAGTCTGTTCTCTTGAGCTACAAACTGTGCTGGTGAACAATAGGAAACCTGCCACAAGACTTACCTGCAGAAGTGGAAGTGTTTCCAGTCCTGGTGCACCCAATGGTCATTACCTGCGTCTGAGTCTCACCTCACTCACATACTCGATTACCTGCTAAATTTGTAAATGCTGGGCTTGTCAATGACCTCTCTTAAAGTCAACCTAGTTGCCATTATAGCTTTTCATCTACCACTCTGAGGATTTTCAGTATTGCTTATCCTACCACTGAGACGCTCATCAAGAGCTTGAACAACCTTTTCCTTCATGACAGGTTTCAGAGTAGCAGCCGTGTTAGTCTGTATTCGCAAAAAGAAAAGGAATACTTGTGGCACCTTAGAGAGTAACAAATTTATTTGAGCATAAGCTTTCATGAGCTACAGCTCACTTCATCGGATGCAGCGTGATTGAAGTGAAGTGAGCTGTAGCTCACGAAAGCTTATGCTCAAATAAATTTGTTAGTCTCTAAAGTGCCACAAGTATTCCTTTTCTTTTCCTTCATGTTAGAGAGCCTACCCTGCTTTGGGACCTTACTTTACTTCTTGATGCTATGTGGAAAACACCCTTTGTACCCATTGGGAGTTGTTCCTTTCTCCATTTATTCTTCATAGCCATCACTGCAGCTAGCAGGATAGAGGAATGGAGAATGCTTATGGCTGATCCTACATACATAGTATTCTGCCAGGACAAAGTGATTCCGTGTCCCTAAATTCACTTCCTACCTAACCACTTAGAACCTCCCCTAGATTTTTTGTTGCCTTTGCAGAAAAGCTGAAGGGAGCCTCTGTTTCTGCGCAAAGACTATCTAAATCGGTATCAGGATGCATGTTGGCCTGTTATGAAGCTTTTTGGGTGCACCCTTCGTCTAAGGTGATGGCCCATTCTGCCAGGCATCGTCTGCCTCTACCTCTAGTTAAGAGCATACCCATCACAGACATACCCAAAGCTGCTACCTGGTCATCTGTGCGCACCTTCTCTCGGTACTATGTGTTCATACTTCCAGAGCAGACATAGCCTTGGGGAAGGCTGTTCTCTGAACTATAATAAATCCACCTCTTCAGCCCCATCCTCCATAATTGAGGCTTTGCTTGGGATTCACTTGAAGTGAAGGATCCATAGGGACACTAATGCAAAGAAAAAGGAGAGGTTACTTACCTATACAGGAACTAGAGTTCTTTGAGATGTTTTCTCTGAGTGCTCTGCTACCCTCTCTCCTTTCCCCTCTGCTTTGGAATCCCTGCCTGCTGGACATCAGGGTTGAGAAGGAACTGGAGCAGCAGCAGTCTGCTTCTCCCTTTATGCCCTCAGTCTGGAGCACGTGGAGATGTAGAGCACACCTGCTCTCCTGTGGACATTGCTGACAAAAGTCTCGGACCAGAAGGACATGGGCATGCACGCACCTAAAATGGAGCATCCATAGGGACAAAACAACTTGAAGAACTCCCATTACTGTACAGGTAAGTAACCTCTCCTTCCTAACACAACTTGCAGAAACACTGGATTTGGGGAGATGTTGAAAGACAACCAGCTGCTAAGGAACTGCAGCAGGCGTTAGTTGAGCTGTTTCCCTCCATGCTAGCACTAAACCAGTTCATGTTGAAACCCTTTATATTGAAATGGTCCTTAGACTTCAAAGTGAGTCTAATGAAAATGGTTTTTGGAGCAAACTAAAGACAGTCGGAGCACTTTTGTATGAGGTGTTTTACAAGTTTTCCCGGGGGTTAGAAAAGTTCATATAGAAAAGTAAATTTCTTTAGGCAAGGCCAGTGGGTCTGCTCGTATGAGTCAGGGTTTGCAGGATCATGTCCTTCATTTATACCCTTGAAATCAATAGTGCTCCCGTTATCACTTCCAAGACTATGTGACTTTGTAAGTGCTTCATATTACTCCAGTGTTTGTAGAAGGTGAAATTTTCAACTAGCTTCATAAGTTTGCTTATAATAGGAGGAGGAACCCAGCCCACTATGTGGTTTATTTCAGAGAAATGCACAAAGAGTTACGCGGCTGACCTTGCTTAATGTTACAGTTTTAGTGCGACTTGGTGGTGCTAAGGATTGCTTTTTACCCCTCCCTATGGGATAGTGATAACATCTCTCCTGCCCAATCAAATAGAGCATAGGAAAATGAGGAAGTGATAATCTACTTGAGATCACTTGATAACTTTGGTATTTCCGAAGGTTAGTGCAATGTAACCCAGTATAGGAGGTCTGAAAATCTATTGAAAAGCTTTGAGGCAATTCACTGTAGCTCAAATCCTGAGGTCCTTAGTCAGATTGGAAATTTATCAATCTCAGTAGGAGAGTGCCTGAGTAGAAAAAATTAGTTAAGTACCTTAGGATTTGCCATAAGAATGGCCATACTGGGTTAACCAAAGCCATACACACACACACACACACACTCACCCCACTTTAATAGTTGCAAGCTATACAGGTGCTTGTCCCCCCCACACACACACACAATAAAGACTAATATACTGAGTTCTGTGTATATAAAATATTTGTCTCATTCAAGAATTGCACAGTTTGGCCTCTGCTGATCTCTGATCGGCAGTGGTTGGAATAGGAACCAGTTTATCCCAGCCAAGATTTCCACCTGGTTACTATCTAGTTGTACAAGAAACATACATTTAAATACAGTGTTATGAATGCTGTGGTTATTGTCTGTCTTTATAAGCAGATCAAATTGGGAAGTTTCCCAACTTGGCTATGCAGACTTGGAACTTGTCCCAGAAAGCATCTCAGTAATTGACAAAACCACAACTCTTGCATTGTACAAATAGAAGTATAGTAAGCTTGTGGGTTCTAATACAGATTGTGCTTGAGAGATTAGTGGGGAGAGGGAAAATTGAAACTGTAAGGAATTTATTTTCTTTATTTATTTATCTTATTACTCTTTCCCAAAATATTCAGGCCTCTTTCAAGTGAAAGATAAGCTTTCTAGAAATAGTGCAATTTTGTTAACACAATTTGTTGAGAGAGTCATGTATTTAAGTTTAAGCTGATTAATACACTTTGTTTATAAGGCATTTTTGGACAGATCATCTTTTGAACCCAGGTTTGTCTTTTGTGAAAATGTAGTTCTTTCATTGTTCCATTTTTTGTGAAATGTTATTTTTTGAGCATGTGCTCCAGATATGGTGTAGGTCAGCCCATGGTCAAGGGAAGAGAGAAGATCTAAAAGAGCAAGCCTTCCATTTCCATTTGACAGTTAGGTTGACAGAGTTTCATGGTAGGCAGGCATGCACATGTGTGTAAGAGAGGGGGGGAAGATGGGAGGGTACTGGTACCCAGTTCTTTTTATCTGTGTTAATAATCATGTCTGTAATCTCTTCATATGGACTGTTGGTGAAATTCACCCCTCCCTGTAAAAATCCCAAGTGGTAAAGCTTTGTACAGAGAGGTTGACAGGGTTGGATGGTGGAGTTCACCTCCCCAACCTGCATTCAGCCCTCTATGGTAGCTGTTCCTCTGTGGGGTTGGACAACAACTACTACCCTGCATGGAGGTTTTGTGCCACTTGGTAAGCATAATGACAGATCCAGGAGTCCTTCTCATAGCCCACCTTCAGCAACTCCTTTGTCAGCTTTTCAGCATGGGCACAAAATGCCCCTCCATCTCACATATGGGCACACCTGTAAGATCATTTCATCTGTGCCTCTATCCTACGAGGCCAAAGCAATGCTTCCAAGGTGCAGAAGGCCTTTCATAGGCCTTCCTGAGATGATTAATTTCATCCTATTTGTGCTGTCATGACAAGACTCAGGAAATGCCTTTGACATTTTCTTGCATGGAAATTGTATTTCAGACCTCTTGAGGTTTTCCCATAAAGCTGTCACATTCGCTTGCTTGATGACCTTATGAAGTCATTTTACTGGGGGAAAGGTCAGAAACAGTCAACTCCTGTAAGTGGCTAAGGAGGTTGTGCTAAAGGGATGATCAGAGTGAAGATTGCCTTCTCCAGAATCCTACTACAGAAAGATAAGAAGCTAATGACACATGGTTACGTGAGGATGAGGATGTCTTTATATTATAGTAACCCTAAATCCCTATTGTGCTAGGACTATTGGTTTTAAGGTGCTGGTGGGTTTGGTTTGGTTTTTTGGTTGGTTGTGGGGTGGTTTGGTTTTTTTGGCTTTAGAAGGCTACAGATATTTGAAAGAGTTCTGAATAAGACAGGGGAAGATCCAGTGTGATGAGGAGAGGAGCAATTCATTAGGGGGCAGGGAGGCATAAAGCAGCAGCTGTGGTTGGTAATGATCATTAAGAAAATGCTTTTGTTCACAGAGTAGATGGGGATGGGAATGCATATGCCATGCTTGTATTGTCATAACATAAACATGGAAACCAAACATCTTCAATCTCCAGGATTCCTCCGTCATGCCACCTCCTTTCTTTTATTGATTTGACTAATAAATTGCAACTCTCAGAATTGTATTGCATATCAGCAGGAATTTAAAAACAGTCTGATCAATCAGATTCCTCATTTTATAGAACAGATACATAGATATACTGTGTATACACGCACAATTGGCCAAATCCGTGGAAAAGTTTGCAACATGGAAAAATGTCTTCTTAGAGTTTCTTTTAAACATAAGGGCCAAATTCATAAGTTATATGTAGGTTAGACTCATTTACACTCACTCAGATGTCATTTATGCTCAGATACCATTAGCCTGTTTACACCCACACATGAGGGAGCAGCTTCTTTCCTGAGCCAAGATCAACTTGGCACAGGACAGCATCTGTTACAGCTTTCTGATTCTTAAGCCCTGCCATCACCCTGCTCCTCTTTAGGTGGCTGGGGTGAGCAATTGGCAAATTGAGCTCCTATGCCAGTTGAAAATTCCCCTTTGCCAGAGAAATTATTAAGGGATGAGCTGTGGCCAGATTCAAACCCCTTTGCAATGCTCAAGTGCCCAAAAAGGACCAGGCCAGGGGCAGGTAATTTGGCCCTGTGAGTCTAAATTGGTGTAATTTATTTGCCAAGGAGCTGGAAGAAGGTGTTTTAAAGATGGGTGAAGCTTACTTTAATATACGCCTTCTTCCTGTTCTTAGTTATGTAAATTACAATGGTGTGGACTTCCTTGCATGTGGATAGAGTGGGTATGAGGGAGTCTAAGTAGGTCTAGTTTACACCACATTACATATCACTTATGTATTCGGCACCATGAGATGATGTATTGTTTTGTATTATGACTGTTATATTATGTTATGACTGATTGTTACGACTTTACAAAATATTACACTGATTTACGGGGTCTAATTTTTCAATGTGTGCAACTTTGTGCCTAATATCCATGCACAGTTACTGAAATTGCATTTGTAGATTTGCTAATAGCTTATGCAAATGCCTGGCTTTTTGTACATTCATATCATAAATTTGTACAGCCAGTTTCAGTGATTGCACATGCAAATAAGGCATGCAAAAGTGCATGCCCATTTGAACATACATTTGCAGATCAGGCCTGTGTGGAATCTGACAAGAGTTAAATTGCTAATTTTATCCAAAGAATGTTGTTAAATATCTTTGAATCCTGTTTTCATAGATTTCAACGAAGCAGTCCCAGAAACAGAGAGGCTGGACTCCAAAGCGCTGAAAACTCGAGCCCAGCTTTCAGTAAGGAACAAACGGCAGAGACCTACTAGAACAAGGCTCTATGACAGTATCAGTTCGACCGATGGAGAGGACAGCCTTGAACGAAAGGTGAGAAGGCCTTCGCTTTCTCTTATTCATAGGATGATGTGCTAGATGACCCTTGTAATTTGTTTCATCCTATATCTTCGTCCTTTCATTTTAGTGTAGGTAGAATGTATTCATCTGTGGCCAACATACTCTGGATAACGGTCTGAACAGTGTGCAAGTCCTGTTGCCTTGGCGGCAGCACATCCATTTTTCTCACAGGAACAGCAGAATTTCTGTCTTATTTTCATGTATTATGCTATTGTTATGTAGGTCACTTCATTGTTTTTCCCATTTGAACTAACAACGAGCGCTATGCATAGCGGATCATTTAATTTATATGGGAGGAGAAGCGAACTTGAATCCTGCATTTGTTTGTTTCTCTGTGCGAATGACAGTTAATTTAATATCTACTCTTAGATTTTGCTGATCCTGACTCTTGAACTTGTAAGCAGATTATTAGTATGAAACACCTATGTGTGATATAAATGGTAACAGTGTGACTTTCTAGAATATTGCTTAAAAATATGAAGGCTCTACAAACTGTTGTTAAATGAAAGGATTGCATGTTCAAAATAAATGTTGCTCCGATTGGTTGCTAAATGGCATAACTTGCTTTATAATCTCTTATACCCACAGCCTTCAGACAGTTACAGTAGTTCCATGCACATTTCAAAATCACCTCTGCCCATATGTGTGAGAGCATCCTCACCAGCATCAGATTCTGGTGCTTCCTCCCTCTCCCCAATGGGTAGCAGTGCAGCCTTCTCATTTGACAACGTAGCTGAAAACCAAGAAGGAGGACAGCAGCACAAAGGAGGTGTGCTTTCCCATTATGCTCGGAGAGACACTCCACTTTCCTCTCCTTCAAAATCCAGTCACAGTTCTGAAACATCTCCTTTGCATCACCCAACCAACAGGAATGTTTTACAAGACGAAGGTATAATTATTTTTTACAAATGAGTCAGTGCATCACTTTGCTCACTTACATTTATTTGATGCACTCTTCTTGTTTTATTAGCACTTAAGTCTCTAATGGGCCCTGTTCTCTAAACCTCTTTTAGACACCTTGGTCGGAAAATAGCAGTTCTCTTCATTTGGTGGTAGGTAGAAGGGACACAGATTAAGTCAAAACCAGAATTGTTTCCTCTTTTCCCCCTTGAGATGGTTGAAAAAAGGAAGGAGGAAATCACAAAAGTATTTTTGAATTTTATCTCACATGTTTATTGTTTTTTTAATTTGAAAATTTAAAAAATTCAAACAATCAAAATTCAAAAAAGTTTCAGTCAGCTCCACTTACTTCAGGAGTAGAGCATACCGAACTAGTGCAAACTGTTAGTAACTCAAAATCTGTGGGTTGGATATTGGTACCTGTGTTTCATGGTGGAGGTTATATGTAGAAGAGCCAGAGGTGAAAGTAAGCCGGTACGCCCTGGTACAGCATACCGGCAAGAGCCGGGGCACCGTACCAGGACTGGCTTTCCCAGATGGCAATTTAAAGCCCTGGGGTAGCGGCGGCAGGGCTCCGGCTGGGGTTTAAAGGACCCCGGGGCTCCAGCCCCCGCTACCGCCCCTGGGCCCTTTAAATCCCCACCTGAGGCCTGCTGTCCGAGCCCTGGGGTAGTGGCGGCAGGGCTCTGGTGGGGATTTAAAGGGCCCCAGAGCTCCAGCTGCCTCTGTGGCCCCGGCACTTTAAATGTCCGCCTGAGCCCTGGGGTAGTGGCAGCGGGGCTCTGGCAGGGATTTAAAGGGCCCTGGGGCTCCAGTCCCCGCTACTGTCCCCGGCCCCTTTAAATCCCTGCCTGAGCCCTGCTGCCTGAGCCCTGGCGTAGTGGCAGCGGGGCTCCGGAGGGGATTTAAAGGCCTGGGGTGGTAACGGCGGCTGGAGCCCCGGGGCCCTTTAAATTCCCGACAGAGCCCGGCCGCCGCTACGCTAGGGCTCGGGCAGCAGGGCTCAGGTGGGGATTTAAAGGGCTCGGGGCTCCGGCAGCCGCTACCACAGCGGAGCCCCAGGCCCTTTAAAGATCTGCCAGAGCCCCGGGGTAGCGGTGGCATCTGGGAGCCCCCAGGGCTCTTCAGTGATTTAAAGGGCCCAGGGCTCTGCTTCAGTAGTGGCTGCTGGAGCCCTGAGCCCTTTAAATGGCTCCAAGGCTCCCAGCTGCCTGTGCAGCTGGTAGCTCGGGGGTGATTTAAAAGGCCTGGGGTTCCCGGCCGCCACTACCACAGCTGGAGCCCCGGGCCCTTTAAATCAAGATTTAAAGGGCCCAGGTATTTAAGGCTCTGCCTCTTCTGGTTGAGGCTATGCCTCTTCCGGTTGAAGCCATGCCCCCTGCTCAGGACTCCGGCGTACCGGTAAGTCCTTTAACTTACTTTAACCCCTGAGAAGAGCATAGCATAGATGTTGTAGTTTTATTAATAGATGAGAGGTTATGTAGTCTTCTGGATTAAGCAAGAGACCAAAAACCAGAAACTCCTCTGTTCTAAACTCAGTATTTCTAATTGCTTGTTATGAAGCTTTGGCCAAGTCATCTGTTTTCTAACTCAGTTTTCTGAGATGTAAAATAGGGATAATGATACAGTGCATTTTTTGTAGCTCACGCAGATGTTTCAAAGATTAGTTTGGTTGTGCTGCACTTTGAAACTACAGTATAGTACAAAGTACTACTCCTTTCCAACTCCAGAGAAGTGGCAATGTGTCTGATTTAGGCATCTGAAATTATAATGCCTCTGTTTACTTAGATCTGGGCATTCCTTAATCATTAGTCAAGTAAAACTAACATTAATGTCAATGGGAATTCTGTCCAATAAGGACTTAGGACTGGACCTTTAACATCTTCATAAAAGACACTCACTGAATTAAATTAACTAAAAATAAATACTTATCTAGTTTTGTTGAGCTGCTGCTGAAAAAATGTTGCCATTGTTTTATTAGGAGTCAAGTTTTCCCCCCTTCATAATATGATAGATAGTAAGGCCCTCTCCAACAGATTCCTACCAAGATACTGGGTTTGGAAAAGGTAAACCCTAATGTCAGCATTCTGAACTTGACACCAGAAAGTCCTATGATATATCTTTGTGTATGGTACTCTAATTGTGGGATAGCTGATAAATTGGAGTAAAATCCCAAGCTTGAGTGCAATATCTCGGCTGATAAAAAGTGCAGTTCTGTGTAAATATGTTCATTAGTGAAATCATAAGTGTTGCATGACCTCAGTGAGAATTGCATTTGATGAAAACTTGACTGAAACTGGTGGTTTTAGATCTCAAAATCTAGTGGAATATGCACTAGCATGGTAAACCCTCCTTCATTCTTTACTATTGTCTTTTTAGATGTGTTTAATGACATCATTAATTGTAACAAGGGGATTTGAAGTCCACTCAGTGCCCCCTCCCTGCATTGTAGGTCCTGAAACTAATCTATATATAATTGATACAGAGGTGATATGCTTTTCCCACTATGAACATTATATGAACAGCCAGTGCTTCTGTGTGTAACCAGAATTTAATGAGTATGTTAAAATCAAAATAGAACAAGTTAGTTTCAGTCAGAAACATTTACATTTAATAAGTTCCCCAGTACAGCGATTTCCTCAAGTGTTTCGCAGCCAGTGTTCCAGTGACTGCTTTATAATACCATTTAATTGATTATTAACTAGTCTTAAAAATCCTTATTGTACAGGAAATGGGCCAGTAACTAAACACAGTAGATTCTCTTGTTGTGTTTGTGGTGTGGGTTGAGCTTCGTTTGTTTTAGAGACTGAGAGTAGTCATATGTGCATGCACACTCCTGTGTAGGTAAGTGGCTATCGACTTAACCTGTAATATCACACAGTTCTATATTCTCTGGTTAATGAACATGGCACCTTTCAAGTGTTTGTCTGAAATGTTATGAAAAGCCTTAGCTCTAAACAGTTACAACATAATGAGAGAGATTACATTCCAAAGTTATTTTTAAGTTTCTACGTTTTTTTTAGAATAGTTCTAGCTCAGATTCTCTTTTGGGGTGTGGCCATTTTGTACAGCAATATCAGCATTCCAACTCTAAAGACAGCAGATGTGGTTACTGATGGATCCTCTGGTGCTGTAAAGCTACTTCTCCTACCCTACTGCTGCTGGCGTAGGAAGTGTGGTTCTGGGAAGAGCTTGGCCTGGGCATCTCTATCAGCTCCTTGGTGCTGTTAACTGTGGATGTTAGAGTAGTGCTTTCCCTGAATTACACGGTGTGCTACTCAGCTGTAGCTGAAAATCTGGACTTTTGTATATAAAGCAGCCCCCTTCAAAATGACTAGGCGTCAAAAAACCAGCCAACCAAAACCCAGTTAAAGTAAGATTAAAACATTAAAAAAATTAAACAAAATACTAAAAAGCCAAACAACATGATCAAAACAGATTATCAGAGACATTCAGTTCTTGGGGCCAATTACACCACTTGTGGGAATGGCACATCTCCAATAACTTAAATAGAATCATGAGCACAGAAAATTTGCCCTAGTATTTTTAGAAATATCTCTTTTGCCACCTAGGGAAAATGTAGTATAATTGTTTAATTGGCTTAGATTTCTGTGCTATCAGAGAAATAACATCCCTAATTATAACAATAAAGGAAATAATACAAATTGAAATCTTAATTTTCCAGGACCAATATGTAGTCTTTTGATATTTGAAAATATGCAGGATGTTATTCACAAGGTCAGATTAAATTATCATATTGGTTTCCTCTGGCCTTAAACATCTATGAAATCACTGTTTGATCATAAACTACTAATATATTATTTGCTATTCATCTAATGTTATACAAATATATTTTTTGTATGATTGGTTTAATAAAACACCTGTATGGATGTTGTGTAGCATTCTAGTTAGTGACAACTTCTGAAGGAACACACACATGAATTTGCAGAACTACTAACTGTGGTGTGTAACCCACTTAAATAAGCCTCTGTATCAGATGACTAGAGGTGAGCTAATATAACGCCGATTTTTTTAAAAAAGGTTCCAAAAGCAGTCCTGGCAATAACAGGCTGGTAAGCCTAATTTCAGTACCGGGCAAATTGGTTGGAATATAGTAGAGAACAGAATTATCAGACACATAGATTAACATGATTTGGTATGAAAGAATGAACATGGCTTTTGTAAAGGAAAATCATGCCTCACCAATCTACTAGAATTTTTTGAGGGGGTCAGCAAATATATGGACAAGGGTGGCCATAGTATACTTGAACTTCCAGAAAGCCTTTGACAAGATCCCTCACCAAAAGCTCTGAAGCAAAGTAAGTAGATATAGGATAAGAGGGAAGGTCCTCTCATGGATCAGTAACTGGTTAAAAGACAAGAAACAAAGGACAGGAATAAATAATTTTCAGAATGGAGAGAGGTAAATAGTGGTGTCCCCCAAGCATCTGTTCTGGGACCAGTGCTGTTCAACATATTCATAATTTATCTGAAAAAAGAGGTAAACAGTGAGGTGGCAAAGTTTGCAAACGATACAAAATTAGTCAAGGTAGATAAGTCCCAAGATGTCTGCAAAGAGCTACAAAGCAATCTCACAAAACTGGGTGGCTAGGCAACAAACTGACAGACTAAATTCAATATTGATAAATGCAAAGTAATACATATAGGAAAATATCATTCCAACAATGTATACAAAATGATCGGGTCTAAATTAACTGTTACCATGCAAGAAAGATCTTGGATCATTGTGGATAGTTCTCTGAAAACATCCACTCAATGTGTAGTGGCAGTCAAAAAAGCTAACAATGTTAGGAACCGTTAGGAAAGCGTTGGATAATAAGACAGTAAATATTATAATGCCACTATATAAATCCATGAATTCACACCTTGAATACTGTGTGCAGTTCTGGTCTCCCCATCTCAAAAATGTATATTAGAATTGGAAAAAGTATAAAAAATGGTAATAAACATGATTAGGGATATGGAACAGTGTCCACATGAGGACAGATTAAAAAGACTCAGACTGTTCATCTTGGAAAAGAGACAACTAAGGGAGGTTATGATAGTGGCCTATAAAATCATGAATGGTCTGGAGAAAGTGAAGAAGGAAGTGCTGTTTGCCCCTTCACATAACACAAGTACTAGGGGGCCACCTGATGAAATTAATAGGCAGTGGGTTTAAAACAAAAGGAAGTATTTCTTCATGCAACACACAGTCAACCTGTGGAACTTGTTGCCAGGCGATGTTGTGAAGGACAAAAGTATAACTGGGTTCAAAAAGGTGTTAGATAAGTTCATGGAGGAAAGGACCATCAATGTCTTTTAGCCAATATGGTCAGGAAAGCAGCACCCTTCTCTGGATGTCCCTAAACCTCTGACTGCCAGATGCTGAGACTGGACAACAGCAGATGCATCACTGGATAATTGCCCTATTCGGTTCATTCCCTCTGAAGCATCTGGCATCAGTCACTGTCAGAAGACAGAATACTGGGCTAGATGGACCATTGGTCTGACTCAGTGTGTCCGGTCTTATGTTCTTCCAGCATTATGATCCAGGCATGCACATTTATTAGGAGATAATGGCATGCAATCTAATCCTTTTCAGTCAATCTGTTTATATCCAAACTAGTTAGTTTATAATATCTCTTGCATGATGCCAGGGACAACCAGACAATTGCACAAGTAGGCAGTTCATTTCTGTATTCCATTCAGAAGGCTTGTCCATTTCACAGTTTCAGAATGCAAGGCCTCATGAACCTATTATCAAGGAGGAGGGCAGGTAGTTTTGGCAGGGATAACATGGGAAGTTGTTAGTGTGCCAGTTCAGTCTATTCTGAAACATCTGATTTTCTCAGAAAGAGACAAGTTTTCAGTATACACAGAAAGCACTGACAGAATAAATTGTGCCAGATCGATAGAACTGTGTCAAGGCCCTTACTGTATCTGTTGGCCGGGGTGGGGGAGAATCCTTCTGGAAGGTGAACAGGCAACAAGATTGAAAGTCAGGATAATGGAGGCAGGTAGAGAAGCTCCACATACGTGATGGAGTGAAAAGGGGCTATTTCTTGTATACTCTAAATTAGCAAAAGACCAGTTCCTTCTAAAATCTAGAATTAATTTATTATCAGTGTAAATCCTTATCTGCAGATTCTAACTCACCAAAATAGTCTTATTGTCTCCCATGGAAATAAATAAGGGTTTACAAGACTGCCCCCGAAACACACACAATTCAGCAAAGCCATGTTTGCTTTTCAGTTGTTAGTAACCATTTTATTTTAAAAAAATTGAAGTGTGTTTCACAACTTTCGTAGTGTTAGTCTCCCCAGTTGTTTCAGTTCTGCTCTTCTTACTCTCGTTCTTTTTTCACTGTCTTCTCTTCATGGTAGATCCTCAAAGCACTTTGTTATAATAATGAAAAATATACAAAAAACCTCTATCCCAGCTTGTTTCTTTGCTTTGAGTTATGGATATAGATGATCTTCTAATGCACAAACTGGGCTTCTCCATACATAGCAAAAAAAATTTCAAAACTGGGACACGATTTCAAACCAAAGTGAATGCTGGATTAAATATCAACCTGGATTTGATCTTGTTTTGTAGCTGGTGTTTTGGTGTTTTCACTCTGTCCCTTTCCTGACTACCTGTCACAAACCCAACACACATTGTAGATTCATTCAGTTCAATTTTATTCTGATTCTAAATAATAGTGATAAAATAAGGGGACTAGTCTGGGAATTCCTAATGCTAAAGGAAACGCAGCACAATCTTTTCATTGAGAATCTGAAAAGTTTAAAACTGTTAAATGACAAGAATACACAATAAAGACAAAAGAGACACCTTAAAACTATTTTCTGTACACTGGGGTAAAAATTGCATAGTAGTCTCATCAGCCTTTGTTGTAGGATGGATTGCTACTCAAGAGAGTTTGGCATGTGTTTTGCTGCTTTGTGTACTACTACTCTTACTCCTGGGGAAATTCTGCTCCAAAAAATTAAAAATTCTATGCCCAATATTTTAAAATTCTGTATATTTTATTTGTCAAAATAACAATATAATCAGGCCGGTTTCAATTATTTTGTAATTTATTTCAAAATACCTGTCGGCAAGTATGTCTGTAACAATGCAGACAACAAAAAAGATGCAGGAAATGTTTTTTGACAAATAGATTCCTTACTAGGCATATTAATACAAAACTTTGAGTCATGTTCATTTAAACTACCATACAGAACCGTATTTCCCACACCCCTCAAAAGCAGTGGAAATGCTTGGAGGAGTTAGGAGTAATGGAAGAACTGAGGGAGAGGGAAATAATTGCTGGGAAGGAGCCTGGGAGTGAACTGGGGGGGGGGGGTTATTGGGCGTGGGTGGGAGAAGTATGGAATGCTTTTGGCAGCGGGAGGAGAGGGATTGTTAGGGAGATGGGGAGCCTCCCCCATGCAGACCCTGGTTACTCCTAGCCTCTCTCATTGAGTCAGGCACATCTGCTCCTGTCCCTACACACCCCTTCCCCATCCCTATATATCCCTGCACCCTCACTCAGATACCACTTCTCCCCCCAGCCACATGTCCCTGCACCTCCATTCAGCCACTCCTCTGTTCCCATGTGGCATCCCCATTCAGCCACCCCTGCATCTCCTTGTTCCCATGTGGCCCCGCGGACCCACTCAGCCACCATATTTCCATGTGTCCCTGAACCCCCATCACCATATGGCCCTGCACCCCCACTTAACAGCCCCTGGCTCAATGCTGTCATGCCACTAGCTCCTGTTTCCCTTTCCCAATCTGTTCCCCCTCCCACTAGCCCTTCTGAATAGGGTTGCTATGTCTCCAGTTTTCGACTGGAATGCTGGTCAAAAAGGGATCCTGGCAGCTCTGCTGACCTGGCTGCTGAAAGTCCAGTCGGCGGTGCAGCAGTGCTATGGCAGGTTCTACGCAGTTCCCAGAAGCGGCCACCATGTCCCTCTGGCCCCTAGGTACAGGGACAGCCAGGGTGCTCCATGTGCTGCCCCCAACCTGAATGCCAGCTCCGCAGCACCTATTGGCTGGGAATTGCTAGGGCAGTGCCTGTGGGCAGCGCATAGAGGCCCCTGACCCTTCTGCTCAGGGGCCGTAGGGACATGCCATCTGCTTCTGGGAGCTACGCGGAGCCAGGGCAGGCAGGGAGCCTGTCATAGACACCCTGCACCCTGAACTCTCCCCCACACCCCCTGCCCCAGATCGGAACCCTCTCCAATACCCTAACTCCTTTCAAGAGCCCACACCCTAAACCTCTGCCCCAGCCCTGAGCCCCCTCCCACACCCAAACTCCCTCCTGGAGCCCATACCCTACACCACCTCCTGCACCCCAGCCCTCTGCCCCAGCCCAGAGCCCCCTCCTGCATCCCAAACCCCTCATCTCCAGCTGGAGCCAGAGCCAGCACCCCCTCCTGCACTCCAAAATCCTCATCCCTCACCCCATCCCGGAGCCCTTACCTCCACTCATACCCCAAGCTCCTGCTCCAACCTGGTGAAAGTGAGTGAGGGTAGGGGAGAGCAAGCGATGGAGGGAGGGGGGATGGCGTGAGCAGGACAGGGCTGGAGCCTCAGGGAAGAAGCGAGGCAAGGATGTTTGGCTTTGTGTGATTAGAAAGTTGGCAATCCTACTTCTGAACCCCAGTCAATGTGACCCCCTCAGCAGCCCCATGTACCCCACACTGTCAGTCCCTCCATATCTTATGTCTCCTCATCTGGTCTCGTGGGCAGGGTGCTGTGAGAAAAGTAGCTTTTCCTCCTCCCTATCCACAGCTGCCTGCCCTCTGAACTGGTGCCACAGCAGCCTCTGGTTGGCAAAAGGTGTAACTGCAGCACCTGTCCAGCAGAATCTATTTTCTGCAGAGAAAAAAATCTGCAGGGGACATGAATTCTGCACATGCGCAGTGGCACAGAATTCCACCAGGAGTATATTCTTTAGCTCCCCTTTTGGGAATTTGATGCTTGTTTTCTGTTTTGCCATAAGGCCAGGTGTCAGACCTTCATGAATGCCTTATGTAAAGCATAAAACATGGTCACTAAAAACAACTTGTTTTTAGAGTTTTGTATTTCTTGGCCTGCCACATCTGCTTCATGGGTCGCTTGTGCATTGGATTTCATGAACAAAAAATGCCAAAATGTTATTTTCAGTGTAAAATATTTAAGTTTCTCAGTTGCTGCACTGCAGCAAACTATTTTTGAGGAAGCCTTTAGTGATTCTGCAAGCTGTTCATGCCAGTGCAGCCCTGTGCCTCTGAAAAGCCCCTTTGAATGAGTAGCATGTAGGGTAGGGGACTTAGAGGGCAAAGCTGTGCTTGTGATAGTTTTTGTTTTTTGCTTGTGTAATGTCAACAGACCCCGGTCGTCGTCGGCCGGGATCAAACCCTGGGACCTTGGGATCTTAATGCGTGAGCCTCTACTGCATGAGCTAAAAGACGCATGTCTCTTAGCCAAAGCTGTAGCAGTCTCATCAATGTCGAGCTGGTTTAACTGCCACTAGAGGGGAACAGAGTGTCACACCAAGCAGGTATGGGTTACACTTGCTTGCTTATTTATTCTTAATTCTGAGGGCTTGATTTACCCCAGTGAAATCAGGAGTATATCTACTGAAGCCAATGGAGTTGTTCCAGTGTAGAACCAGTGTAAATGTGATCAGAATCAGGATGTGAAACTATAGTGTAAAAGTCATGAAGAAACCTAAGGAAATGAATGGCTGATCTTCATTCATTCCCTGTAGAATACTTAGAGACAAGTTCAATCAAACCCACATTTGTGTGAAATTTTTTTAACTGCTATATTCTTTTCATTTTGTTTGCTTTAAGTATTTTACAGCACTTTTGTATAGTCAGTTTCACTGTTTTGACTATAGGGGCTGTGTTATCTGTTTCCCCTTTTGCTTTTTTTAAGGTTATCACACAGTAACAGAGAGAGGAAAGATATGATTGTAAAATGGCAGAGATTGCCACAGGGTCTCAGAGCAGGTGTAGAAACAGAAGCTATTTTTAACTCATTTTTACAAATTGACTAGATTACAAGCTGACAGTGTCTCCTTTAATCAAGTCATAAAAATAAAATAGTTTATTATCTCTTGGCACTCCCGTCATAAAAATTATCCAGTTCTCAAAAGCTGCTGGAGTCTTTCAGAACAGATATTCAACAGCCATTTTTGACAGTAAAGTATACTCCCAAAAGCTTGTTCTTGGCAAAAATAGAGATTAGATAGATCCTCCAGGAGTTTTAAAATGGCTCATTTTTCATATTTCTCCTTATTAGCTTATGTGTGGCTTGCCTTCGTACAAATTCTTACATTAAAACCCAGTTAAAATAACTCTCCCCCACCCCCGTTTTCCCCTCAGTATTTTCTCTCAAGTTTCAAAGCAGTTCATTGAGGTACTTCTTATATAATTTTTACCACTTCTTCTCAAAGAAGGGACGTTATTTCTGTAGTTGCATCTAATTAAATGAGATGTCCCACTATTTATATAGCTATATAATGTGTATTTATGTACAAATGCACATGTACACAATCTCTTCTGGAGTTACTGTTTAATATCAGATAAAATAATAATGTATATTTTTTTCATGTACAAAGATATTGTAGGTGCTCACACAGGTCCCCATTCATCAAGAGCAACCAGCCCTACTATGGGGCAGGCAGAAAAAATAAAGCAAAAGCTTGTGGATCTTGGGTAAGCATTTTTTTATTTAAAAACTAGATTTTTATTAGAAGGGGATGGAAAGCTAAGTTTCAAATGACATTTGTTGATGGTCTCTAATCTTGTTGTAGGGCTCCCTTGAGAAGGAGTTCCCACAAGGGCAAGAAATGGAAAGAGAGAGAAGTCATTAGGGTGGCCTGTGGCACCAGGTATGGGTAAAACAACAAAGAAGTAATCCGTCTCATTCCAAAATCCTTGGCAAAACTGTGCTATCCAGTAGATAAAACTGATAGTCCACCTTTCCTGTGTGCATTGCTAAAATAAAGTAATACCCGCGAGGCCAGCTTTCATGAATCCCTGTTATAGCCAGTTGTTTTTAAGAAGAAACCGACACTGATGGGAGGATATTTTAACAAATAGCAAAATAATAAGTACTTAGATTGAGCCATGTAATGCCCGAGATAGGCCTATGCTCCCATTGACAACGATAGAAGTTGCACACACAGATTATTATAATTCACACACACATACCTATATAAAATATAGATACTAAGGTCAGAAGGGACCATTCTGATCATCTAGTCCGACCTCCTGCCCAGCGCAGGCCACAGAATCTCACCCACCCTCTCCTACAAAAAACCTCACCTATGTCTGAGCTATTGAAGTCCTCAAATCATGATTTAAAGACTTCAAGGAGCAGAGAAGCCTCTCTCAAGTCACCCATGCCCCATGCTACAGAGGAAGGCAAAAAACCTCCAGGGCCTCTCCAATCTGCCCTTGAGGAAAATTCCTTCCCGACCCCAAATAAGGCGACCAGCCAAACCCCGAGCACATGGGCAAGATTCACCAGCCAGACACCACAGAAAATTCTTTCCTGGGTAACTCAGATCCCATCCATCTAATATCCCATCTCAGGGGATTAGTCCTATATACCCTGAATATTTAAAGATCAATTACTTACCAAAATCCCATTATCCCATCATACCATCTCCTCCATAAACTTATCGAGTAGAATCTTAAAACCAGATAGATCTTTTGCCCCCACTGCTTCCCTTGGAAGGCTATTCCAAAACTTCACTCCTCTGATGGTTAGAAACCTTCGTTTAATTTCAAGTCTAAACTTTCTGGTGGCCAGTTTATACCCATTTGTTCTTGTGTCCACATTGGTGCTGAGCTTAAATAATTCCTCTCCCTCTCCTGTATTTATCCCTCTGATATATTTATAGAGAGCAATCATATCTCCCCTCAACCTTCTTTTAGTTAGGCTAAACAAGTCAAGCTCCTTAAGTCTCCTTTCATGAGACAAGTTTTCCATTCCTCGGATCATCCTAGTAGCCCTTCTCTGTACCTGCTCCAGTTTGAATTCATCCTTTTTAAACATGGGAGACCAGAACTGCACACAGTATTCTAGGTGAGGTCTCACCAGTGCCTTGTATAATGGTACTAAAACCTCCTTATCCCTATTGGAAATGCCTCTCCTGATGCATCCCAAAACCGCATTAGCTTTTTTCATAGCCATATCACATTGGCAGCTCATAGTCATCCTATGATCAACCAATACTCCAAGGTCCTTCTCCTTTTCTGTTACTTCTAATTGATGCGTCCCCAACTTATAACTAAAATTCTTGTTATTAATCCCTAAATGCATAACCTTACACTTCTCACTATTAAATTTCATCTTATTACTATTACTCCAGTTTACAAGGTCATCCTCCTGTATAACATCCCGATCCTTCTCCGAATTGGCAATACCTCCTAGCTTTGTATCGTCTGCAAACTTTATTAGCACACTCCCACTTTTTGTGCCAAGGTCAGTAATAAAAAGATTAAATAAGATTGGTCCCAAAACCGATCCCTGAGGAACTCCACTGGTAACCTCCCTCCAGCCTGACAGTTCGCCTTTCAGTAGGACCCGTTGCAGTCTCCCCTTTAACCAATTCCTTATCCACCTTTTGATGTTCATATTGATCCCCATCTTTTCCAATTAAACTAATAATTCCCCATGTGGCACGGTATCAAATGCCTTACTGAAATCTAGGTAAATTAGATCCACTGCGTTTCCTTTATCTTAAAAATCTGTTACTTTTTCAAAAAAGGAGATTAGGTTGGTTTGGCATGATCTACCTTTTGTAAAACCATGTTGTATTTTGTCCCATTTACCATTGACTTCAATGTCCTTAACTAATTTCTCCTTCAAAATTTTTTCCAGGACCTTGCATACTACAGATGTCAAACTAACTGGCCTGTAGTTACCCGGATCACTTTTTTTCCCTTTCTTAAAAATGGGAACTATATTAGCAATTCTCCAATCATTCGGTACTACTCCTAAGTTTACAGATTCATTAAAAATTCTTGCTATTGGGCTTGCAATTTCAGGTGCCAATTCCTTTAATATTCTTGGATGAAGATTATCTGGGCCCCCTGATTTAGTCCCATTAAGCTGTTTCAGTTTTGCTTCTACCTCAGATATGGTAATATCTACCTCCATATCCTCATTCCCATTTGTCATGCTACCATTATCCCTAAGATCCTCTTTAGCCTTATTAAAGACTGAGGCAAAGTATTTGTTTAGATATTGGGCCATGCCTAGATTATCTTTAACCTCCACTCCATTCTCAGTGTTTAGCGGCCCCACTTCTTCTTTCTTAGTTTTCTTCTTATGTATATGGCTATAGAACCTTTTACTATTACTTTTAATTCCCTTTGCAAGCTCCTACTCTACTCTACTTTTAGCCTGTCTCACTTTATCCCTACATGTTCTGATCTCAATTAGGTAGCTTTCCTTGCTGGTCCCTCCCATCTTCCACTCCCTGTATGCTTTCTGCTTCTTCTTCTTAATCACCTCTTTGAGATGCTTGCTCATCCAGCTTGGTCTACAACTCCTTCCTATGAATTTTTTCCCCTTTCTTGGGATACAGGCTTCCGATAGCTTCTGCAGCTTTGATTTAAAGTAATCCCAGGCCTCCTCTACCTTTAGATCCATAAGTTCTTCAGTCCAATCCACTTCCCTAACTAATTTCCCTAATTTTTGAAAGTCAGTCCTTTTGAAATCAAAAACCCTAGTCACAGATTTATTTTTGTTTGTCCTTCCATTAAGTTTGAACTGAATTAGCTCATGATCACTTGAGCCAAGATTGTTCCCTACAATCATTTCTTCTATGAGGTCCTCGCTACTCACCAAAATTAAATCTAAAATGGCATCCCCTCTAATCGGTTCAGCAACTACTTGATGAAGAAATCCATCAGCTATCGCATCTAGGAAAATCTGAGCCCTATTATTATTACTAGCACTAGTCTATATCTGGGAAGTTAAAGTCTCCCATGATCACGCAGTTTCGATTAGTATTTACTTTATTAAAAACATTAAAAAGGGCTCTATCCATATCCAAATTAGATCCTGGAGGTCTGTAGCACACCCCAAGCACTATCGTAGGAGAGGCTGTATTAGGGCTGTCAAGCGATTAAAAAAATTCATCATGATTAATTGCGCTGTTAAACAACAAAAGAATACTGTTTATTTAAATATTTTTGGATGTTTTCTACATTTTCAGATATATTGATTTCAGTTACAACACAGAATACAGAGTGTACAGTGCTCACTTTATATTTATTTTTGATTAAAAATATTTGCACTGTAAAAAAAAAACCAAAAGAAAAGATATTTTTCAATTCACCTAATACAATTTCTGCATCAGAGTGTTGCTCTTTTAAGACTTCTCAAAGCATGCTCCATACCTCATCCCCCTCAGATTTTGCAAGGCACTTCAGATTCGTAAACCTTGGGTTGAGTGCTGTAGCTATCTTTAGAAATCTCACATTGATACCTTCTTTGCGTTTTGTGAAATCCGCAGTGAAAGTTCTAAAAACGAACAACATGTTCTGGGTCATCATCCGAGACTGCTATAACATGAAATATATGGCAGAATATGGGTAAAACAGAGCAGGGGACATACAATTCTCCTACAAGGAGTTCAGTCACAAATTTAATTAACGTATTATTTTTTTAATGAGCATCATCAGCATCGAAGCATGTCCTCTGGAATGGTGGCCGAAGCATGAAGAGGCATATGAATGTTTAGCATATCTGGCATGTAAATACGTTGCAACACCGCCTACAAAAGTGCCATGTGAATGCCTGTTCTCACTTGCAGGTGTCTGTAAATAAGAAGCAGGTAGCATTATCTCCTGTAAATGTAAACAATCTTGTTTGTCTTAGTGATTGGCTGAACAAGAAGTAGGACTGAGTGGACTTATAGGCTCTAAAGTTTTACATTGTTTTGTGTTTGAGTGCAGTTATGTAACAAAAAAAAATCTACATTTGTAAGTTGCTCTTTCATGATAAAGAGATTGCGCTACAGTACTTGTATTACTTGAATTGAAAAATACTATTTCTTTTATCATTTTTACAGTGCAAATATTTGTAATAAAATAAAGTGAGCACTGTACACGTTGTATTTTGTGTTGTAACTGAAATCAATATATTTGAAAATTTAGAATAATATCCAAAAATATTTAATAAATTTCAATTGGTATTCTATTATTTAATAGTGCAATTAAAACTGTGATTAATTGTGCTTTAATTTTTTTAATTGCAATTAATTTTTTGAGTTAATCCCAGGGAGTTAACTGTGATTAATCGACTGCCCTATAAAATATATGTAAAACCCTTTCCCCTAAAGCTTGACACACGTTTCACCCAACACTGAAAAGCAGCCTTTCATGGGATGGAGGACAGCAGACCTTAAATACATTTTGCAGCAGCCGTATAGAACAGCTTGTTTCAGAAAGTGAACAGCTTCATAACAATTTAAAGATGCATAGGAAAATTATCTTAGAATTATTTTATTAGAATTAGATTAATTAATATTAGAATTAATTGCTTAATGAGACACCATCTTCAGTACTTCTTCAGCAAACACAAAAACCCAGAAGTGGCACACCACACCTCTTTGCGAACTTTCCTTGAACATCTCCTGTGCAAGTACTGAGGAGCTCTGACTTGATCCCAGACCTAGGTAGAATGGCTGCAGGCATGAAAGGGTGAGCCTTTGAGTTAAATGTCAGAAATGTTATGGTAGAATAATACATTCTAAAAACTATAAAAAAAAACAAACTGATTCAAAACTTGCAGAAAGCAACACAAATGCAAAAGAAAAACAATAATATAAATGAACAATCAAAGTAAATAAATTCATCCAACTGTGAATTCTCTGCAGAAATATCTTTTTGACTTGGGCACGTACACAGAAATTTGTGGAACTTTGCTGAAATTCCAACATACAGATACATTTAAAACTTTTTACAAGCATTAAGCCAAAGTTCTAACCTTTTATCTGAGAGGAGGAGTGTTGCACTGAATATAATGTTCTAGATTGGTGCACTCAACTTCCAGTGATGTCAGTGAGAGTAGCTAGCCATGTCCTATTCTGGGGTAAATCACTGCAGCTCCATTGAAATCAGTGGAGCTACATCTGTTTACACCATCTGAGGACCTGACTCATTGTGTGCTTCTCTAAGGCTATGTATAGCTTGTGCTATATATTGCTGTATGTCTCTGGGGAAAAAGAGAAATTTGTAAAAGAAAACTGTGCAGTGATGTGTATCTGTGAGAGATATAGAATCTTTAGTGAGTATATTTAGCATTTGAATGATAAACTAAAGGGAAAAAAATGAATCTTTCCTTGCCTGTGAAAAATAACCCCTAAAGTAGAATTGTTTTCTTATTTGACTGTACAAAATATCTATTCCTTTCTGTGAGAAATAGTCAAGAGCAGACTGAGAATCAGTAAATAGTGAAATATAACCTGATCATTCATTTCTATTAGCCTTTCGTTTTTCACTGCTGAATATGCCTGCTTTTGGATTCAGTTGTTGAAGGCAAAGATTGATATTGCCTCTCTCAAAATTCATGAGCTTTTACAACTCTCATTACACTTCTGTAAACTGGAACATTTTTATCACTGTGTAACATTTTAAAGACTGCTTGTACTTTCCTTTGTTTCTGACTCTAAAGAATTTGTTTCTCAAGATCTTTGGATTCTAGGGAAGGATACTTTCCCTAGAATCTAAAGACGAGGAAGCTCTTCGAACACAAGAGACCGATCCCATGACAACATCCTATTATAATGATTTATTTCCAGTAGAGTGACTGATTGATGTAGAATTAATCCTTTTTTCAGATATATGCTTCATGTACTATTTTGCCATTGTTGGCATTTGTACTGATTTTACTCTCCTCCATGGCCACCACTGTTCACAGATAAATCAGAACTGCCTCAGTTCTGCAATGCAGGTGGGAAGCATGAGTTCTCCTGCCCATGCAGCGGAATGAGCCTACATGTTATCGATCCCAGCAATGTAGAGAACACCTTTATTCTTCCCTGCACAGCAAGATTTGGGGAAGGATCTGGGGTGAGCTTAAGGGAGGAGCAGGAGTGAGGCTGATTGATCTTCCACTGTGTGGATGGCCGTCTTTACTGGGGAGGGGAATTCCTGCTCTGCCACTGTGGGTGGACCTTATGCCAAACCTGGCTACTCATTGTTGAGGCCAGGGATGGGAAAGATTTGGCCTAGAGCAATCAGGATTGTCTGCTCCAGCCAGAGAACAGCTGATCCATTTTCTGCTTACTGTATTTTAAATAAGCTGCTTTTCTTTTTACGATCTGAAGTTGTGTTTTTTAAAAATGTATCTGGTCATTTGTCCAGCATTTCTCTGGGTTGGTACTAGAGTTCAGTTAGTATGAATGGGCCTGTACTTTGAGATATGGTATGGTCAGAAAAAACAACACTCAGGCACTGTTCAGTTCTCATCTGCCCCAACTTGCTTTGTGAGTCATTTACCCTCTCTGTGCCTCAGTTTCTCTATCTGTAAAATGGGTGCAATACTTCCTCCTTCACAGAGCTGTTGAGGATTAGTAAGTAGGTAAATGGTTGTAAATCAATTTGAAGGCTTGAAGTGATAAGTATTACTTCCCCTTCTTAAAAATACTGCAGCATGCTAATATGTGGGGATATTTGGAAATTGAATTTTTAAAATAAATATGGCTCTAAGTTCTGTACAATCATTATAAATACACTCAAATTTCATTAACGCAAATAAGTCTCCACCCAACAAAATATACTTAGCTCCATGTGCCTGCTCTGAAACCCTAATGAGCCCTCTTGATCTAGATTGTATTATTCTAAAGTTAGGGTAGCCAACTAAAATGATATGTATGCATGAAAGAAGAGCCTTTTGAAGTGTCATGGCCTTAGGAATATACCCACCATATACAGATCAAAAGCATAAGAAAGACGGAGGGCTAAAATCCTGCTCTGACACCAAAATAAAGATCAGGGGGACTCCATTAATTTCAGTGGAGTTATGCCAGATTTACACTGGTGGCCAGGGGCACTGGAACAATTTGTGTAGTAGGGGTGCTGATTGCCATTGAACCAAACTGTAAACTCTCTCTGTGATGGAAATCACTTCAAGCCAGGGGGTGCTTCTGCACCCCAAGTTCTGGCATCTATGCTGGTGAAACTAAATACAGAATTTTGCTGTGAGATCCAGGGGCAGAGTTAAATGCATGTATTTTAAAGCAATAAACCATTCAGTTCTGAAACAGGCTATCATGAATCCTGCTCAAAAGGTATCTCAAATTATAGCCAAACCCCCTGGGCCTAATTCTGGCATCAGTTAGGTCCCGGCAGCCCCAGTGATTCTAGAATGTAAATTCTTTGGACAGAGGCCCAGACTTTATAGCTTGTCCATAAAGCATCTAACATACTTGGAGACAATAGAGGTAATAATTTACCCTGTTAGTCTTATAACTGTTAGCTTTTCCTCGATGATGACATTCAATTCATTCTATTTTTGTTTTAGCAAAGGTAAGCTGATCGTTTGATTAGGTTTACCTAAAAAAAACTTAATATAGAAAAGTCTTTAAGATTTATGTCAGGATACTGATATTACATATAGAGAACTTGAGTTCAAAAACTACCCTTTTCTCCCTTTATCTAATAGTATGTTTTCAGAATGCCAATACCTACAAGTTATTTTAAATCATTATTAATTTGTTTATTGAGTTTTATAATCTAACACAGATCCTGGCTCCTTTCTGTTAAACAGGACCACTAGAGAGATGCTGGAGAGCTCAGCAAGCAATGCATCTATGTCAGAGCGATCCTCCTCTCTCCCCCATAGAATACCATTCACATGGTATGGAGAGAGTGGCAAAGGATCCAATTCTTCCAGCAACCTGCCTTCATCTAGCAGCTCAACTGAACCATCCTCTGAAAATCTAAGTCCAGCTAAAAAAGGGTCCAAGGTAGAAAACAAAAGCTACCTTATTCCCAGTATGTGGGAAACTCAATGCTTCAGGAGAAATAAAGAGCCAATGTGGTAATACTGCAATAAACAATGCATGGTGTTCATTGTACAGTAAAAAAGCATCATTTTTAACACTACCATTCCAGATTGTATATGCCTTTTTATTCTCTCTCTCTTTTGATGTATGTTATGAGTAAGATAGGTATGATGTGCTGCACCATACCAAATGGCACCAGTGGAAAATAGCATATTTATCCACAGAATAAATGCTAGATTTGTATATTAAATTACAGATATTTTACCGCATTTTTCAGGACTGATTGTCGAGGGGAGGGAGTATCTAATCTGTTTAATCTCTCAAAGTGAGATGTTTGCAAACTAAGAAATGTCAATAATGTACACTGTTTGCAGTGTTGTAGCTCTGTTGGTCCCAGGATATTAGAGAGACAAGGTGGGTGAGGTAATATCTTTTATTGGACCAATTTTTGTTGGTGGAAGAGATCACTTTCAAACTTCACTGTCAGTTATTTGCCTTTTCTCCACAATAATAAATCTGCCTGTTGCACATGTTGGATATCGGATTTAATTCCATTTCTGAAGATATTTGAAGTAAAAACATGAATTATTTAAAATATTTCTGTGATTCCTTTCTATGTGCATGAAAGCTTTCAGCATGATAGCCCTAAAATGTATTGTACATAACTTTCCTGTGTTGTTTAATCTGTTTTCATCTGTGGGAAATATTTCTCTAGCGGAATATACCTTGTTATAGACTGTGCATGTCACTATTTATATTAGGCTGGAAAAGAAACTGAAGTGGTTCTTACCCTCCTTTTCAGGAGCATGACTCCAAGTGACATTAATTTTTCACATATGCAGTAGCAATTTTCGAAGTTTTCAAGGGCATTTACCGTTCCTTAGGGCCTACATAGAAATCTACAAGATCACAGAACTCTGACTGGAAACAAAATCTTACCATTATGCGGAAAGATTACCTGATTTGGATTGAGCAAAGATAGGGCACATAAAGGTGACACTGAGTGTGTGTGGGGGGGAGATTTTCAAAGGGACAAAGAGTAGTTGGGTGTACCGAATTTTCATGTGATGTCATTATCCCACTAGTTCTCCAGAGGGACTTCCAAAAGAAAAAGGGAGGTCAAGGCTTGATATTTTTCATATTTTTTAAAAGAGCTAGTTGAAAAACCTGTGGGTTTTGTTGTTGTTGTTTGTTTCTTTGCACTGACTTACACTTTTTACATTATTGTACTTTCATCTGTGTATTTGAACACCAAGGATGTGGAGTCTGGTTCTGCTTGTTTTTTTTATTGAACCTCAGGCGCGTCAGGAATTTCTTAATTTTTGTTGTTGTTTTGAAATGGAACTGTTTTCCAAACTCTAATGCAGATCTGTTGCCAATTATAGTATTCCCCAGTGGTGATTTTTATGATCTCTAGGAATATATATGAATCGTGGAGTAATATTTTGCTCACCCTTGCTATAAAGTATAATATTTGTCATTTCATTTTTAAGGAAAATAAATGTCTATTTTGTGGTTACTATTGCAGCGAATAGCAGCACCTAACATCAGAAGGTCTCCTTTACCTTCTGTCTTATCTAAAGGTTTAGGCAAAGAGGGAAGAACCTCTCATTTCTGAAAGAGTTTATTTAGGGCCTGGCCAAAATGGATTCACAGAATGATTTCCTTGCCTTTTCAATAGTGACTTTCATTTCTCCCTCATAATCCACCCCCTCTCCTACCCATTATGTAACTGCATGTGCTATGTTTGTCCTAAATGTGTGGAGGGCAGGCATCCTGGAAGGCTGCAAATGCTATTGATCAGCCATGAGAAGCAGTGAAGTTGGCAGCCTCAGAAGGGGCAGGCAGTGTCATTCTAAGCGGAAGCCTGGAAATTCCCCTCACACATCTTTGTTACTAAGACACTAACCTGGCAAAAATGTCTCTTAAACACATACCACAGTAATATGTTGTTTGCACTGTTTTTGTAGCTGTGTTGGTCTCTCTAATACCATAGTAATAGACATATTACATATTATTTCACAAAATATTAACAGTAATAAAGATTGGGCATCCTTATAATAATTGGTTCAGTAAATTATTGAAATCACTCCTGAACTATGCCAGCCTGGAGGGAAAAAGCAAGTCTCCCACAAGATGTGTATGCATGATCTTATGTTGACTTTGACCCATCTTTTTGTCTGCAGAATTTCACATTCACTGATGATTTCAGTCCTAGCAGCACAAGCTCAGCTGATTTGAGTGGTTTAGGAGCAGAACCGAAAACCCCTGGTTTCTCTCATTCCTTAGCATTATCATCAGATGAGGTATGTCTCTGTCATTTTTACAGTGGGCAAGAGTTAATTTCTTTCTCCAATAGGATTTTTCTTAATAAGTATTCAAATGATAGTTATTTTCTAGAAAACGTAATTGGAAAAGAAGAATTTGATTCCTGATTTGCCTTTTATTACAGTATTTCTCATACTTCAGTGTATATATAGAAAATAAAATAGGGAAATAACAAAATAAGATTGGATTCCTAAAACATTCTGCACCCAAGCCTTTGCCACCATTTAATTTCTGTATATTTTTCCTATATTTACATTTAAGTACATGCACACGGACCAATATACACAGCTTGTTAATATCATATGTTAAAATAAATATAACTGGGATGCCTTTGAGGGAATATGGAGTGTGGGCTAGCTAGGTTGTAGAGGTATGATATAGTTAGACCAGCTGGTGAAGCCATTTATGATTGAATTTTAAGGACCAAACTTCAAAGGCGCCTCCACCCAACCTCTTTGTGTGTGATGTGTAAAATAAATCACCTGTCTGTGCAGTTTTTGCACACTATTACACGTCTATATTGTGTAAACTTTTTTTACCATGTGTATTTCATTTGCATTCAATTTGTGCTTGGCTTGTGCATATGCAATAGAGTTGACCTAAATTCTGTGCTGTTTTTTGACCAGAGGTTGTCTTGTTTTGTTTCTTTGCACAAGTGTTAGTGTGCAAAAATTGTGCCCATTGGATTGGATGCCAAAATTACATGTTACAAACAGAAGCTATGTTTTGAAAATGGGGTCCTAAAACAAGCTTGGTAAAGTCACTAGGCCAGCTCTTCTGTGGAGCTACAGTTATTTACACTAGCTGAGAATCTGGACCACTGACTCACTAAGCAGAAGATCTTGCCTAGTTCACATGTAAACCCAGATGAGGTGCAGATGAGCATCTTTATCTTTTTATAAATACAGAACCTGTAATCCACTGAAAATGTTGTGGTGAACTCCATATTTTCTTGTGTGAGATACATGCCAGGATTTGCTCTAGAGAGCTTGATTTCAAAACATATTTCTCTATTATTCTTAGAGCACTTATGTTTGTTGTTGTTAATATATTATTACAGATTAATATTAATGCATGCTCTGCATGTGTTTAAAGGGAGATGACTGTTCCATACAGCCACAGTTGTCAAAATTTAAGTTTGCAAGGCTAAAAGTCCTATAGACACTATGGTAGGAATATTGCTGCTGTTTTAGAGTAGATGTTTACTATACCCACAGTAGAGTGCTGGGCAGTGGTCATGTGTAAATTGTCTGTACTAATGAGAATAGCAAACTGTAAAGATCTGATCATTTAGACTCATTCATTCTACATGATCTTTCTATTTTGATAGTACATTTCACTAAAACCTACATTATTAAATATTTTTGCTCTCTTATTATTCCACATCATTCTTATTGTACTATGTATTTTAGTGTAGATAATACTCTGTATCCAGTACGCCGAATGATAAGTTTGAAAATGCTTCCATTTTTCTTTTTAAGCCCTCTCTCCTAAAACTTTAACTTTGCTGTCTCTGCAATATCTAATATCAACAGGCCTATACAAATAAAATAAAATAATGGCCTCTCTGTCCTCTGCTGCATAATAAATAGCAGCTCCTGAATCAGTCAGTGTGTCCAGTGAGTGCTGCAGAGGACACCAACCCAGCCCTTGTTGTAGGTGATGCTGCTTGGATCAGTCTTCAGCCATTCACTGCTGACTGCTACAGATCTGGGGTTATTAGCGGTGCTGCCAGGAACCTCTCCCACAGACCTCCCTACTGGAGACGACATAACCACTTGTGAGGCAAAAGAATGATAAGCAAGGGGTGGAACACATTCTTATTTCACTTCGTATCCCAGAAATTAAGGGTCTTTGCTGCTTCCATTGAAGTCATTGGCAAAGCTCCCATTGACCAGTGGTGCAGGCTCTAACTAGGAAATTGTGTGCTTTTTAGTTAAGCTTTTAGCATAACCTTTCTGGGTTTGGAAATAGTTTTAAAAGTGCTCTGTTTTTCAATAACCAGACCTGTTTGCAAATCGCGGTGCTGCCCTTGCCTGAACGCTCTCGCACGCTGTTACATGTTCTGTATTTTGTTTCTATAATGCTTTTCTTTCCCATTTCTTTGTTGCTCCCTTACTCAGAGCCTGGATATGATTGATGATGAGGTGAGATACTAGTGAGCTCTTTGTGGTGGACTGTGTGACCGTGGCGTGGCATTGTCTCATGTGCAGATTTGCATTTCTGATCTTATTCTGTTGTGCGGCAAATCTCCCTGTTAAAGCACAAACACAACCCCACAGGTTTCAGAGTAAAAGCCATGTTAGTCTGTATCTGCAAAAAGAACAGGAGTACTTGTGGCACCTTAGAGACTAACAAATTTATTAGATCATAAGCTTTCATGGGCTACAGCCCACTTCATCAGATGCATAGAATGGAACATATAGGAAGAAGACATATATATATATATATATACACACACATACAGAGGAGTTGGAAGTTTCCATACAAACTGTAAGAGGCTAATTAGTTAAGATGAGCTATTATCAGGTGTCACCCTTCTGGCTGCAGTTTTCAGGCTTATAGCAAATTATAGTCCTTGTGGTTTGTTGAGGTGTCTTGTGGGGGCTGCATTTCAGAACAAGTACACTGGAGTGAATCCTCTGCTGTGCTGAGCTCATGCTTGGTGCAGAGTAGGCAGAAGCTTGGGGGTTAGGGTTTATGCCATCTTTCCCCATCCTCAATCAAGGGGACCTGCTGGTGTAATTTAAACCAGTTTAAAGACTGTTCTAAATTACACCAATTTAATATCCCATAGCAACTGCTTCACTGACCAAGGATTGATCATTGCATCATGTGTTCCGGCTCAACAGCAGCATACCCTCTATGCAGATCGGGGGGGGGGGAACAGGTGGCACTGAGTTAGCTATGCCAGCTTTACATCACCCAGAAATCCCCAGCTGTCTCCTTTAGCATAGCTTTCCTGCTGTTTCCTTCACAGAGCAGCCAGATCAGGGGCCAACCATGTGGCTCACTGTCTGTTCTATACTGTTACTGTGTGTCTTCTTGTAGTCTTCCATAGATAATAACTTCGGCTATTTATTGTCATCATCTTGAATTTTGGAGTGGTTTTCTAAGGAATTTTTTGAATTTCATATTTAAAACTTTCCAAACATACTGTAATGCACCTTTAAGTAGACCTCAGAATTCCAGTGTATCCTTAAAAACATTCTGTCCAAAGACATGTTAAAAGATTAAAACCTGGAGAGGGGATGGGAATCTTCCCACTGTGAATTGTGCCACCTAGCCCTAGTCAGTCATTGTCTGTGACTTCCTCTTTCTTGTGCCTGCATACAGAAAACTAGAATTACCAAGCTATTTCTGTTACACTCTATGGATATCTGGGTAGATACTGTTGTAATATATTGGTGTATCATTACTGAAGTGTTGTAATGAAAATAGTACAAATGCCTCTACCGTAGTGTTGCAAGTATGTACAGCAATATGCCATTACTAGTCAGTTTTGCCCTTTTAATTATACTGCATCATATTTTTGTCACAGATCCTTGATGATGGACAGTCTCCTAAACACAGTCAGTGTCAGAATCGTGCTGTTCACGAATGGAGCATACAGCAAGTTTCCCACTGGTTAATGAGCCTCAACTTTGAACAGTATGTTTCTGAATTCACTGCCCAAAATATTAATGGAGAGCATCTCCTTCAGCTGGATGGGAGTAAGCTTAAGGTAATGGACTGTCTTGGGGACAAACTTCAAATGTTATTTATTGTCACTGGAGATATTCTTAGAGAAAAAGAGAATTCCTTAGGAGTACAAAAAAGAACAGTGTATGGAATGAAGACAGACTATAACAACAGACATGGTACAGAGGGCCAGAGTATTACTAGAATCATTTAGATCCATTTTTTAAAGAAATTGAGACCCTTTTGCTTTGCAAAAAAATGTGGGTGCACAGTGTACCCACATTTGCATGTACAGATCAGATAATTGCATGCATAAGTGGTATTTGCATGCATATATTTCTCATCCAATCCCATTTTGTAAAAATGCAAGTCATGTAGGATGGTAAATATCAGCACACAAGAAGTAAAGGTAAAATATCAGTAGGCTTGGTAGAATTCAGTTTTTTTTAAATAATTTCAGCAAATAATATCTGTTTATTGTCAAGCTTTTTTTCCAGTTTGCATTGATATAAATTTTCATAGTTGCAGGAAATTATGGGTGGGGGGGTCAGACAATAATTATTTAATGAGAGTGTATATATTGAGATTCAAGAAGTTAAAGCTTTATAACTGTTAAAACACAAATTATTAACAGCACATTTCAAAATATACCAAGTAAATATCCTTAAATCAACCTCTGATAAGTTCTGAAGCAGCATTTTCTCAATTTGCCTATCTGTTAATTCCAGTTGTTATCAATGGAAATATTTTCCCCCAGTTTGTGTGTGTATGGTGAAATCAGCATTTACTGACATTTACCAATTTAAAAAAAATCAAATCCTTCCAAGCCTAAATATTGGACTGCTGGTGAAGAGAGTGCCTTATACAGCTTTGCCTTTTCTAATCAGTCCATTTATGTGATTCATTATCAGTCTCTTTCTACCACACATTTGTCTATCATATATATCAGGGGAGGGGGTTGGCTGTGGATAGTATACGAGAACTAGATACATAGTTTAAAAGTTTTGAGATATAAAGTGTGCATTAATTTGTTGCAATGAAATCATGAGCATATTGCTGATAAAATAAGTAAAAACTGGAGTTATAGGGGCTCAGCATATGTGAAATTCAGGCCCTTGGTGTCTCAGTTGGGCACACAAAATTTACCAACTATTTGAAAATTTGGGTTTTAACCTTTCTGTATCTCCAGGATTTTTTATGGGGAAAGAATGGTCTTGTGGCAAAAGCAAAGGCTGGGACTTAGGAAATATGGGGTCTGTTCCTAGCTCTGCCACACACTTCTGCGACTCTGGGCAAATCACTTAACCTCTGTGTGCCTGTGTTTCTCAATTGATCAAAATCTTTAATATTCTATAAAGTTGTTTGATTTCCTTATGTGGAAGGCATCATACAATAGAAGGGCAAAGTTTTATTATTTTCAGTGCACTAACTTTAATTCAAGCTTTGTTCATTTTTCACTGTCTTCTAGTTTAGTTGTGTTATTATTTCATTTACATAATTTGGCCATAAATGAAACTGTATGGGATTCTTTAATTCTCTTATTCTATTTCTTTCTTTAATATTAGGCCCTTGGTATGACATCTTCCCAGGACAGAGCAATCATTAAAAAAAAGCTAAAGGAAATGAAAGTGTCCATTGAGAGAGCTCGAAAAGCTCAAGAAAAAATGGAAAAGCAAAGGGAAAAACTTAGGAAGAAAGAACAAGAGCGGCTTCAAAGGAAGTCAAAGAAACTAGACAAGTCTTCATCAGATGCAACAGAGGGTGCTAATGAGCAATGATGAGCCAGAACTACTACTATGTTAGTTAATGTGGAGACACTTCAGGCAAAGAAACTCAAGTGATCTACAGTACCCCTCCCATTTTCTTGTGGTCATTACACAGGAATATGTACACAAATATAATGCTATAAATAGAATTAATAGGGAAATTTATATTGTGTGACTACATTTTCCTGCAGTTGCAATACATGCTCTTATTTTTGATCTGCTGAACAATCCAAAACCATTATTTTATTTTATTATTTGTTGTTGTTGTTACTTGCAAGCTAGGTATCCTATTTTGGGAAACATTGAGGGGATTTCCTTTCAAACGGCTATTTTGTATTGGGCTAGTTGTGTTTGGTAACCAGTGTGACAAAGAGGGATGTGGTCCATTGCATCACAACCACATTTTGAACAGGATCCCTGGTGGTTGATTGCAATGATCAGTGGAGATTTTTGACTCTGGGTAATTGGAGTTGTTCCCACATCTGTTACCATTGACTCATCTTTCTAACTGTAATCTCAACTCTTTTACATGACTCTGATATTTAGTTTTGTCTGCTAGAACAGGCTACAGCGTGCATCAGTACCTTGAAATGCAACCGTTTTGCAAACACAATTGTTCAATGACTTGTAATTATATGCCGGAGATAAGGACAGGAGAGTCACTATCCTTTCTGGGCAAAAGAGGGGAGGTTGACATTCCTGTGAACTGTACAGTAATTTAACACAGAAAGGGGGCAAAGCTGGTTTACAAGGGGTTCTGAGGGTAACATTTATCCTCCCGATATCTGAGCAAGACTGACTTTCTAACCTTGGCACAACAGATAGATCTTTAGAGTACACTGGTCATTGTGTTCATGGGGTGTACAGATAAACTTTCCTGTAACACACTATAAGCTTCTTTTTTAAACAGATTCTGAAAAGAAAACTGGGTGTTTAGAGGGGGTTGTATTTTTAAGGAAAATACCATATCTTCAGATTCCATCTTCACTGAGTGCTGCAGGCAGTGAGCTTTGTGCTCTGACCTGCAGAGCTGTGATCTAATCACAACTGCTATCTTCTGAAATGATCTCCAAATTTGAGTCTGCTAAAGGCTTTCAGTTTTCAATGAAGTGCCCTTTAAAAAAAAAAGGCTGTTAAAAGAAAAACAAGATTTGCTAATATTAAGGCCAACTAATATAGGCTACAATATGGAAGAAGGCTACTAAATGCAAACCTGTCATGCACTACCTGTTTTAAATAGTGTGTCCAGAGGACACCCCCACTAAAAATTCAGCCTTGAGGCATACTTTGCAGAATGTTTGGAATGCTTAAATTGACTCTTGCTCTACATACTTCAGAGATTTCTCATATATAGATATGTCTATTAATGAAGCAAACAGTACAGTCTGGCACTGTGTGGTATTACAGTTTCTTAGCAGCCTCTATTAAAATATTATTTATTTCACCAAATGAATGGGAGGACAATGGATCAAGCTTACATAATGGGAAGACGAAGATATTACATTATTGCTTTGTAGTCAATGCTTACTGTGTAGTAGCATTTGTAGGTTATAGCAACATCCGTTCCCTTCAATGCATTCCATAGGTATTGACATAAGCAGTAATCTCTGTGTAGTCAGTCTTGCCAGCAGTTAACTCTTATTTAGTTAGCTATTGATGCAAAATTAAAAACTTAACTTTCAATCTGCTGAACCTCTAACTGCAAATGCTGAATGATTTTAAAGGGATTTTTTCCCTCATCATATATTTTGACATTCATCTTTAAAAAAAAAAAAAGCTCTTCTGAAGCTCAGAGTTCTAGAATGTCTTAACTGGGATGCTATGCTCATATTATCTAACATTTGTCAAATTTTCATTTTTAATAATAGTATGTTTACCTGTAGAAAGCTTTGTAAATAGATACAACTTAGTTCATTTAGTACAAATAATTTGACAAATCTATTTAGTAATGGCTTCCTTTTTGTTTCCAAATCTACTTTTTACATGTTTCTAGTATATATTTCATTGATCTATAGACATAAAGTAATGAAACTGCAGTGAAGGACACTCAGTTAAAACAGCGTTGGTATTTCTGGTAGGTCTTGGTGTTTCCTAATGCTGCCAGAGAGAAAAAGAGGCCATTAGTGGAGAAATATAATTGTGGGGAGAAATCACCTCTTCAGTTGAATCTTTCTATCTACCTTCTAGGAGACAAATTATACTACAGTGTCATGGCAACCTGGTGAAACTAGTGCTCAGTTATTTTAGGAGCTTATGAAGTTATATTTAGGTAAGAGAAAGTTATCTGGAAGAAACTGGAAATATACTATTTTAAATACAATGTTGATAAATAGATGATTATTTTCTCCTTAAGTTATGTTTACATGATGGTAATGTTTTAAGTGGTTGTATATAATAGACTGTGGGTGTGTTTCTATTTATGTTTTTTGTTTTTGTAAAATCCCAAGGCAGACTACTGTATGTGTTATGCATTGATTTTTCATTCTTGTTATTTAGAACAGTGTCTAGTTAACCTCGTAGTAAATCAGGTTCTTATTCTGCAGATAGCTAATTTGATTTATGTGCTAGTAATTATTGTTTTTACTATTTTATAGAAACTTTAGAGCTAAACGGTGAATTTAAACTTTTTGTAATTATTTGAGTTTAAAATCTAACTTTTAAAAATAGATTTAATCAGTTAAAAATAAAAGCATAAAATGCAAAGTGACTAATGAAAACAAAGTAGACCAAGCAGTATCTGAGTTCTGCTCTTCTTTCTATGATAAGGTATATTTTTAAGATTCCGTTTAATTAAAGATAGTCATTGATGTATGGCACACGCAATCATGTCACAATCACAGTGTTTGTGACCAATACAGTTTGAGGAGTTGTTGTTTCTGCAAGACCATAAAAGGTTTATCACAATTTTTCTTTCCCATATTGAGAAATGATATGCATTTGCCCATTACATATCTAATTAAAAACTCAGAATACCTTTAACCAACCCGCTGTAAGCTTCCCCTAAGAACAATGCTAGTTTAGAATAGTGTGTTACCTCTATCATAAGAATGAACAGAATGGACAAATGTCCTGTCCTGAATAGACGAATCTTCTGCTCCCAGCCTAGCTGGCGGGGTATCTACCACAAATGTGACTGTAAGCTACTTTTGTGGCTTACTAATCCCTGGGCAGCCAGTCACCAGTCCCAATGCGTAATTTAGAGCAGTCTCAGGTATTCTGTAAGGTGTGCTAGTTTCCTAAGGGGTATTCTGCAGCCTGGTGTCCCTGGAGCACATCAGCACTCTGGCCATATTATCTCTAAACCAGCCATACAGCCTATGCCAGCTCTACCCCAGTTAATTATTCTCCTGTGCTGGTGCACTCGCAGCTAGCTGGTTAGCTAACATTCACCCTGTTTTATATGTGGTAGCTGAATTCTGGAAGTTCTGGATCTGCTAGTGCCGATAGGTTTGGCAGCCCTAGTCTATGTATTTATGCACATCTTCTAGCGATCAAGAATGTGAAAGACTGAATGAAGGAGACAGAGAGTGGGATTTTTAAGATGTAGGAAATAGAAGATACAAAGGTGCTTTCATAGCCTCAGCCCCCGAAAAGCTAGTGTCTGCACTGAAATCCAGCAGTAGCATTGAAACCATTCTGGAACAAAAGGCCGTGGTTTATTCTGTACAAACTGCCAAATATTTATGGATCTCATTCCCCATTGCCTGGCACCTTGTGGAGCCATTTGCGTCTGGGCAAGTGAGTGCTAAAGGCTGTCATTCTGATTAGGTGATGTTGGATACCCACTGTGTACCAGTGTAAATGATTACACCAAGTGCAAAGCAATGAGGAATTCAGACCATTTAATGTTGCATAATGCAGATTAGTATTGTCCACCGGTTTTTGCATTTCATCTGCCGCCTTAGCAGAGCTAGTGATGTTCATGTACATAAAGCGCATCACAATTAGTGGAGTAAAACTAAATAGTGGAGCAAAAAAGTAACAAAAGCTGTGCAGAGCTGGTTTATGTTTATATATCACTTTGGATAGGTGCTTTTATGTCAGTAGCCATTTATTGTGCCATGATGGAGCTGAGACAATGCTGCATTTCTAAGCAAGAGTGATCACAGGATCTAGAACAGCATTTCTCAGAAGCCACATCAGTCTCAACTCCCATTGATGTTAGTGGGAATTTTGGATGTTTATCATCTGGCAGCCTCAGGTCTCCGCACGTCCACTGCGCGTACAAGCACCTGCTGCCATCCATGCAATTGTGTGGTCTCTAACTCATCAGCAATTGCTGGTTAGAGCACACTCAGCTGCATTAAAGACAGGCAACTAGAGGCAATGATGCCCACCACAGAAGCTCAGCAGCAGTAGTATTGATTGTGTTCCTGTTTAAATCAAAGAAGGCATAGTTATCATTTTGCATATGTGTGCCTGGGATATACTGTTCTAGTCTAGTATCCTGTGCGATGGAACTGAAAATCAGAAAGAAAGTTTTGTATTTGCGTAGCCGTATTTCTTTAAAAAGTATCTTAAAGAGCGATTTGTACAGGGTGCCAGATCTGGGCTTTAAGGACAGTTTTCAAAAACAAGGTTTATGTGTCAATTCCTTAGCAGTGTTTTCAAATGGATAGAAAAATTGTGTGTCAGACAAGCAAAATGTTGTTGTTTTGGGATCTGATCCTGTTCCCACTGGAGTTTTGTCATTGAGTTCAGTGGGAGCAGGATTGAGCCTTTTTCACTTGCCTGGTCTTGTGCTATGCCTCAACCAGAGAGCAAGCAAACTTGTTTATAGCTTTTGTTCTGTAAGCTTTAAAATCTCAGAAAACCTGTAACTTGGTCCAAAACTCTGAACAATAGAAAGTTGTTTGAAAAAATCAGCATGTATTTGAGCAACTTGGAAGTCTTTAACAGTTCAAATGAAAGGGGCAGAGTTCACAGAGAATTTTTTTTATCAATGATTCAGAATAATGAAAGAAATGAGCATTTCTAGAAATGAAAATGTTTAAGTGATGGGGCTTGTGGTTTGCTTTTTAACAAATACTTTTGCATTTGTGTGTGTACATATACATACACAAGTATACACACTGTATTGAAGAGATTAGTTAATGTGCAGGTAACGGTGAGTTTTAGGGCTACATGCACGTAAAACACACATCAAGGATTGTGATAATATCATGAAACTCATAAGAGCAAAGCTCTAGCAGTTTTTTGTATAATAGCTCAGATGTGTTTTTAGCCTCACTCACAATTTTCATGTTATGTTTTAAATACTTGATGGATCACAAGATTTTAAACAAAAATGTTTATTAAAATCATATACAGACTGTTCCTCTGTACATCTCTGCATGTTGTCCTTGTGTTCTTTTGGCAGAATTGATTTATTAGAATTAGTATTACAAAAAAACTTTTTGTACGTTTTGTAAACTTAGCTTAGATGTCTATTGGAGAGCTTTGAGCATTTGATTATTGGGCAGGATTGTGATGTCAGAAGTGACTCATCCAGTCATCACACCATTAGCTAGATGTTATGTGCATGTTGCACAGTCCTTTTCATCAAAGCTCTATATATGTTTTATTGCATTTTCTTACATTTTCAAAACTGTTCTTTTTGAAAGCTGTGATATCACAGTCATGAAACTGAGCCCTCTGGTTCCCTCCTGGCCCTAAGATAAGCTGTCTTTCACTACCTGGCAGTGGGCCTGGGACTTCTGTTATAGCCAGGAAATCATGACTAAAGGGAGGGATGTGTATGTCTTGTTGGGAGGTTTTGCCTTTAGCTCTTTGTGCTGCTTGTTTCTTTCAGAAGTTTGGACTCTTTATTAGGCACAAATCTCGTAGTTTATCTGGCTTAATCCTGTGCGATGTTAAGGGCCTTCAGCACTGTTTGGCTTTGGAGGAAGGTGCTCAGCATTTTACAGGATCAACCCCAAATTGAGCAAAAAAAGGGGCCTAATCCTGATCCTGTTGTGAGAGTTTTGCCGTTGACTACAGTGGGAGCAGACGTGGGTGTAAATGCAGGAAGATTCACAATATTAATGAAGTGTCCAGAAGAAACAAGAATTACATGGCACGAAAAGACGGTAAGGAACAAATAAGCCTCCTCAAATGGAGATGACATGGTGCACAGTGAACCTCTCCAAAATATATTTGCTTTTCCTGACTCATTTACTGTATAACTACTGCTTTTGTATTTTTCAGTGATGTTGCACTTATAAATCACTGGTAACTAACAAGTGTTATACATATTGCTAAAAGACTGGGCAGCTAAAAAACAGAAATGCACTGTGTGCCACTATACAAACTGGCTTCTTTTATTGTTTCTTTTTATCTTAGGGAGGGAGATAGTTATACTTCAGAATTTTTTTAAGGTCAAATGTGTATGAATTGCATGTAATCCTGGACTTTTCATTTGTACATCTTGGTGTCTAATCATCTGCATGGAAGAGACAATAGTGCCCTGTCTGAGCTTGTTCTCTTGTGCTTGGTTAATATGTACTTCTCTGGATTGTTGAGTTTCCAAAAACAACATTCCTTTACATTTGGTTATTTGGAGGCACTCAAGGCAAAACATCATGTGGCCCTTTGTTTTCTTACAGATTTAAAAAAAACCCAATCACCTTTGATTAAAATTAATTTGTTAGTGTAAATAAATTTCTTGCCAATGAGTATTATTGTTAGACAATGAATGCAATAAAAAGAGAACTACTGAAACTTGTTACAAGAATTTTTATTTAGTCTTCACGCCTCTGTTATTCATTCCAGAATTAATAAGATGTTACCCAGATTGGACAACTACTGCCATGTGTTAGGATCTGTCTATTACAGAATAAGATAGGATGTGACTTTAAAACACAACAGCTATTCCAAAACAGATTAAGCCACAGAAAAGCACTCTTAGTGCAGAGTAAGTGTCCACATGGCAAGCTAGCTATTCTGGGCTATTTCTCCTTATAGGCAAGCCTTTAGTTGTGCTTTTGGTGGCTTTCACATAATTGTTCATTCTTCCTTTCCCAGCAAGTCTAAAGTTGATTTTAAATTCATCTGTTAGCCGGAAGACTAGGACAAATGGTGCAGCATTCAGGATTCAGGTTTGATCTTATCACACTCCATGGTTCTTATCACAGGTCCTAGTGAGTGCCCCTTGCGGGCCACCGACTAGGATGTCTGGGAAGGGAATCCAAGCCTCTGAGCTCTGGATCCCCCATGGGTGTTTTAAACCTTTGGAACCTTGGCAGGCTGCAACAGTGGTTCCTCTCTTGGCCTCTCTGCAACATTTCCCGGACCCTGAGGCTGTCTGTTACCCCTTAGAAATGGAGCTCCTAAGCCCACCTGGCTCAGTCTTCTCTTGGGAGTACTTAGGGATCATTGGTGTCCACGAAGGCAGGCAGAGTATTACATGATGGGTGAGCTCTCCCATCCTGCAAAGCCCCTTACCCAGCTTGTGTGACCTTGCTCTCTTCTGCCTGATGCTTCCTGACTGGCACTCCTGTTCCAGTGGGTTCCCTTATTGAAACAACTCTTGGTCACCTCCCTGCCTTTGTTCTGCTCCTGGTGAGTCTCCACTTAAAGCTAACAATGGATTTGTAAGGATGCAGCTGATTTTTAGTATACCAAGGTCTAAGTACTGTTAGTAGTAACCTTAAGCATTTTCCATTGTCCCTGTCGGGTGTGTACCAGCTACAGAACTGTCGGCAGAGGTGGAACAACATACACATAGTTATTCATGACGGTCGTTTTTCATAATACAACTTCACAATATCAACCAGAAATCATAAATTGTAGAGACACATTCCCAGTGCATCACAATTTCATTAAAAACCATACTAGCGTGGCATTATATGGCTGATTTTTCTTAATGCAGTGTTGAAATGTAACACACCTGCTCATATATGATCTTCCTAAGTGGAAGAAAATAGGCCACTAGCAGTTCAGTGCAACGTAAATCGTTGGGGCCATAGCAAAACTTTCTAAAGAGAGCTGTATCACTTTTGGTAAGGCAAGTACAGTATCGGTCAATTCACTCGTGACCAAACTGAAAATTGTAATGGGCATTTCTCAAGCCACCTTATGGCGCTGTTCTCCTGCTCAGCACAAATTTAATAACTGTATATAGCTGAAGTAACGGCCATCACTGCAATGGAGTTACTCCTGGCAGTATCTGGACCAAAATAGTCATGACTGAATCTGGATGGAAAAGATTCTGAGTTCAGGCTCTAAGTTTCCCAATAGCTGGTGTCACCAAGTGTCATGTTCAGCAACATGGTCACCACCTGCAAGAGGGTGAAAGGATCATTTTAACCCTCTAAACACTAAGGTACTAATGACACCTTAGAGACTAACATTTATTAGAGCATAAGCTTTCGTGAGCTACAGCTCACTTCATCGGATGCATGAAGTGAGCTGTAGCTCACGAAAGCTTATGCTCTAATAAATTTGTTAGTCTCTAAGGTGCCACAAGTACTCCTTTTCTTTTTGCGAATACAGACTAACACGGCTGCTACTCTGAAACCTAAGGTACTAATGGTGTACTTGTTTATTGGTACATTGTATAACTCACTCTTCCAACCCTGCCCTGCCCCCCCCCTCACACTCTCAACACAGTTGCTTCTCTCCATCCTCCCTGCCACTCCCTACCACAAATTGGTTCTACACAATTTATTCCATAGTCCTGCAATGGCTTGCCTCCTATCTGCTGTGTAGTTTTCATCAGTATTTCCTGCTGGTCCTGTTTGGTGAGTGGTACCTTATGCTATGTTGAAAATTTTATGTTCCACAATCTACCACTTGGACTGTAGGGGGGCTTTAAAAGGGGATTGAAGACATATCACTTGGCTGGTCTTCCTCCTCTTCCATGTATTTTAGCAGCTGTATGGAAAATTGCAGCCATAGCTTTACATAAGTAGTTTCATGTGCTGTAGAGTTCTTTGCAGAAAATGCATGTGGGTAGAAGGAAAGTAAGAGGACTGTGTGCCCAGGCCACAGCCAAGTAATGAAACAGGAAAAATGGCATTCAGAAAAAACAGACTTGAACTGTCGGTAGGTCGGGCTTGAAATGTGGCTGAGTCATTTGGTCCTGTTGCTAGAGATTTCTGCTAGAAATCACTTTACATGTAGAGTTGTGTTTAATGTCAATTTTTCTGTTGTATAATTAAGCTGTGTTTAAAGGTCACTCTATACTAAGTTTTTTGAGACAGCACTAACAGGGCCTATATTGAAGATAGTGCTGTGTCCAACTACCAGTGATTAACCTAGAAAACTCAGGAGCTACAGGTAACCCTGTGCCCCTCACAACAGGGCAAACAGTTAGTGACTGGGACAATACAGGGTTCAGACAGACACGCATCTTGTGCCTATACAAAAGACAGACCAGATGAGATGGCCAGAGCAGCATAGAGCCCCAGTACTAACAACACATGGCTCCTCAGAGGCCAAAGAGTTTTGTAAGCATAAGAATGCGTTTGCATGATTTTTAATGTACTGTGAGGTACTACTATATTTATATATAAAATGCCTGTAGCTATTCATTTAATTTTTCCCCATTCCATTGTTACATCTTAGAATTCATAACTGACAGCAGAACATACATACCACAGCCATGAGACAGCTACAATTAAAATAAAACCCAGGATCACTACAGACTTTATTTTTCCCAGGACCAAAAATTAGGATAATGGACAAAATGATGATTCCAAATCATTTTACATTCATTTGAAGAAGGTTTAATCTAAAGATGGATCAGATTTTGTATAAGAACTCTGCGGTGTAATTTCTTTTAATAAAGATGAGTACATTCATAGTTACCAAGTTTACAATCAACTACATTTTAGACACTGTACATCAATTAATGAATTAGGAAAAGCACAGGGAATAGTAAAGCTAAATGTTTATAATGAGCCACTGAGTATTATGATGCCACAATTTCAAATTAAAATATTGCTCATCAGAAACATGATACTGTAAAGATCAAAATTTTATTTCAGGTGATGTTTTTCCTTATAAGAATTTTGTTTACACAGTAATTAACCACAAGACTAGAGCATATTCTAGAACTAAGTATATTTGAAGATGAGACTTTCTATTAGTACTTCCCCCAAAAGGGCCCAGTTTGTTGTTTGGAAAAAGTGGGGGAGGAGGAAGGTGTGCTTTCCCTACTGTTCATATTAAACAAATGCTGCAGGGAAAGAAGCTGCTGGGGGAGCCAGTTTGCTCCCCCTAAAGTAAAGGCAAATGAGCACATAGTGCATTCTCTGGGATTTGGGAGTTAGGTTCATGCTGGTACTGATGCAGAGTTCCTCAGAGCAGATGCAGTTTGCAGCAGATGTAAGGCACCTCCCCCCTGTTCCAGACCCAGGCTCTTCACTGCTATGAGGAAATCACATGTGGCTTCTAGTTAGCTGCCGGGGGTGGTTGAGGTGGGGCAGCCCTAACCTGTGCTCTGGTTCCCATGAACCCTTGGGCTGTTACAGCAGTGAGCAAAGAGCCAGGTCACAGGAATGCCTTAGCCATGCCTCTCCCCACCCCCACTAGAGCTGGGGCCCATCAGCGGAGAAAGGGTGCAGAACTGATTCTGCACATGCTGGCATGACCCCTCAAGTAGCCAGTGAGGGGTCCATAGAGTTGCTTTGTATTCCCCTTTAGCCAGACCCCAGCAGGCCCTAAGGTGTTTCTGTAAAAACAACACATTCGCCATCTGACTGCAGTTGCTGCTGCCAAACTGTGCTGTGATTAGAAAGTAATCTAGTATTGCAGAAATTAAAAGCTTTCTTAGATTGCAAAGTCACAACAACCTAGCTACCATGGTACAGGAAATTTACTGTTTTATCTCTTTGTAACTCACTGGTAGCATCCACACCTAAGTTGCTCACTTTGCACAATGCTCTCTCCCCATTAGCAGCACTGATGATAGACATGTTTGGAAAAGGGGCTCAGAGAGGATTTGGAGCGAGCAGAGTCTAACCTGAACATGGAAAGCAGGGGTAGCAATAGGGAAGGGAACCAATAGCAGTTCTCTCTCTTCTTTGGCTGATAACGCATCAGGCCTTTTTTAACCCTCGGCTAGAATTCTACCTCTGAGGCTGACATTTTGCGCTCATGGTTTAGAATAGGGGTGGGCAACCTTTCACAAGTGATGTGCTAAGTCTTCATTTATTCACTCTAATTTAAGGTTTTGTGTGCCCGTAATCCATTTTAACGTTTGTGGAAGGTCTCTTTCTATAAGTCTATAATATATAATTGAACTATTGTTGTATGTAAAGTAAATAAGGTTTTTAAAATGTTTAAGAACCTCATTTAAAATGCAGAGCCCCCTGGACCAGTGGCCAGGATCCTGACAGTGAGAGTGCTACTGAAAATCAGCTTGCAGGCCATAGGTTGCCTACCCCTGGTTTAGTATATTACTAGTCCCTCCACCATCCTCATCCAGCCATGGGTAGAGAGCTTTAGGACAAGTTGCCTAGATACTTGCTCCTGCGTCAGTGTTGTACCAGATACAGTACAGCGTTCCCCCATTGCAGATCAGGGAGCTAGCACTGAGGTGATGCTGCTTTCACATTTTCAGTCATTCCTCATAACTGTTCTGTACCCTTAACCGCTGTCCCACCCTTTCTGCAGCTGTAGATTGGGGGAGAGAGATGTCAAGTAACCTGGCCCTAGCAACACAGCTGTCCCTGAGTTCACTCTCCAAAACCATACTGCCTCTCTTCTTGCCAGAGAAACAGTAGCAGAATGCTTTAGCCTAGAGGAGGTGGAGTAGCATATTGGCTAGCAGACAAAGGTCATACGAGCCTCACACATACAACGATTACACAGAGCGGACAGTATCATTCTAGCAAACAGCATTGTAATAGTTTGTTTGGTAGAATCCTTTGGCGTGAGTGTGGCAGTTTCACACAGCATGGTAATTAAACATATACTGCATGAACTGCATTCTCTGTGCTAAAGGCCTTCCCTGAGGTGCAGCTTTCACCATTGCTCCCCTGGCTGTATGTGGAGAGCGCAGGCTCCAAGGCACTGTTTGGTTAAGGCATTTCAGACCAATGCAGAAAGTAGAGATTTTTGAACTCATTCCTTGAAGGGTTATTTAAATCATGCACCTAATACTCTCATATGCAGGCAAGAGTATGTCTGAGAACAGGTTCATGATAAGGCAACACATGGGTTTCAAATGATTTCTGACAGATTAGGGAAAATTTGCAGGGGGTGAAAGAAGCCCCCCCAAAGCACTTGGGTCAGTGACCCACACCATGAAATGATGATTTATTCAACACTGCCTCCATTATTTTACACACTAAGCAGATCATCAACTCTCCTAGAGAAATAGAACCCTGAAGTCTGAGCCCATTTGGTAACCCAAGAACCAACTCATTTTCAGCCATTTTCTTTTAATGTTGTATTTGTCCTTTAATGTCCACACTTTGCTGTTGGCCTGGGATCTTCCACATTAATCCCCCACACATTTTTACCTTTAAATCCATTTTCATTCACTACTGAATAGAACTTATGTTATTTCCTTGAGGCGAGGAACACATTTTCATGACTTATGACAATGTAGCTTGGAATTAGCAATTTAAAAGAAACTGAACCCTCCCCACTAACAAAGTCCAGACAGAGTGAACTATAGTTCACAGTAAAGAGCTCTGTGGAACACTGTGCCTATGAGCAGTTTCCCAGAATACATTGCAGCAACTGAACTTCCCTGAAGCACTGAGCCATTCTCAGCATACACCTGGGTCACGGTAGGTTTTGCAGAAACAATGTTCTGGATCCGGACTACCTGAAGAGGGAAGAGTTATATGCAGTCAATACAGAAGGTGTACTACTTTTATAGAAGCTGATGTTCAGAGTTCAGCACAGACAGGACATATTAATTTAGGTTAGATCATCATAATGGTCCCTTCTGACCTTAAGATCTGTGCTCCTGCATAATACAGGTCATAGAATTTCACCAAATGATTGCTGCATTAAGCTCACAACTAGAGCAGACTGTTCAGAAAGCTCTCCAGTCTTAAAAAGACTTCAAGTGACGGAGAATCCACCACATCCCAAGATTAGTTGTTCCTACAGCTACTTAGCCTTACTATTAAAAACATGCACATTATTTTTAGTCTGTATTTGTCTAGTTTCAGCTTTCAGCCATTAGATCGCTCAATACCTTCCTCTGCTAGATTAAAAAAATCCTTCTAATTCAGAAATCATCTTCCTTTGTAGGTACTTTTAGACCATGATCAAGTCACCTCTTAACCTTCTCTTTGTTAAACTAAATAGATAGGACTTCTTTGGTCTCTTTTCAGACCTTGGCTCATGCTTGGTGTGCTTTTCTGAACCCTTTCCAATTTGTCAACACCTTTTTGGAAGCGTGGACACCACAAACTCAATGTTACAATGATTGTCTAAGGTAGCAGAACATTTGAAGGTGAAAAGTTCCACTACTATGATATGTTACAATTTCTGTGTCAACAGATCCCTGAACACAGAGTTCCTTGATGATGGCCACAAGAGTTCATATAAAAAAGGTTTAAACCCATAGGACCAGATTCAGCCACTCTTATTCACACTGAGTAGCATCGTACTGTTCAAGTACTCCCGTTGGTATTTTAACTGTATACTCTCACTGAAATCCCACAAGAGCAAGGATTGCAGAAAGCAGCTCACTAGTAGCCATTATAAAATATAAAGGGTAAATGAGAAAGAACAAGGACAAATTTAGCCTTGCTCTATTCTCAGGCAATATTTCTTTTACGAATACAATTAAACTGAGCTAGCACAAAACATGTAGTTCATCAACATTTAATTAGACTGCAGTTGCAGAGAAAGCAGCCTGGAATTGATTGAACTATCAGATGAAGATTTTTTCTGGTGGTTACTGAGGCATTTTAAGAGATGTTATCTGGCAAGGCTCACAATGGTCTGAGTTCAAGCTCTTCAAGTAAATTTGGAGTCTAGCCACTAGTTAGGAGGGAAATGGAGTCTGAAAGGTTATTCATGGGTAACTCCTTTTAATATGAAACATTAGCTAAGGGGTGGGATTTTTCAAAAGCATTGAAATGACTCAGGAGCACAAGTCAGTCCATGGGACTTGAGCTCCCTACCTCAAATTTAGTGCTTTTGGAAATCCCACCCTACCCATCCATGTATCACCTCTTCCATGGCTGTGAGCTGCGCTCTCTTGGCAGTTGCCATCTTGCAGGTCAAAAAAGCAAAGCAGGCTGTGGCTTTTTCCAGACCCATCTACTTTAAGCCATTTCTGACCACAGCCCACACCTTCCCAATCTTCTTCACTGTACATACATCCTGCTCTTCCACCACCCTGCCTGCAGAAGCATTTTCTGCTTCGTGGTTCACAGAATCCAGGGTGAAGTCAGCTCGGGTTTAGGATCAAGGTCCAAGCAGCTGGAGGGATTGTTTCAGTGAGGGTGGCTGAGAGGTCACACTTGTGCAGCATGTCAAACATAACATGTTGGGAAAATGGGAGTGTAGCTACAATAAGGCAGGGGCACTGGGCAGATCAGAGACTCTGCTCTGTCCTGTAAGCTGCCATCCACGGGGTAAGTTTTATCACTATCTGATGAACTCCATATTGATAGCTCTTTAAATCTCTGTCATCTTGGTGTCTATGTTTTTTAGCAAGTCAAGGCATGGCTTGTTGCTTGTATGTTCCTGGGAAGGCAGAGATGAGGATCACAGCTTTGGCGAGTCTACACTCCAGAAGGAGCACACTCTCTCAGGTCACCTGCTGAAGTAGTGCCCATTCTCTGCACAAGAACTATCTGAGCCTGATTAACCGCTGTGCTACTCCAGTAAATGTCAGCGTAGCTCCTCAGATATCAGTGCAGTTACTCGAGCCTCGGACCAGAGTAACGCAATGGTGAATCAGGGACATGAGCTAGGATTTTCTAAGGGACCTAAATGAGTTACACCCATGACTCCCATTGAAAGTCAGTGGAAGCCAGTTGCTTAATTCCAGCTGATATTTCCAAAGGAAAGATATTTCCTTTCTGCTTAACTTATTTTCTGATTCCAATGCATTTAGATTTATTCAGGAATGTTAACAAAAATACTTGGATTCACATAATCCACAATAACTAGTGCCTTGAGGTTATGGCTAAAGATACCATATGATAGAACTGAAATGTTTCTCCCCTTCAGTGCCATTAAATGGTACAGAGATTAGCGTCAATAGCTGATTTTTCTGACTGATAGCACTATTCCATAGAAACCAGACTGAAGTATTTCTTTAAAGCTCTGCATTGTTCTTCTGTTTTGTTTTAGAAGAGACACACCAATGTCTTGTCTACACACAGATTTTGTATTAGTATAGCTATTGTGGTTAGGAATATGGAGTGGGGAGATAAATGTGTTCGTTTTAATGGAAATAATTATTCTGGTACAACCCCTAGTGTGGACAGTCATAGCAGTATAAAGGTGCCTTACACCAGAATATCTTATTCTCCTTCCCATAACGGAATAATCTGTACCAGTATAAACACTTTCATACTTGTATAACTACATCCACACTGGAGGGTGAGGGGGAGGGAGGGCACAGTTGTACCACTTTAGTTATATTGTTCTAATTAAAACAATATAGTTTTACAGTATAGACAAGGTCTAATTTACCAAAAGAATCTGTCAAACTAACCTCAGAACCAGGAAGATTCTCAGGATCATAGAAGAGCAGCTTTATGCCGTTGGGATGACATCCTCCCCAAATATCCCCAGTGTAAGGATCAACAGATAAGTTATCGACTAGCGTGTCCAATTCCAGCACCTATCAAACACGGGAGAACCCAACACAGTGACACACACGTCAAAGTCACAAACTTCATTTATAGCCTTTCACAATCAGCATATTTCTCAAAGGTATTTATGCCTTTCAGTAACACTTTTAAAAATTTGGACTGAAACCACCATAAGATTTTCCCCTCACTACACCTTTTGTCAACAATCACCATCTGCTGTACTGCCCAGATACGAGGGTGATGAGGACATTATAAATACTTACATACTTGCTTCAGCAACTCATTCCAGCTTCTAGAGCTGAAGGACGGGGCATATTATTAGCCTCAGTCACCTTCAAATCTTATGTTTTTATATAGGTGTGCATGGTGCATTACAGGCATGGAAGTTACAGGCATGAAAGAAGGCAGTGTCCCTCCCAGCTAGGACTGACAACCTGAATTAAAATGGAACAAAAAGACTCCTGGGGTCAGCAAGAAGAGACAGATCAGGTGGAAAGGAAAGCTGTCCTTGGTAAAGTTATCTGCTGGGATGCTATCAGCTGCCACACTGGGTCATACCCATGGTTCATCTTATCCAATATCCTGTCACCAACAATGCTTCAGTGCGAAACCCCAGTGTAAGTCGTCAAAATTGTGCAATTATGGAAAAACTTGTCCAGAGGGGTTTCTATCCTTTCCAAAACTTTTATTCATAAATAATCTTATCCAATGTAACTGCAGATGTTCCAATTTCCAGGTAACTATCCAAACAAAGGCCTCTTCCTTATAAATTCCTCAGGGCAGAGGCAATGTCTTTGAATATCTATGTACAATGACATGCATGCCAGTGGCATCATGTACAAATACTTAATATTAAAAATAGCTCTGCATAGTGGGCCAGATCCTTTCTCCCCTTTGGCTGGGTTGTGCTGCTCCAGTGGCTTAAAGCAGCCTTAAAGCTGGTGTAATCAGCCCCTTGAGAATTTCCCCAGCATAGGGGAAAAGCCTATAGCAGCAGCTACTAAGCCATCAACTCAGCGCCTGGTATAGGGAATGTGAATAGAACAACTCTACATCTGCTGATCCTCAGCTGCTGGAATGGCCTTGGAAGAGTGTTGACAGTCTTGGTATTTCAGAGCAGCCCTGAGGTTGCTCTGGTTTATGCTGGGGACCAGGATGCCGCAGAACCAATTCCAGAATCTGAGGTCTGAGTAAGAAATCCATGGAAAGGAAAGGAAAGGAAAGGAAAGGAAAGAAAACTGAAAATATGTAAGAGTTAAAGAGTTAATCTTCCCTCAGTGGGGTAGACTAGATGATCTCTTGAGGTCCCTTCCAGCCCTATGTTTCTATGATCCTTTGTGTAGGTTGGGGGAGAGAAAGAGACATGAGTGGCTGAAGAGACATTAAAAAGCTGGCATTAGAAATAGCTAAGTGAATTGGTCCCCAAATCAGAACATCTGAGTTCCTAGCTGGAACTGTCGCCTGTTAATTCACTCTGCAGGCATTTATTTCATGATTTGAAATTTTACCCAATTTGTGTGTTAACCCCCAGTTTCCATTATTATATAGGGAACAGTAACCAAACCATTTGGGGCAATTTACAGAAATACCAACAACAGGAGCCCCTCAGCTAATACAGGATGTGTGAAACATGTTACAACCTGTTCTACAGGCCCACAGCAACCACAAGCCATAATTACCCTAGCATATCATATGCGTTACCACCATCTCATAACACCAGCCTTGTATGCTATGGGACCAATTATCTCTAGGCAGGAGGGAAGTAACTCCCATTAACATAAAAAGGGAGACGTCCAAATCCCCAAGCAGGAGAACTGGAATATTTATGTTCTGTAAATTGCCCTCTGTTTCCCAGTCAGATACCACTTGCTGCTCTGAAAGCTGCCTTCTGTTTGCAGGCTGCATTAACGAGCACTAACTGCATCAACAGGTTGATAGCGTCCTAAAGGAGAACGTGATCAGGGCCAAACTCAAGGTTCATTTTAAGGTTGCTGGTATTAGGCTGCAGTGAACAATAATAATGGCTCACATGAAAATCCACAGGAATACCTCTCCTCTCAGTACCACAAGCCAACCACAGCCCCCCAGCAGTTTGGTTTGCATGTATATTAACACATTCTCTACCCATAATCAAGCTATGATTGAGAGATCTAGGCTCCCTAAAGGGTACACACTACATTTCAAACATGGATTAGGCTCTTGTTCTAAGTGGCAAACTGCTTACCTTCAACTGAGTTAGACTCCAGTTAGCGTGTTTTTCCATAACATGGATACTATGACCCAGCAGGTCAGCAATATAAACATACCTTCAAACAAAAGATTCTATTAACAAGGTATCTACACAGAGATAAAAGTAAATTGATTCTTTATTTGTAAGCCTTGATTTTTAGACGTTTTAAACTGATATTTTGAAATATTTATAAGAATTCTAAGCTGTCCACCACACATTGAACTCAAGACAGATGGCTGAAGTACCAATGGTGTTCCAAGGTGTTTTAATGTAACAACCAATCAATAGTGTCACAAATACATATTTTGTAAAAATACCAGTCAAATTGTACAAATGGTTTACACTCTGAAACAGGCTCCCAGTCTGTGGTAGTCTGTAAAAGTTAAATGAACAGTTGCCCTTATTACAATTTTAGAAGGAATTTTATCCATTAATTCTTGCAAGCATTTAAAAAAATGTAAGTATCAGTTTGGTTAAAATGTAATTTCTTTGATATTATTGGATAAATATACCACCAATAGTTGAATAAAGTTATCTAATCACTTCAGATTACTTATTACAACCATATTTTACAAAGAGCACCCAGTCAACTAACCAAATGTACACCCACAAATCAATTTAGACATCTAACCCCACAATCTGTACATGCAAATATTTGCATGCAAAATTCAGGAATATTGTCTGAGTTTCTTTTCATCATTTGGTCCATCAAATGTATAAGGAGACCAAAAGAGACTTACTTTTTGTCTGGTGAAATGTTAATTCCATTGGCTGAGTAAAACCCAGAGGCTACCTCTTTAACTTCTGTTGGACTGTAGTAGACAACATTTGACCAGGTCAAGCCCAAGAACAACTCCAAGTACATCAAGTTGAAGTCAGAGAAATAGTGGTCATTAGTAGCGTAGAAACGATCAGGTCCAAGAGCCACAACATCATTCACGCTGAAATGACAAAATGGAGCAGACAAATTTTACAGAGGTTTGAGAATTAGTGTTCATGTATGAAACTGGATTACAACAGAGAACAGAGAGAAGTGCCATATACACCTTTGAACAAACAAATTGGTATCTAAGGCATTGTTAAACCAGATTCTAGCTCATGCCAAGGCTCCTAGGCCTCCCTGAACACTGACAAATGCATAGGTAGAAACCAGTCTGGCTCAACTGTGTGTTAGAATTGTTAACCTAGATCAGGGGCTCTCAAACTTCATTGCACTGCAAACCCCTTCTGACAACAAAAATTACTATATGACCCCGGGGGGGGGGGGAAATCAAAGTTTGAGCCTACCTGAGCCCCACCAGCTCAGTGGGGAAGGGCAAAGCCAAAGCTCAAGCCCCACTACCTAGAGTGGGGAAGCCAAAGTCCAAGGGCTTTAGCCCCAGGTAGGGGGCCTGTAACCTGAGTCCTGCCACCCAGGGCTGAAGCTCGGGCTTCAGTTGGGCTAGGGCTTTTCCCACAGGTGGTGGTGCTTGGGCTTCTGCCTTCAGCCCTAGGCCCCAGCAAATCTAATGCCAGTCCTGGTGGCCCCATTAAAATGGGGTCACACACTTTGGGGTCTTGACCACAGTTTGAGAATCTCGGACCTAGATCTTAAGTTAAGAATGTGTTTAGACCTGATGAAATGTTTGTCATATCTGCATCTACTGATCTCACTTATAACATCTGTAACCCAGGGTATAAAGTTATATTGAGCGTTTGCATTGTAAACCTCTGTAACTGTGTAACTCAAACAGGAGAGAAGCCTTCTCTAATGCAAAGGCTGGATTCCTACAGGCCGCTTTTGAAACCAAATGAGCCATTGTGAGACATCAAAGAACAAAAGACTTTGTTAACTGAACTCCTCACCCTCTCTCTCCCCCTCACCCTCTTCTCCCCCAAGGAGAAACAGGGTTCTTTTTGCTCTTGGACTCTAAAGGGGCAAGAATCACTAAGCACAAGTAGAAGACCCCCAGCTGTTTTGCCTGAGTTAGCCCTAAAGGAAATATGGGGTTTGCTTATTATAGAAATTTCTATTACCTTTTGTCATCTAAGACTAACTCATTTGTGCGTGTATGTTACCTGCTTTAACCTTGTATTTAACTCTTATTTCCTTTTCCTAGTTAATAAATCTTTAGTTAGTTTATTACAGGACTGGCTACAAGAGTTGCCTTTGGTGAGAGATGTGGGGTACAACTGACTTAGGGTAAGTGACTGGTCCTCTGGAATGGGAGCAATCTGAATATTGTTGTGATTTTTGGTAGAAGGAACCATCCATGAAGCAAGCTTGCCTGATCGACAAGATAGCCCAAGTGGACTGTCTGTCATTCCATGGTAAGGCTGTTGTAGCACTTGGGGAGTTCACACTTGTTACTTGGTTGGTGAAGTCTAATTACAGAGCATACAACCAATGTGGTGTTTGTGCCCTATTTCCTGTCTGCCCTGTGGCCAGACCCCACATTCATGATCCAGTCCAGACAGCGGGACATTATCATCCTGAGCACACTGGTCAGGTTTGGTTCAGTGTTTGGGAGGGTTCGTGACATTTTACTCCCAAATATGAAATGAAGTCATGTAGGACCAGATCCACAAAGGGACTTAGCATTGCAACACCTAGCTTAAAAGAGTCTTGAAAAAAAATCACTGGAATACACAAAACTTGAGTTAGGGTATGTCTGCACTACCAACGTTAAAGCACTGCCTCACCTCTGAGGTGACGGCCATAGCTGCTGAACTATGAGACTTTCCAATGTGGGTCTCTCTCAATCTCTCCTGTTGAAGCAGTTCCACTTTAATTAAATACTGACAGGGCCAGAGGCAGTGTAAAAAAATCACGCTGCCCAGTGCACTCACTTGAGAGGTGGGAGACCCTTGTTCAAATCCCTTCTCCTCTTGAACTAGAATTTCCTACATCTCAGGCGGGAACCCTAACCATTGGGCTAATAGGCTATAAGGGATGTTTGCCTTCTCTTCCACCCTCCATTTGTTTTGCATAGAGTTAAGGGTGTTTTGAGCACACCTACTGGAATGGGTCTTGCAGGCAAGATAGGCATTCCCCCCACCTATCTTCCCGGGTCAGAGTGGCTTAGGCATCCAAATGCCCAGGTGCAGAAACTTAGGTGCCTAAGGGACTTTTGCAGCAAAAATGTAGGTGCCAAGTGAATTTAAGTGCCTGTGCTGTTAGGCAGGGGTTTATGAGTTGCCATGGTGCCTAAAACTGACAGACACCTAAACCTAGGCTTTTAAGCACCCACATCCCTTTGTGGATCCAGGTCTTAACTTACAAAGGAGACAGGAGAGAAGTGTAGGAGCTTGGCAGTATCCAGATGTGAAGTACCAATGAAAGCAGTGGGAAAACATAACATGGAAAGGTCCTCTAGGGTTTACATTTCCTTGAATATAAGTTGAGTTTTAACAAAAAACAGCCGTTAGCCAAATGGAGACAGGTGCTGTGATTTGGATTCAGTACCTTGACAGAAGTTCGTGGCGGATGGTTTTTAGGTGTACAAGAGCGTTTTCATCTTCTACAAACTTAAACACCTCAACTGTGCTCTTGAACTCCGGATGATTCACAACGAAGAGGTACACGGAGTCATCTAAAGAAAGAATGTGGAAACATTGTTGAGTTTCAGAAAAATGACATGGCAGCTTATTGTCTGTGTCTGGTATGTATCTACTTCCACCGCTGTAGTCTGAGCGCCTTTTGATGTATTTACACTCAACACCCCTGTGAGGTGGTAGGGGGGATGCCAATAGACTGAAGGGTCTTCTATGGACAGAAAGAGCCTTTAGAGGATGCCATATCTCTATCAGTCATTCAGTACCAAAAAGCTGCAGAACCAGAGCTTCATTTCAGCCACAAGCCAGTCTCCCTTTGTGGTCACTACTGTGCAGTGAGCTAGAAGAGAAATGCTCATTGTGCACAGGCTCTATATGCTGGAAAACAGAGTTTCAGTTAAGGCTCATAGCACCAGAACTGCAGAATCTGAATAGTGATGGAGGAGTTATATTTCCATACACTGAGTTGTCTTCTCCTACTCCCCTTACTAACCACCCATGCCGTAAAGCGTTCAAAAACTGCAACTGGTTACTGAGGCGATATTACAGGGCATGCTGTGCCTCCAACTCTTTTGCTGTTTTTCTGGGAGCGCGACCTTAGTGATACCTTATAGGTCTCCCCTCTACTCAAGGGGGAGCCCCACAGCCCAAAGACTGGGTCCCTGCCTTCAGCACCTGTTTCCCACCGGAGCTCCTCCAGCAGGTCCAAATGATCTTGAACCCTTGTTGGAGGCTTCCCCTCTGGGGAGCTATACAACCAATGTGTTTGCAGTGACACAAGACAACCTTTCCAAAACAAGACATCATTTATTAGTCCTCAGGGACCCAGTGTGCAGGGACATCCTGTTAAAATGGTAAAGAAAAGCTAACACACACAACTGCCCGCTAACCTGGCAGCTTTTCCTTTCTTGGTTAGGAGGGTCTCTCTTTGCCCTGGCCTGGAAGACAGACAGCATGCCTGCAGCTGTGAAACAGTCCCAGACTGGAATATTCTTCTCCCACAGGCAGAACAAGTTCCTTCCCCCAGCCCCTTAACATTTATGTCCTTTGTTTCAGGTTCCAGTGATGGTGTTTTCATGAGTGCCGCCCTTCCCAGTGTTCAGTGTGTGGTCACATAGGTAATCACCCACCCATATTCCAAGACACCAGGTGTCATTAAAAAAATTAATGGTCTGGTGCTATTCCCCACTGGAGTTCCAAGCTAGCTCTATCCAGGTGTTTAGAGTTCATTCATGCCAGCCCAGACATAAATATGCCAGCCCAATCCATTCAAAGCTTATTCCTTCACTCCTGATATGGCTCTCTGGAAAAAAGTTAATCCCTTGAGACCAAGTAGAAGTAGGCCAAAATACAAAAGTGAGTGGACAAACTGAGTCACACATAATATGCATAAAAATATAGACATTTCCCACATTCTCCATAGTTATAGAAATATGCCCCGTATATTGAATATCTTGAAGACGACGAGTGTGTCAGTTTATATAAACACATGTACAATATCAAACAGCCAGCTCTTTTGATTTAATATATGAAGATCTGCTGGATCATACTTTTTTCTCCCACCCATATATCAGGTTATTGATGGTGCACCATGGAGGGTGACAGGAATAGCAAAGGGTTTTACCTATAATAAATAATAATAATAATAAATCTCTAGGTTGAGATTTCTTGTCTCCATTTAACAGTCTTCTTACCTTTGTCTATGTACGTGCTGATCCCATGAGGATTAAATGATGCCAGATCAAACCCGCGACTGATTCTCAGTTCTATTGCTCTTGGGTTTTCATCATTCAAATCCATCAGAAATATTTCACCTGGCTTGTCTAGAGCAAAGCTTTTTAACCCTGGATATTTTAAACCCTTTAAGATTAAGTAAACACAACAAGAAAGTTAAGAGGATCCTAACAAAGCTGCCAAGACTAACTTTTTGTTTTGGTTTGTGGATACATCTCATAATACAGCAACAACTGTACTAATCCCGTCTCTTTTCTGGTGTTTTTTATTTCATGTTCTCCCTAATCAACTGATCCCTCCTTAACTCTCTCACTATGCTGCCTGCATCCTCCTCATGTTGCAACCCAGCCACCCTAGACACATTTGTGCACGCTCTGCACCATATACTGCTGATGCCCCCATCACCACCAAATATTCTCACAGTGCTACTGCCTCTCCACATCCATCTGCTGCTACGACACCCTTCCACAAAGAAACTCATTTTTCTGCATCCCAGAGACATTCCTTCCCCACTGTTTTTCTGAACACCCCGCCCCACAAACTGCCACCGCATCCACAGTGCTGCTCCAGCACCCTCATTCAATGCTGGTAATTCCCCTCAACAGCCACCAGCCACAACTGCTCTACCCAGACCCTGTCTGAGCATTCCCGTTTCTTGTGATGCTAGCCCCCCCCTCCCCCCCAAGCATCTACCTTCCCTGTGCTGGTTATCCCAAGACAATGCTGCATACCCACACAGGACTTCTGACCTCAACATGGCAGATCCCCACTTGCAATATGCACCCAGCCACTCTGTGCTGGTCCCTTTCAAAACAAGCACCTCTCACCCCAGCTTTCCTGCCTCCCTCCCCCCATTCTTCTTCCCCCACCTCAAGTAACTTCTAAGGGCCTGTATCCATCCTGTCTCTACCCCTTTTGGCTTCTGACTCTCAGTTCCATGTTCCCCCACTTTAACATTTCTTCAGGACACAGCGTCATTGCTTTCAGACAGCTCAGATGACTGCAGCTTTGGACCACCACTACCATGCAAGGTAATACAGGGAATCTCTGAATTGATCCAGGCTATCTGTTCAAAAAGTTTTCAAAATATGGGCAAACAAAGCTGCAGTGCCACAGTTAAGTGCACCTGAGTGGGTAAGGAGACTACCTAATACCTAGCACAGTTCCTCTAGGCAAAATCGCGAGAGTTGGCGACACGGATGCTATCACACGTATTGCAATATTGGTAGTTTTTCCCCAATAGTGACAGTTGGTGGAATGACATGAATGAAACTCTCAGCATTCACGAAGCAAAACACAGTTCCTAGCCTTTACGGCTGTGGAGAAAAGCTTGAATATGTGAACCCTAAGGGCTCAATAACCAGGAAATAAGCAAAAAGAATCCAAAAGTTAATTTAAGGGGGAAAAAAAAAAAATCATGATTTTTAAGTCAGTCAGTCTCCTGATTTGGGGAGGCTGACTCAAATACTGAATACTTTGGGTTGGCAATGCACCAACAGAATGTAAAGTCACATGTGCCAATGATAACGGTTGTATAACAATAGCCACAATAACCACTACAAGGTTAAGAAATGAACTTCCTCAGGTAGGAAGAAATGTAGTTTGAGCTAACTTAAGTCTGCATTACTCCCAGGAAGCAGTGCGCATGGAAAATGTTCAGCCTGCAATTTGCAGGCGTTACTCCTGTGCAGAAAAAAATTAGTATTCCAACACCTGCATAGGGTGGGGAGGTGGGATACTTACAGAGCTAATGAAAGCCAGACCATCAGGAAGGATGTCAATATCTTCTGAACCTCTTTCTGCAAAGACAGAGAAGTGGCTTATTCAGAAAGAGTTTACTACTCAAATCTTTGCCTTGCCCGTCCCCCCCCCCCCACACACACACACACACACACACTTCTACTTTCAAGAGATAGCAAATGGATACCGTTTTCAGCTACTGTGCTACTCGTACCATGTGTCTAAAGAATTAGCAGAAGCTTCAGAAGCTACTGAAAATAACAGTAGTGCACAAATTTCAAGTTAGTGTTCAAGTTTACCCCCTCTCTAGGATCTAGGCTTGTCTGACAACTCAGACATGTGCTTCCTCCCCGCATCACTGAATTTTGTGTTTGAAAGGTTGACCTCCAGGTGCCCTTCTGTCCTAGCTATCTAGTCCCCTCTGACCTGAGCCCTAGTCTACACTAGAAAACTTATCCATTTCTGACAATAAGATCAGCTGGGAAACCAGCAATGAACATTGTTAAACTGCAAGTGTAGACCATAGATGTTAAGGCCAGAACCATCACAATTATCTAGTCCAACCTCCTACCTAACAGCCCATAGAATTTCACCCAGAATTTCCAATAGCCCAATAACTTGTGGCTGATCTTGAACATCTCGTTAAGACAGACATCCAATCTTGACGTTAAGACTCCAAGTGATGGAGCATCTACCACATCTGTAAGCTGCTCCAGTGGTTAACTGCCCTCACTGTTAAAAATTTGTCTCATTTTCAATTTGTACTTTGCCAGCTTCAACTTTCAGCCACTGGATATTGTAAACATTTGTGCTGCTAGAATAACAAATCCTCTTGTGTCAGTGATCTTCTCCATGTGTAGGTAGTTTAAGATCTTGATTAAGTCATTCCTCAGCATTCTCTTCAATACACTAAAGAGACTGAACTCTTTTAGTCTCATTGTAAAGGGTGTCTTTCCAGACCACTCATTCTCGTAGCTCCTCTCAGGACCCTTTCCCATTTTTCAGGAGAGCAGCACAGAATCTTAACAGAATTCTAAACAATTTTTAAAAGTGAAAAATTTAAAGATCCTGCAGAAAGTATTGCATTTTTTAAGAGGAAAATCTCTGCAGACTCATCAATAGAGCAGCTGTTAGATAAGAAACTATACTAGGGCTTTTCCATTCCTGCTCCAACACAAACAACCTGTGTGACCCTGGCCAAGCCACTTGCTCTCTGTGGCTCAGTTCCCCATCTGTAAAAATGGCATTTCTTTACATCACAGGGGTGTTGTGAGATGCTCCAATACTACTGTGGTGGGGGCCATAAAAGTACTATAGACAGACTGTGCTGGCAGAATATGCTGGTTTGTGAACAAGTAAATCATGAGCTGTGATCATTTCGTCTCCACTAAAATCAAAGGAGGAGTTTTCCCAAGTTTGGGAATGGAAAATTAAATTACAAATTTATGAAGCAGATAAACTAGAGAAAAAGCTACACACTAAAAAGGGTTCATTACTACCTTTAAGAGATTGCACAACAAATCAAATATTGACCATTCACTTCTCAACTACCTTCTAGTTAGATAAGAAAGGCGTGACTACCATTCGAATATTTGTTGGATTAGGATTTGCTAAACAACCTCCCTCATCCATTATGTGTGCACAAGAGGGAGTAGTTCTTTTACAGAAGACATTATTAAGATGTAGATCAATGATCCTACTCCTACAGGCCTGTGTCTATTTTGATCTTTTTCCAGAAAGTTTTTCCATTGTTGCTATTGCTCTGAACAGATTTAGATGGCATGATAGTTAAGAACCCCATCTACCACTGGTGAAGCTTTACTCGTAATAATGGTGGGAAGTCTTTAAAATTACTAGCATATATCAGACCTAAGGAAGTCACACCACAAGAAAAAGATGAGGAGTGATGAAAGTGATGAAAGATGAAAGTTGGGGAAGGAGGAGGAAGCCTTTAAAAGATTATTTAATAATTGTTAGCAAGAGAACGGAGGTGTTTTTAATTTTTTAATACTTTCTAAGATGCCTCAGGAGTACCCGAGAGGTACCTTCTCCATGAAAGAAAAATGTCCAGCCTACATCAAGGGAGTTCAGCATGCTTTTGCATTGTGCTGCACCCTCCATTGAGCCAGCCTGAATAAGACCATTTTAGGACAGCAGAGATTTACAAAACAGGATTCTAACTTCCTTACTCCAAATCACCAATTGGATTTTTAGTCTTTAGTGTCTTACAAGAGGAGGGGCAACACTGAAACAAAAGCTTTCTTCATTCAGTTGTCCTTGTTGAAGGTGTTTCTCCAGTGTTTAAACTACAGCTCACTGAAGATTATTCCCATTTATCTTGCATTGCAGAACTTCATTAGTAGGATTTTCCTGATCACAAACCCTCTCTCTACACAGCATGAAATAATGCCAAGGGTCAGAAACAAACCACCAGAAACCTTAGCACACTCACATGGAGGGGAAACATATTTTCAGTTAAATATGGTGAACGCTACATTAGAGGATTAGTCTAGTTCACTACAGCCAACAAAAGCCACATAATGCTCCATTGTTACTTCATAGCTGTCAATGTTTGCATTAATAGGGTTGTACAGCACTAAGCAAAGATGGGGAAGTCTTTGAAAGTTGCATTACCCAAGAGGTGTAGAATATATGCACTTTTGAATAGAACTTGTTGATTGATCAAATAATTTTTTACTCTGGGTATCTAACCGGCTCTAACTGCGAAATGAAAGACAGAAGTTCTCAAATTGTACCTACAGCAGGAAAGGACTTTTAGCATTTTTAGTCTTAATAAAGATTAGATGGTTATGATGTCTGTAAGGTTCATGTTTAAGTACATGCTAAAATGTCCCAGATAGTGAGGACAGATCCATAGATTACAAAGCCAGAAGGGACCATTGTGATCATCTAGTCTGACCCCTGGAGGATAAGGCATTCAGCACTTAAAACCCACTTCTTCAAGCCTCAGAAAAGTCTCACCAGTCCTTTCTCTAAGTGAAACTCCAGCCTCTATTGGGAAAAAACTTTTACTGCATCTCTCTAACCGAGGCAAGATTTAAGAACACAGCATTTTAAAATGAAGATGTTCTATACGGCAAAATACAGAATTTCACTGCAAGGGTACGGTATGGAATACGTTTATAAATCAGATAACATAAAAGAGGAGGAATCTGACAGCTATGAGTATCTCTCATACAGAGCACCAACATGAGCTGAAAAAACTCTCCTATCCACGTGCCCATGAAAGAGGAAAACGTATTAATACTTTTTTGTAGCTGTTCAGGCAGAGTAATGTTTATATTACATCTATAATGGGGAACAGGACTGTAACTGAATTACTTTTCAATAGAGACCCCCCATTCTTAATATTTTAGGACATCATCCTAATGAAATCATGGCAATCCTATTTATGAGCTTGGGAAAGCCTCTACCATTCATTAAATAAAGTTTGTAGAGAGCACGGAGGGTGGGAGAAAAGAGCATAGATGACAAAGATATGCATCCATCATGATTAGACCAAGAATGGACTTTACTTACTGATAGAAGAAAGCCATCCACTACATGCTACAGGAAAACCACATGGTCTTTATTAGATTAGAACCTCGGCTACAGCCAGATGCAGAAAGCACACACTCGGGGGTGCTGTAAAGGGGACTTGAAGTTCATCTTTGCACTCCCAATCCTTCAGGCAGATCCTCTTGTCTCAAGGTAAAGCTGTCCTCAGGCTTCTCTAAATTTATACCAGGCTACAAACAGCTACCAGGGTCCAAAAACATAGCCAAAGATAGGAGTAGCACATGGGCAACCTAGCTAGACACTTCTCTTGCCATACCCTCTTTTCCCCTGTAACATCAGCTCCAGTGGGTAAGAGGCCATGTCAGCTCTGCACAACCACAGGATCACAGCGACATAAAGGCCGATTAAACTGGCTTTACACTACTTCAGAGGTGCAACAGCAAGGAGCTGCACCAGCCCCATGTGCATATACACATGTGCGCGCACGCACATGCACACTGCAATTCACAATATGTTCTATTATCACTACTGCTTCTATCCTGCTCTTAACACTGACACATGCTCCTTACACAACAAGAGGCATAAAGGGCGGGGAGAGGGAAGGGAAGACACACTCCTGTCAGTCAACTCCCTGCTGCTGTGATTGCATGTACTGGGTGGCTTAATTATTTGTGCTGTGGTAGCACCTAGAGATCTCAATTTGGCATTTCCTACATTTTGAACTCCGCTGCCCAAGCAGCAAAAAAAAAAAAAAAAAAGTAAGTTTCTGTCCCCCAGACCTGTCTCTACTATGCAGAGCTAGATGCCATTCTGAGCAGGAATCACACCTGTGAGTGACAGCAGACACCTTGTGACACCCAGAATAAGGCACCCTAGAATTGTACAGTGAGGAAGAGCTTGTTGAGGATGGGGACATGGAGGATTCAGAACCAAAAGACAACCAGGACCCCTTCAAGACCAAGATGAACCCAGAGAAAACCTACTGAGGAAAGGGACAGGGGCTCTAATTGGTGTGATTTACTGCCCCTATTAAATGTTCTTTTTTCCTCCATAGCTTGAGAAATGTTGTCCCCATTTCCTTCCCTTCCCAAAAACGGCAGCTGACTGCACATGGTAAGGAAGCAAAGGAATTCAATTTTAAAGTAGCCTGTTTATTTTAAGAGCATGCACTGTCAGTACAACGGAAAAAAAATAAAAATAAAAAATCAATAGAAAGAAAAAACAGGATATATACTTTTGCAAATACCTTAGGTACATTCAAAGCACATACCTCTGCAGGCAAATAATTCAAATAAAATTACAAAATGCAACTAACATTCAATGCATTCAGAACAAAAAAAAAAAAAAAGAAATGCTTCCAGTGATTGAATGCTACATGAACCAACACCTGAGAATTCAAATTAAACATATTGAGAATTCAAAAGAATGCTCGCAAGCAAGCCAGTAACTGGGCATTCAAACTACATGATTTGGTATGGGGGGAAGGCGGGGAAAAACACACACCAACCCACTAACAATATTTGAGTCCAAAACAAATTACTTGCTATGGTCAGATTCAGGAAAGAGATCGAACAATTTGTGGCTGGTTTAGGGGGCTTGTCTTGGACAGGATCACAAAGCTAGCCAGCAATCCACTGGTCCTTCCTCCACTTGCAGTGATGCAAGTTTGTCTTGACCCAGACATCTTTCCTGTTCACTGGCACAATTTCACTGAACTTTTCAAGCAAGTAGTGTTTGAGCTTTGCTCACACATTTCTAGCCAGAGCAGCCTTTTTGCTTCTGCCATGGTCAGACACACCACAATGAGCTCTGGGAGGACATGGGGCTGGTCGCATATGGACCCAGGCACCCATGAGCCATCTCAAGTGGCTGCCTTTTCTGGGCCTTTGGAACCTTTATGAGAGATATATTTTCCAGGACCCCCTACTTCCTGTAATAAGTTTAGCAGGGTTTACTACACTATGCCAAAAGTTACCCAGGTCACCAGCTCCTAACAGCCAAAGGGATTGAAAAGTGCCCCCATATACTCACCATGCTGTGTGCTGTTCCATGGCCCTGAATAGGGTTGCCAGGTGTCCAGTTTTCAACCGGAACGCCCAGTAGAAAAGGGACCCTGGCGGCTCCAGTTGGGACCGCTGATCAGGCTGCCAAAGGTCCAGTCGGCAGTGCAGCAGGGGCCCAGGGCTAAGACAGGCTCCCTACCTTCTCTGGTTCCGTACTGCTTCCAGAAGTGGCCGCCAGGTCCCTGTGGCCCCTAAGTGCGGGGGCAGTCACACACTGTGAGGCTCCATGCGCTGCCCCCGCCCCAGTGCCAGCTCCACAGCTCCCATTGGCCAGGAACTGCAACCAATGGGAGCTGCATAGGGCAGCGCCTGTGGGTATGCAGGCAGCGCACACTACACAGAGCCACCTGGCCGCCCTTGCAGCTAGAGGCCTCAGGGACCTGGCAGCCATTTCCTCAGAGCTGCAATAAGCACCGCCGGGACCCTGCATCCACTCCCCAACCCCCTACCCTGAGCCCCCTCCTGCACCCCAAATCCCTCATCCCCAGCCCCACTCCCAGATGGAGCACTCAAACCCCCGCCCCGCACCCTACCTCCCTGCCCCAACCTACAGTCCCCTCCCGCATCCCAACCCTCTCATTCCACTCCCAGCCAGAGCCCACACCCCCTCTCACACCCCAACCCCCTGTTCCAGCCCATTTAAAAAGAAATTTTTTAGTGCTGTTGGAGGCCATTGGAAATTTGTTAGAGCTTTGGTATGGTTGTGCATCTTTTACATTGTTAAATCTAAATAAATTGATAAAATAAAATTACTATATTTGTCACTGTCACATTAAGAAGAGTCCAAGGACAGAGGATAAGGGGAACCCAGAGAGTTAGCAGTGAGTTTCAACTGGCCTGACCAGCCCTGTGTAAACCAACTCACTATTGTTATCGAATGCCCGCTTTTAGATCCAGATGATATGTCACTGGAAAGCTCAGAACTCACTGGTTATTAACATCATTGTTTAACGTAGGTGCAAACAACGGACGCAAAGTTATGGACATCTGAAGTTATAATTCTTAAAATGTGTTTGCCATTCAGACAGGAGTTACCCCGCCCTAAACAAAGGAATTTGGTTTCTTCATCAGGCAGTTACTTCCAAAGTACTTTGAGGGCCTGTCTCAATGTACAGCATTACACAGGCACAGCTGTGCCACTGCAGCACTTTAGTGAAGACGCTACGATGACGATGGGAGAGCTGTTCCCGTAGACATAGTTAATCCACCTCCCCAAGAGGCGGTAGCTATGTTGACGGGAGAAGCTCTCCTGTAGACTTAGCACTGTCTATACAGGATCTTAGATCAGCATAACTACGTCGCTCAGGGATATGGATTTTTCACACCCTTGAGTGACCTAGTTATATCGATATAGATCTGTAGTGTAGACCTGGCCTCAAAGACAATGAGAATGCATTTACACATATCAGATAAACAAAGCTATCAAGCTAACAAGTGGGGAAAAGAGACAGTGTGACCACACCACAGCAAGGAAAATAAACTTTATCTGAACTAGAGAGACAGGGGGTCTAAACCTCACTTAAGCAAATCAATCAACTGACTGAATACAATGCTAGTAAGATTTTATGAATGCCTTTTTACACACCGGTGATTAATATAATTGTAAACGGCATGTATTAATACTATAAGAGGAATTATGAACACTCAGTGATATTATGTTTGAATGTGTGTGGCTGAACAAAGGAAGGAACTGTTCCCATCCAGTCTCCTACGTAAATTAAAGCATGGTAAAATCAAAACAATGGAAACTGCATTTAATGTATCAGGGGGATGTGAAGCCCACAGGAAGGGAAGAACAGCTCAGGTCAGCATCCAGGTGGGCACAGCAAGCTGAGCACACAGGAGGGCTTCCTGCCTCCTGAAACAAGGTCATTGAACTTTGGGAGATAGAAGCAAGGACAGAAAGCCATTTTAGGCAACCATCACTAGACCGACAAGGAAACAGAGCCCTTGCAAGCTGAGAAAAATGGGTCCTTCAAACCAAGGGGATGGGGTTTGAAGCCTGTGGAACCGACTATAGGTAAGCAAATATGTCTAGGAAAAGGTCTTTCACCTGAGACAACAAGGGAAGCCAGCACCTTATGCTTCTGTGGAAAAATTGTAAAAAAAATGTAAAAATACAATTACGAAGAACAGCTAGCCAAAGACTCAAAAAGTAACAGCTAAAAAATGTGTAAGTACATCAGAAGCAGGAAGCCTGCTGAACAACTAGTGGGGCACTGGACGATCAAGATCCTAAAGGAGCACTCAAGGAAGATAAAGCCATTGCAGAGATACTAAATGAATTTTTTGCACCCATCTTCACAGTTGAGGATGTGAGGGAGATTCCCAAACCTGAGCCATTCGTTTTAGATGACAGATCTGAGGAACTGTCCCAGATTGAAGTGTCATTAGAGGAGGTTTTGCAACAAATTGATAAATTAAATAGTACTAAGTCACCAGGACCAGATGGTATTCACACAAGAGTTCTGAAGGAACTCAAATGTGAAATTGCAAAACTACTAACTAGTAAATAATATCATTCAAATCAGCTTCTGTACCAGGTGACTGGAGGATAGCTAATGTGACAATTTTTTTAAAAAAAGAAGACTACTCCAGAAGCGATTCCAGCAATTAAAAGCTGATAAGCCTAACTTCAGTGTAGGCAAATTGGTTGAAACTATAGTAAACAACAGAATTATCAGACATGTTATATTGTTGGGGAAGAGTCAACGTGTTTTTTGTAAAGGGAAATCATGCCTCACCAATCTATTAGAATTCTTTGAGGGGGTCAACAAGCATGTGGACAAGGGTGATTGAGTGGATATAGTGTACTTAGATTTTCAGAAAGCCTTTGACAAGGTCCCTCACCAAAGACTCTTAAGCAAAGTAAGCTGTCATGGGATAAGAGGGAAGGTTCTCATATGGATCTGGTTAAAAGAAAGGAAACAAAGGGTAGGAATAAATGGTCAGTTTTCAGAATGGAGAAAGGTAAATATAGTGGTGTCCGCCAGGGATCTGTACTGGTACCACTACTGTTCAACATATTCATAAATGATCTAGAAAAAGGGGTAAACAATTAGGTGGCCAAATTTGCAGATACTCAAGATAGTTAAGTCCAAAGCAGACTGTGAAGGGTTACAAAGGAATCCCACAAAACTGGGTGACTGGGCAGCAAAATGGCAGATGAAATTCAATGTTCATAAATGCAAAGTAATGCACATTGGAAAACATAATCCCAACTATACATACAAAATGATGGAGTCTAAATTAGCTGTTACCGCTCAAGAAAGATCTTGGAAGTCATTGTGAATAGTTCTCTGAAAACATCCACTCAATGTGCAGCAGCAGTCAAAAAAAGCTAACAATGTTGGGAATCATTAGGAAAAGGTTAACTAATAAGACAGAAAATAGCATATTGCCTCTAGATAAATCCATGGTATGCCCACATCTTGAATACTGTGTGTAGATGTGGTCGCCCCATCTTAAAAAAAGATACATTGGAACTAGAAAAGGTACAGAAAAGGGAAACGGAAATGATGAGGGGTATGGAACGGCTTCCGTATGAGGAGAGATTAAAAAGACTGGGACTTTTCAGCTTGGAAAAGAGATGACTAAGCGGGGGGGAATATGATAGAGGGCTATAAAATCATGACTGGTGTGAAGAAAGTAAATAAAAGAGCCAAGTTGGGAGATGATTGACTGGTGAGAGAAACTATTTAGAACAAAGCCTGCACCTTGTTACATTAGACATGCGCTTTTAGACATGTGTTTTCACTTTTATTTGCTTGTAACCCTTTCTAACTTTGTTCCTTTTACTTACACCACTTAAGTCCTATTGTTAATACATTTGTTTATTTTCACAATGAACCAACTCTGTGCGCTGTTTAGACAATAATCTCCGATACAGTTTGTCTCTTTACAGGTTCAACAAACATTATTTCTCTGAGCTGTCCAGGAGAAGGCTGGACACTTTAGGGCAGTGGTTTTCAAACTTTTTTTCTGGGGACCCAGTTTAAGAAAATTGTTCATGCCTGCGACCCAATGGAGCTGGGGATGAGGGGTTTGGGAGGGGCTCAGGGCTAAGACAGGGGTTTGGGGTGCAGGAGAAGGTGCAGGCTCTGGGGTGAGGTCGGGGCTGGGGCAGGCGGTTGGGGAGAAGGAGGGGATCAGGGCTCTGGGCTGAGGGTGCAGGCTTTGAGGTGGGACCGGGGATGAGGGAGTTGGGGGGCAAGAAGGGGTTCCAGGTTTGGGGGGGCTCAGGGCTAGGCAGGGGATTGGTGCACGGGGTTGGGGCTCAAACTTACCTCCGGCAGCTCCCGATCAGCAGGGCAATCGGGGTGCAGAGGCAGGCTTCCCGCCTGTCCTGGCACCGCGGACTACGCTGCACCCCAGAAGTGGCCAGCAGCCGGTCCGGCTTCTAGGCAGAGGCGTGCAAGGCACCGCCCCCTGCAGCTCCCATTGACCGGGAACAGGACAATGGGAATGCGGAGCCAGTGCTCAGGGCGGGGGCAGCACGTGGAGCCCTGTGGCCCCCCTACCTAGAAGCTGGACCTGCTCCTGGCCGTTTCCGGGGTGCAGCGCGGTGTTGGAACAGTTAGGCACTAGCCTGCCTTAGCTGGACAGCATCGCCGACGGGACTTTTAACATCCCTGTCAGTGGTGCTGACTAGAGCCGCTAGGGTCCCTGGGTGCCGAGCGCCTTACATGCTGCAACCCAGTACTGAGTCGCGACACAAACTTTGAAAAACACTGGGGTTTAGGACACAGTTTTGGGGAAATCTGGGACTGGGAATGTGTTGAAGTCATCTGGCTGGTCATAACCAAGGCTGGTGGAAGCCAGAGTGAGGTTGTAGACAGGCTGTTGGGATCAGAGCTGCTGAACTAGGACTGTGTAAGCACACAGACGCTCAGGGTGTGACCCACATGCTTATAGGCTTGTTGTAAGTGGCCTAGGTTGGGAGCTACAGCAACAGAGCATTGTGAGGCACCCAGGGTTATGGTTAAGTGGTGACAACCCCTCACTGGTCCTGGATTGCACCCCTGAACCCTGACCAGACTGTCACAGTCACTTCCTATGGTGATGAGTACCCTAGAAATATTTACTACAAAAAGGTAATTTTTTCTCTCTTCTGTCAGGATATGGAATTATTTTGTACTTGCACCCAACTACATTAAATGAAACTTCAAATTCACTTGCTGGAGGATATGAGATACAATTCCATCATGTTTCTGAGGGTAACGTACACAAGTTAGAGAAAACAATAGATTGTTCATCAGGAGAAACTCCTCAGATAATTATTTCCATGAATTCTTAATCAAGATCAAATTATGAGACAGTAATAGGAATAGAACTAGGTGAACAATTCACAAACTATCACCTATTCAAATGTACTCTTTTCTTTGTGCTACACACAAACAACTCATGATTTTTTTTTACCAATGTGTTCACTATTTGCAGTTGTTCAAGGAATTGCTTAAACTAAGCTTTGTTAGTCTATGGATTATTCACAAACTGTTAGTTACAAGTATTTGATATTCACACTGCAAATTGGCCCACTTATGACACCATTTCAGCTCACTGATTGATTGCTTCACTTTCTCTTCTAGATTTCCCTCCTTCTGTTCAAGAATTTGGGGCAGTCATGAGAGCACTTCCAACATGAACACTCACTTGAGTGTTTCATGAAACTTCTTTCTGCAAACATTTTTGTAAATAATAATAATTAAAAAAAAAAAAAAAAAGGATTCACCAAGAAGGGGTCAAATTAAAGCAAAACAAATTGGTTCAGTTATATAACAATTCCTGATTTTGCCCAGCTGTAAACACAAGTGGAATGTACCCTTTTACCACCCAGGATGTACATTTCTAACAATTAAAAAGATCGCTTTGGACTGAAGGTTGCAATTCAGGTGTGCACTTATGCCAACTTGAAAGATATTTGCCTTTTTTTTATTTAAGAGAATAACCTTCCCCTCCACCCCCCCCAGTTTAATTTCTGACTTTTTTTTTTTTTTTCCAAGTTGGTGTTCAAAAGCAAAAAGTCTAAAAACCATGAAGTGGGAAATTCTATGTGGAAAAAAACAAAAACAAAAGTGAACTAGATAGCAAAACCAAGCCTGCAGTAACTTGGAAAACTACCACTGGTGAATGGTTTTTAACATAATCAACAGCTGTTCTATTCTCCCATGTACAATATGAGTAGTTTAAGATTAATTGACTATCTTGGCTCTGAATAAAGTAATCACTCAAGAGGTTAGACTGACTAGTCTAGTTTTTCAGATTAATACAGAGATTACAACATTTTACTGGGGGATTTTAAGAAAAAAAAACTGAAATACACATGCAAAATATCCTAAATGTAATTACTGTGGGCCAGATCCTGCAAACACATGAGCAACCTTACATGGCTGAGTCCAACAGAAAACACACAAGTGAGTAATTTTACTCAGATTGGTAGAAGTGTTTCAATTTCCTGGCTTCCTTTATGAACTCAGTGGCAAAAACTATGTTAACGTAGAGTTGAGGAGGTTGGTGGTATGTCATTTCCTTGCAGAAAGATGAGTTGAGCTAAACTCAAACTTCTGAAAACTAGGAAACGCAGAGTTAAGGTTGCCTATGCAACCTTAACTCTGCTCTCTTTCAACAATGCCCCATTAACACAAAAACCTTTACTCTGCCAGCTTCACTATTGCTGAAATGTACAAGCTCTTCACCTCTTTTTACAGTCCATTCACACCCACAGAATGCCATCTAACACTATTAAAGGACAAAAGGAAAAGAAAATGGTTGGCAGAGTAAAAGGTATGTGTGTTAACAGGGTGTATTGGGGCACTGCTGAAAGGGGCAAACTTAAAACTGCATGGGCAACCTGAAAAGAAGGACATGAGCAATTAAGAAGTGCGAATTTTGCTCAACTCACCATTCAGCAATGGGATGACACGCGCACCAAGCAACCTCAACTCTGTGGTAATGTTATTTTTTGACATTGAATTTCCTAGGGTTATTTTTAAACAGGAAAAAGATACATTGTTGGTAGGAATTACTAATCATCTAGTTAGCTCTACATACCATGCCCTGCAATTTGCATACCAAGCCAGTCAGCTGGGGCCACACCAACCCTACTTTGACACATCTCCCCAGCCACGCCCTGACCCATTCACTGCATTACTGCCAACCTGTGTCCCTCCCACTACTGTACCCAGCCCCCCTGCAACCACAAGCAGGGAATGCATTTCTCTGCAGTTTCCACTCCCTAGTATACAAAAGTGTCAATTGCCATTCTTTTCCCCTCATCCCTACCTATAACCCAAACTCACATGCAGTGGCTAGAGGGAAGGACAAATGTGTTAGAGTGGATGGCGTTTCTGGTCATGTTTCATAATAGTTGGAGGGTGGAATTTGTGGCAGGGCCAGTGAGAGAAATAACGCACAGGATTTCTGTTGGAAAATACCGATAGTTTTACATTTGAGAGAAAGATCCTCTGACCCCATCCAATGGACATACCCTATCTCTGAGAAAGCGTGGGGAGGTCAGAGCTTGTAATGTTTCTATGCCATACAGTTCACGTTGTCTGGTTAGCCATGAACCCTCTGATTTCCCAGTTAATATTCTTCCAATGCTTATTAATTATTTCATATTGTCACTGTAGCAATTATTCAGACGCTCAGCCAAATCAGTGAAAACGATCACAGCTCCTGACCACATATCCAAATCTGCTTTCATACATTGTATGAAGTGCACACTAGGAATAGGCCCAGATCATTTCCGCCTCAGCGAATCACCACAACATCCAGGAGATCACAACCTCATAAGTCACTGGTGGGCGAAACACAATGCCAATGCAGACCATTTCTCTCCCAAATTAGCCTGTAATCAGCAATCTCCATATCTTGGCATACTCTTTGCTCTCTCGCAAACTTCTGCAACCTCATGAGCCAGGAATTACCCAGAATCCACACAATGGTAATTTTGTCAGTGCACTAAGTTCTTTTTCCTCAGTTGTCAAGGTACCCATCAGTTCCAAACCTCCATGCTATGCATCTTTGGAATCCACCACGTTTATCTGCTCAGAGATCTGGAAGCAGCCACTTCCACATGGTTAGTAAAACACAGATTTTCTCAAAAATCGAATCCTAGACTAGCCTACCACCCATTCTCATTTCCCACCCCCACCATAGCCACAACCCCTCTCTCTCCCCCCCCATCCCCTCCCCGCAACTCCCCACACACCAAAGTTTTGGTTCGACCGGCTGCTAATTAAACCTTCCCATAAAATAAAAAACACGTTATAATAGAACGACAATAGAGCAAGCAATTTAAGAATTATTAAATCTTTATTGCATGGGTATACAAAGATTAAGACTAGAAAAGGCAGCGGTGAGGTGTACACCAGGGACAATGTTGCAGCAAATTCCCTCGAACAATCCAGGCAAACAAAGTGGTTGCAAAAAAGCCTTCATGGTTTTTTTCCCCCCCCACATTTATTGGTTCATGTGCAATGTAATACTTGTCTGTCTACACAAGCAAAGAAGTGAACATGTTCTTAAACACCATTCCAAATTTCAGTCCCGCAAAGATTCAATGGGTACCATGCACTACCTTTGGTAAAACTTGAAAAATTGAGACCTTTTAGACCCCCATAACAACAATAGTTTGACTCCAGCTCTGTACAAGATGAACCCACCTAGAAACTATTTTTAAAAATGGACATTTTGGGGGCTTATATCTCCACAATTCCTAGCTCAAATGAGCCCAATTTTGGGTTACTAACCCTGTGCTGCCCCCTCCTGAGGTAAACCACAGTTCAAAGGAATCAAACTAAGCATGTTGATTTTAAAAGGATTTAGAAAGATCAACCTTTAAACGTAAGTGGTGATGCAACCTCTACTATCTTGGTGCTGCCATCTGACTATTATTTGGGGCCCCAATCCCGTGAAGTGAATTTTGGAGTGATGTTTTCAATTCCATATCAACATACTGATTTTTTTAATTTGCAGCAACTTCTTGACATTACTAGTTTGTTCTGTGTTTATACAGCCTCTAGCACAATGGGGTCCTGGTCCATGCCTGAGGCTTGTAGGTGTTATAAGAATATTGCTACTATTAATATCACCCACTGATATGTTGGAGCCACTGAGTCTGTTTTCTTGCTTTGACTTTGCTCTGAGGACCAGCAGATGACAGGAATGCACCTGAGCAAAGTGCTCAGCTAGGGTTGGGAATGTTATGACACGGGAGTACAGGGGATAGCTGTAACATTGTGTATTTCTCAAGCCCAGTCTCCGGGCAAAAGAGGGCCATCAGCATTCAGCTAATCTTCATATAAATTCCAGGCCCCAAGATGTTTGTGAGGGACAGTTAATTATTTTGTTCAGAAGTTAATCAAATTGTTTTTGCCATTTTGAGTTCTATTTTCCTGAACAGAATGAGCATTTTGCAAAAGGTTTTGTAAAGACCCATTTGCTTTTCCCAAATGGGAGCAAAGACACCAGTTTAAAGGGATCACTCAAGAATACCTTTTACATGAAATATTATCAAGGGAAATGAATATTCTGCCTCTTCCTCTAATAAATATGGGCTCAACCCAGAAGAATGAAATGTTTTCAAATGCAAGTTCTACTGACCTAACCTCCCCACTATCTCACACAAAAAATTCTACTTGCGTTTATTCAACTACATAATTTTGAGTTCAGAAAGACATTTGATCCCTGCAACTGTCAGGAAGTGAGATTTGTGAAGTTAACAGTGTGACTCGGCTAGGTCAGAGGAAAAGCTGTAAATTCCAACTGATGCAAAGCATTCCACAAAAAATAGACAAGGGAGTTCAGCCATTTACAGATTTTTATAAGTACAACCCTGTTAGAATTTTGTTTTAGCAGCCATTAGAAAGATCCTGTTAAAGACATAGGCCTAATCCCCCCCCCCCCGCCCCAACCTAGTATTCTTAAACCAGCAAATCCACTCGTAAGTGCTCTGAAATAGGAAGAAAACAAGTTAATGGTAACTTCAACATCTAAAACAGCTAAACCTATTTTGACCTGACTGATTTCAACATGTGAAATGTTTGTACAAATAAAAAAAGCCAACCTTGTGATGCTGAGCTCACTATCTCAAATATGAAGGAGATATTTTAACTAAAGAACATGTAGCTAAATGGCTAACAGCCAGGAGAATTTATAATTGTTCATTTAGCTAAAAAATAAATCCCAGTTTTCCTTGTGCTCAACAGAAATATTAAATTAAGAGGACAAAATGTTACAATATTTATGTGTAACATTTTGTATTTGTTTCTATAAAGAAAAAGGAGATGAAGAAATTTACATTTTAGTTTTCTTCATAAACAGAACACATTTAATCTTCATAAATTTGTATGGGACTGTGTTTAGGTCTGCGCGCGCGCACACACACACACACACGAATAGCTTCAGTGCTTAGTATTTTCAGGAATGTCCTATATAGAAAGTAATGGCAATCCCCTTTTCCTAACTTTGCTAGTCACAAGCATGGACACGCTGTCTTTCTAGTGTTATAGCTCCCTTGCATATTCAGGTTAAATTATGCAAAACATTGAACTTTGGGATCCATAACGTGAGAAAGGGAAGTGTGCTGCTGTATGTACCTTATATACTAAAGCTCCTTTTCTACTTCTCCACATCCACTTTGACTGGACTCTGATCTTAAAACCACCAACTCCGCCCAGCATTTTGCCAGCTTGCTTTTATCAGCACGCCAGTTAACTCTGTGCCTGTTGCGGCCTCTGAAAGCCTTCAGACTTGCAGAAGCTCCTGTAGGAAATGTATCACCAGCAGACAGGCATCTGAAGGCGTGTCCCACAAGCATGGCCACACCTCACTGTGTGCATTTCAGATATGCAACAGAGCTTTAGTTGGTCTCTCCATCTTCATGGTACTGTGACAAAGGTTATGAAAAGAGAAACACTGACAATGTACTAACACAACCTCCCATCCCAGTACTAACTGAAATTTTCCTTCGATTCTGAACATCCAGCTGTTCACAACAGAATTTTCTGTCTGCTGCCTCTTTTCTTTCCTACTGGAGTTCAGGGGATTCACAATAGCAAAAAAAGAGTATTTATAGGCCACAATTATTATTTTTTCCAGAGTCAGATTTTTAAAACCTGGCTTTAGTAGCTGACTTCAAAGCAAGGCTCCCAATACAAAGTACTTAGTCCTATCATATACGTACCAATTCCTTTAATAAGGTGGCAGTTGGGAAGTTCCACTGGTTCCAGCTCTCTGGAGCTATTCAGTTTACGTCTGCAAGAGGAAATACAGTTTAGTGTAACAGATCAGAGAGAGTTTTACAAACTGAAACAGTGTTGACCGATATATGCTGGCTAGCATATAAATATATATCATAATAATATGTATTATCTGCACCATATACACAAGTATGGCATTAAGTACAAATATTGTAACAGTGATATGGCTTAAATTGATCTATACCATAATCCTTTTCACTTATGCTAAGTATCCCATAACATCTTGCACTTATTAAAGCAAGTATTTGGCACAAGGAGATAGGAAACATGTCAAAATCAAGATACATTCATTCTGTCTTAGTAAAAGCTACGGAGGTACCTTCACAGACCAGTACCTGGCATGTGAGTATCTAAAACAAAGATAAGGAAGGAACAGTACAAGACATTTGGGAACTGGGACAAACTGATGGTTTGGGTTTTAGTGACATATAAAGAGATGTGTAACTTGTAAAACCATACAAATAATACCAATATACAAATAATGTGTAACTTGGGAAGCACCCTTTCTGCATAAGGTGAATGTAACATTGCTGCAGGAGACTGCTCTTCAGAGACTGGTATCGTACAGAACTTTTTTCCTGTACCATATTAATAAGCCTGACTAACATTGGTTACTTGGTCTCTTGAATATATTTCATAATGTACCAAAGTGTGGTCAAGCAACTGACTATACAATCTATCAACAGGCTAATGCTCAAAAGGTCCCCACTTGCCTTTACTTTAGCTATAGAACCAGTCATTTCTCAGTAAAATGCTAATGCTAAAATATAAAATAAAATAAGGATCAGAGGGGTCTTCATCTTTATAACTGCAATAGTGCCAGATCCAAACATTCAAAAAATCAAGAATCAGACTTTAAAAAAAAAAAAAAATCACCCACAAATGTGGAATATTTATAAATAATAATTCTGGAATGTTTGTTAATCTTCTTGTGAGCTTTTAGAGTATGCTCACATCATGTTTTCAAGCTTTTCTCTGCAATGATGATGGCTAGACACTTTCATTAAAAGAAGCAAGCTGAAATTCTCACATAACTCAATGACTCCAGAGCTGGGACTTTAGAAAATCATCCACTATTGTGGCATAAAATGGCAAGCATTGGGAACACTGTATAGAGTGAACAAATATAACTTTACAACAATTATTTTTAAGCTTTGATGTCCAGAAGTTAAGCAACTCTAGCTATATGGGTTTTGTAAAGTTACACTTTATGCCTAAATTACAATACTCTAGATACCAGTGTCCCACATAGGGCTAACGCACTAAGTCAATATTTTAGAAAGAAGGGTCACCTTCTTTCCTCCCAGTCCAATTACTATTTTGAGGGTCCCTTAATTCCATCCTTCCCTATCACTCTTATTGCTTTCCAATGGCGAAGTATTTTTAGGGGCAGCATTCCCTGTCTGTGAATGACAGGAGGTACTGTTCCTGATACAGCGTGTTTGGTCTACAACTGTTTCCTCCTGTGGTCTCTGACCTCTCCCTTCCCAGTATCACCTTTTTACCACTCTTACCCCTTCCCAATACTTATAGCATCAGACACTATGGGCCAGATGTCAACAGATGAAAGGCCAAGTGATAAGAAACAACATGGTATCTGTAGGACAGACTGACCCAGTCTCCTGGTACTCCAGGGAGATTCCCATTTACAAGCAAAAAAATCTCCCAACTCCTGATTTAATAACATTATCTCCTGTAACAGCAATACTGCCTCTCCTGCTCAGCTCCAGCCACTCCAAACCCTTTCTCAGGTGTCTATTACTTTGGGCTGGGAGGGGGAAGCGGAGGGACAGATGTACTCCATGTTCTATTTGTTGGGCGTGTCAGTGTGTGTGCACGGCTCATGTAGCTAGTCCCTGCCCCCGGCAGTAGCTATATGGTTGCCAACTTTCTAATCGCACAAAACCAAACACCCTTGCCTCACCCTCTGCCCCACACCTGCTCCGCCCCTTCCGAGGCCCTGCCCCTACTCACTCCATCTGCTCTCTCTTCATCGCTCAACTATATACATGAAATTACAACCTCTAACATTACTGTAAAACAATTACTATAACATCACTATAACAACAACAACGCTCAGTGCATCACAAGCTTTCCGAAGACACCCGACATGACAAACTTTGCATTGGATACCACACAATCATATTATAGGATGAACGTGGGGGGGTGCAGGGTATTCCCCCGAGGTACAGAACATCACAGCGGGGATGAGGGGTTGAGAGTGTGAGAGGAGGCTCAGGGATGGGGCATGGCATTGGGGTGCAGGAGGGTGTGAGGGATCCAGATGAGGGTGCAGGCTCTGGGGTGGGCCCAGAGATGAGGAGTTTGGGGTGCAGGAGGGGGCTCCAGACTGGGGCAGAGGGGTTGGGGTGCAGGCTCTGGGCAGCGCTTACCTCAGACAGCTCCCGGAAGCGGCCAGTATGTCTGGCTCCTAGGTGGAGGTGCCGGGGGCTCTGTGTGCTTCCCTGTCCACAGGTGCTGCCCCAGCAGCTCCCACTGGCCGTGATTCCTGGCCAATGGGAGCTGTGGAGCCAGTGCTCGGGGTTGGCGCAGCACGCAGAGCCCTCTGGCCACCCCCCCAGCCAGAGGGACATGTTGCCACTTGCAGGAGCTGTGCAGAGCCAGGTAGAGATGAAAGCCTGCCTACCCCGATGCTCTGCTGACTGGACTTTTAATGGCCCAGTCAGTGGTGCTGACTGGAACCGCCAGGGTCCTTTTTGACTGGCCAGTCAAAAACTGGACACCTGGCTACAATAGTTAGCATTGCTGTGGAAGCCATAATTTTTTAATCTCTTTACTTGCATTCATTTACATTCTCAACCTAATATTGCATTATTATCAGTTTGTGGATTTTCACTCAGATGTTTCCCAGGTAAAATTAAGAACTCAGAGGGACGGTGGGAGAGATCAGGTTCAAATTAAACAAAAACTTAAAACTGTTTTCAAACAGTCCTGCGAATACAATTTTTATCTTCCCTCTGCCTGAACCTGAGTTGCCAGAACATATGGCTTGATCATTAAGACCTTCAGAGTTACCAGTGAGCTAATATAGTGAACTATTTTCCCCCCTATCCTCATTGAAGAGCAATTCAGGCAAATGTTGGATCACCAAGCAAGCGGCCAGAGGAATCATCATTTAACTAATATATTTTCTTTCTTCATTCTGTGCGGCTTTTCAGCAACATCAGCATTCTTGAATTGCTCTCACTTTCCCCTGCTCCATCACTTCAGTCTCATTAACTCAGAAAGACCAGGATTTTTTGCAAAAATATGTAGCACTCTTTCAAAACAGCCAAGCCGCATGTTAATATTGCTTGTCTGATAGAGAAAAAGAAGTGTCCCAGATTCACCAGCCATTTGCAACGGTTCTCTTGAGCAGAAGGACAATGTGAAAATAGATTGTAGGGTGTTATTGTACCATATACAGCTCCCTATACCTAGCTACATACCAAAGCCAGGTCTACACTACGAAGTTTTGCTGGTAACACTGGCCTTATTTTAGCACGTCTGTGTATGCACCCAGGTGCAATTCCGAGTCCTACTGCTAACACCCTGATTCTGTGTCAGCCAAGTTAAACCACGTCCCCAAATGGCATAAACTCTCTATTGGCCCAGTACCAGCGTCTTCGTAGATGCTGCATTATCTTTTCCTTCAGCCATAGACCCACAATGGCCCACCGAGAATGACCGCTCCAGTCACAATTCTAAAAATCAGTTATTCAGGGGTTACAGTGACCAGAAGCCTGACCTCCTTTAAAATACCCACTGTGTTCTTCCTACTAGCTTACCTTTGTAAGCATACGGGTGTGGCTCCATGTAAAGCTACAGGCAAGCTTTGCACTGCTTCCTTGTCTAGAAAAGAAGGCCTAGATTTCCTTGGCCTCTGGGGAGGTGTGGTACAAGCCCAGCTGTGGAATAACCACAGGAATATAGAGGTGTATTCAGTTATTGCAAAGAAGATGCTGAAGCCGGGGTAGAAAAAGGTAATGAGCAGCAATGCCAAGCTATGGGGAAGGGAGGCCAACAGAAGATCTGGGGTTACCCCCTAATACTTGCTGCTTATATGCAATGCTGGCAAGGACCCTACCAGCAATCTGTAAGTAAGAGTAGACGCCTCATGAGACCCCAAGGAAGGAGCCCCAGCAGTGCAACAATGACAAGAGTGTGGAGAAGGGAGATGAGGAGAATACAGATCTCCATCCGCCTCCCCCACAAGAGAGCCAGGAGCTGTTCAAAAGACTAATGGACCCAACCCAGTCACAGAATCCATTGAGGACAGATAAAGGAGCTCAGGTAGCTATATTAAAGCATAATTCTCTCTCTCTTTACTTTCTTTGTGGGCCCCAAACCACCTCCAGTCCCTTTCAAAATGGCAGCCAAATGTGCACAGAGAATAAAGGAATTCCCTTTTGAAATAGCCAGAGCCAATTTATTTTAAAAATGTACCAACAGCAAAATAAGAAACTATCACAGCCATTTAGTAACCAGCAGCTTTTGGTAGCAAGTTAGAATTTCCATCACCATAAATCCATTAAATGCAAACCTAAACAAATATATTCTGAATGCGATATCAGAGCATTAGAAAATGTGAAAAACCTTGCAAGCACTCCAGTAATTAGTCAGGCAGACTATAGTAGAACCTCAGAGTTACAAACCTTGGGAATGGAGGTTGTTCACAACTCTGAAATATTTGTAATTCTAAAACTTATAACTGCTGGCAACTACACTGCTTATAGCTTCTGGAGAGAAAGCAAAGCACAGAAGCTGGCCTTTCAGGCACCCTAGCTTGCTGGGAATATAAAAGTGTAAGCAGAGAACTGCCTGGAAAAACCTTGATCAGGAAAGTCAGAGACGTGAGTATCTACCCCAGAGGGGAGATGGCTGATTAGCTGGGAGCCTAGAGTGGTAGCCCTTGATAGACCATGGAGGGGAAAAATGGGTGCAGCTACCCAGAATGGTGACACCAAATCATGAGGCATCTCCAGCGTCCTTTCAATCTACCAAACGCACATTCAACAGTCATCCTGCACCTGCTCAGGTGGGAGTTAAATCTTTCCTTGCTTCCATCTAGGGCTTCGTCAGCCAAGGAAACAAAGGCTAGGGGAGGTACCCGCGAATCACTGTTGGCATTTCAACCCCACCGTGTATGCGCCAGTCTGAGAAAGGCATGCCTGATTGCAACTTTCAAAAAAGTCCAGTATTTTTGAAGATGTGAGCATCATGCACCTTCTCTGATCAGCCAAAGTTAGTGCTAATTGAATTGATAATATCCTTGAAGCCCAGGTGGCAATCATCATCTGCTAGGCTATGTCAACACTAAAGTTTTGCCAGCATTTTTTCTAATATACAGCTGTTGACATTAGCGTTGCTAGAACTGGGATGGGCAAACTACAGCCCGAGGGCTGGAACTGGCCCCTCAGGGCTTTGGATCCGGCCTGTGGGATTGCCACTCCTGTGGCCCCGCACTGCTCTGGGAAGCGGCAGGCACCACGTCCCTGCAGCCCCTGGGGAGAGGGAACAGAGGGCTCTGCATGCTGCCCTTGCCTGTGGGTACCTCCCCCAAAACTCCCATTGGCCACAGTTCCCCATTCCATGGATGCCGGCCAATTCCCAGAGCAGCATGGAGCCGGGGCCGGGGCCGGGGCCCTGCCTTGGCCCCAGTGCGCACCGCTGTCATCCCAAAGCCACTCCAGGTAAGCTGCGCCAGGCTGGATCCCAAACCCCTCCTGCACCCCAACTCCCTGCCCTGAGCCCCCACTGCACCTCGCACCCCTCCCTGCACCACAGCCCTTAGCTCCCTCCCGCACTGTGCACCACAGCCCTTAGCTCCCTCCCGCACTGTGCACCCCCTCCTGCACCTCAACCCCCTTCCCTGAGCCCTCATACACCCCACACCTCTCCTCTACCCCAACCCCTTTCTCTGAGCCCCTTCCTGCACTCCGCACCCTCTCCCACCCACATACTCCTTCTTGCACCCCAACCTCCTGCCCCAGCCCTACATCATGGCCCTGCATGCAATTTCCCCACCCAGATATGGCTCTTGGGACAAAAAATTTGCCCACCCCTGAGCTAGAACATGTGAAAGCTTCCCTGCCTTTGCTGATGCCATGCATCTTCACTGCGAGAGATTGCATCAGCAAAACCCACAGAGCAGGAAGAACAGGCATCCAATCAATGAAATGTCCACCTGTGATCCAGCAATGTTTTCATAAACATAGAAAAGTTCCCCTTTCTGTTTATGTACTCAGAAGCAAGCTGGTGGAAGGCGCAAAATCAGGACGCGTGTCCCACATATTGCCCCCTCTCCCCTGTTTGGGAAGCCCATTCCATCAGATTCCTCTATTATTTCCTGCACATTGCCTAGAGTCACAATCCTGTGCAGCAGGATATACTTAATGGATTTTCACATCAGGATAACTGACTTCCTCTCACCCCACACAATAGATTTTCCAACACCAACTGACTACTGACTAATAGCAGCCCAGAGTTGCAAGCCTCCAGAGCACAATCACTACTTGTGTCTCCACTGTCAATGCAGCTCCCATTCTGGTATCCCTGTGCTGGAGGACTGGAACAAGCATGGCACACACCTCCAGGAACATGGCCTTCCACATCCAAAAAGTGCTCTGGCCACTGCTGATCATCCAGATTTGCATCATTATCCAATCCCACCACTTGGTTCTCATTTCACAGGTACAGATGCATTTCTCCACTGTGTGTAACTGGTCAGTGAATGCCTGAAGCAACTGGGGACTGTCATTCTCATTTTTGCTGCTGTAGGACTACTAATGGTGGTAGCTAAAGTTCAGAATACAGAAGAATTACTCACTCAGTCTCTAAAACAATGAAAATTCCTCTGATCTCTTCAGCATCTATGCTTCTCCCAGCGACAGAGCAGGAAAATTGAAAAGCAATGAGAAGACCGGAGGGTATTTTAATAACAGTGTGAAAAAAGATTGTGAGATGGAACAAAGGCCCTAAGTTGCCATAATTCCCTGAGAATGCTGGTATCCCACAATGCACTGCAAAAACATCCTGCAAGAAAATGAGACACACAGTGGTATGGTGGATGCCTCTGCTTCCTGCTCTGTGGGTTTTGCTGAGGCAACCTCTCACAGTGAGGATGCATGGCATCAGCAAAGGTAGCGAAGCTTTCACATGTTCTAGCGACACTAATGTCAACAGCTGTATACTAGAAAAAATGCTGGCAAAACTTTAGTGTTGACACATGAAGTTTGCCGCCTGGGCTTCAAGGATATTATCATTTCTACCAATGTCTCAAAATTTATAACTGAGAAACTGATCCTCATCTCTTTAGGAAATTCACTTGGAAACTTCTCAAAAAACCACAACTTAGTACACACTCCCAGCCAACCCCTACCACACCACTAGCAACACAAAAAGTGCAACATTGAACGTCCTCGTGTGACGATCACAGTGTTTCTACTGGTTTTAAAGAGTTTCTTGCTTGAGACCTATTTTTTCTACATCTGAGGAATACAAAAATGGTTTAAAAACTACAACAAATTTTCAATCCTATAGAAGCTTTCAAAGTACACTCTCGGCATCAAGTCTTCAGGAGAAAGTTAGCATCTGCCAGAAGTCAATGGAAGCTTTATCATTATTTTCAGTGGACATTGGATCAGGACCTTATTATTATGAATTTTAAAACTAAAGCATAATAAGAACAAGAGGAAAATAAGAAGAGTGTCAATGCCTTTAACAATCACATATCTGAAAATATAGCAGTTCAGCTACATCAAGAATTGTTCTTTTAAGGAGTGGAGGCAAAAGTCTATGAATACTGTGAACTCTTACTATGTTCAGACCCCACAGCAGAGATAAGATGTGAATAAGCTGCTTCCATTGCTGTAGATATTAGCAATACAGTATGATACATAAACCGATTTAGTAAAAAATTAATCACTTTTCACCTCCAGGAATATTAGAAATTCTGTTAAATGTGTTTGAAAAAAAGACAAACATTGATAGGACCCTTTTCAGTATCATATTACCAGACCACAATGTGCCAGAACTCAAGGGATTAATGTGAACAGCAGCAAAGCTATAGAGAACTTCTTAATTTTCATTTTCTTTTGGAGTGGGGGATGGGTGTGGAGAGATATCAAGGAAAAAAAAAAATCTCACTTTCCAATCTCCTCCTTCCAGTACATATTAGGAGGAAACTAGACACCAGTCTCAACTCTTATCTGAAGTTGTACATCTCCAGACACAAATACTGATGTATTAGCAAGGTTGCAATGTAGCAGGCTTATAATGCAGCACATGCACACACCAGAAAAAAAGTCTTAAAAATACAATAAAAATTAAATAGAATATTCACAAGTGCTTTTAGTTTGATCTATTTCTAGCATATAATTTTATTTTACCAGTTTTCAATATTATTTCAATCCAGTTTACTCAGCTTTCGACGGGGGCCTGCTACTTATTATGCTCCGAAATAGCTCACCCCAAAAATAAACTGGGAATTCTAGAACTTTATCAAAAAGAAAAGGAGTACTTGTGGCACCTTAGAGACTAACAAATTTATTAGAGCATAAGCTTTTGTGAGCTACAGCTCACTTCATCGGATGCATTCCGATGAACTTTATCAAGATCCCTATATCGTCAGACATAACAGTAGCAGTTTCTTGTTGCCAATAAATTTCCCAATTAGTGCTCAGACTAGTGGTAGGATCAGCGCTAAACTGAATTTAGTTCAAAACACAATACTTCTCTTAATACACTTGTGTTGCACTCTACCCTGTAGAAAAGTAAGTAGTAAAAAGTTTCTTTGTAATTAGCTATGTTGGATCTAAAATTTAAATAATTTCTATGTTGTTACTTCGATGTCTTGAAAATATTTTTACATCACTCATTATTACCAGCATGACGACTCCACTGTCACCTAACGAAGTAATTCCACATTCACTTTTCTAGTCTAAAGCTACTGGTGTCAAGTATCAGAGGGGTAGCCATGTTAGTCTGGATCTGTGGCACCTTACAGACTAATAGACGTACTGGAGCACAGGACTCTTTGCCACTTTTAAAAAGCTACATGGTTATGTTTCTAGAGAAGCTACTTCTGTAATATTATATTGACTAGCCTTTGCTGTATGTACTGTCTACTTCTAGGGTTTAATAGCTTTCATTCCTTTTAGTATTCATCTCACTACTCAAAACAACTCCTCTGAAAGTTGAAACTGGCATGTTCCCTTACTGAAAGTATACTGGTTCCAGTTCCAGCTAGTACACAAACTGGTTTGCTAGTGGCTGTTTATTCACAAGTTCTGGCTTAAAAAAAATAAAAGTTATTTATTTTTGCAATCAAAGTTATTTAACAAAACAGGTTTTTTTTAAATGAGCGATTGGTGAAATTGTGTGAGGCTGTGTCCACATACCCCCAATCATTACCTCTGTTGGAAGAGGAACAGACAAGTAAACAAAGCTAAAGTTCACACTTCACAGACCCTATTAGCTCGAGTTAGCAAAGGATTTACCCAGGTATGACATCACCCTACTGTAAATCTGAGGCGAATATTTCTGAAGTTTAGTTTCAAGCCCGGCTTAGAACGACCAATACAAAAGCAAACAAAAGCAAGCGCTCCGATTGCATCTACTGGATAACAGGGTAGTTTACATTAACCCCTCCCTTCCTCTGACAAATTCAGTGGCACTTCTGTACGTGCAGGCTTTTGCTAAAGCTGCACGCCATGCTAAACAACGAGATGAACTGCAATCCCCTGGGAAGACAGACAGCCACTTTTTTAAAACAGCTATGTAATCTCAGGTTTCAGAGTAGCAGCCGTGTTAGTCTGTATTCGCAAAAAGAAAAGGAGGACTTGTGGCACCTTAGAGACTAACAAATTTATTAGAGCATAAGCTTTCGTGAGCTACAGCTCACTTCATCGGATTGAGCTGTAGCTCACGAAAGCTTATGCTCTAATAAATTTGTTAGTCTCTAAGGTGCCACAAGTCCTCCTTTTCTTTCTATGTAATCTCAGTTGCTCAGCGATCCAGGCTCTACAAAGCCAGGCTCTAGCGTCCTGAGCCGCTTTGCTCCTGCCAGCTTTGCGCTCAGCCTGAACCCCGCGGGCAAGCTTTGCCAGCCGATGAGGGCACGGGAGGACTGCACAATCGAGCCTTCTCTTCATGGCACTTCTGCTCTGCATGCCCCGTGCACAAGGGGAGAGAACCCTGGGCAATAAGGGGCGCGGGAACGTCAGAACGTGCGGGACCAAACTGCTCCCACTAGACCGGAGTGACTTCGAATTCGATTCCCCACCCGTGGCCGTTCTATTTCAAGTCGTGAACGCTGTGCGGCGGAAACGCCCTTCCCCTGCCCCCATTAGGGAAGGAAAGCACCAGCTACACGCACAGACCCAGGACGTCCCCGTCTCTCCATGGGACAAAGCTGACGAACGTGGCCCGGCTCGGGCCAGCTCCCTGAGGCGGGGCTGGAGCCACTTACCGAAACTCCATTAGCCTCTCCCCGAGGAGGGCTGCAAATATCCCGGCCAGGGCGAGCACCAGCACTTTCCCCATGGCTCCGCGCTGGTGGCGGCTCTTTGCCCCCCTCGCAAAGCAGGTCAAGCGCACCCGCCTTTGAGCGAGCTCCGCGGCGCAGCGACGGGCCCCAGAGCTCCGCCTCCCGGCCACTAACCGTCCCCTCCCAGCTGCGAGAGCCGCGGGGCCGCTAATGGCGGCGGGAGCTCCGCCTCCCGCCGCCCGCCGCTCGCCCTGCCGCCCGGGAGCCTGCCGGCGCTGAGCTCGCTGCCTCTGGGATAGCCCTGAGCGAGGGCTGGCAACGGGGACAGGCGACGCTCCGCAGGAGAGAACGGGCGAGGGGTCGCTTCTAGCTCCAGCCTAGCAAACCCCAGCCGCAGGAGAAAGACCTTGGGCTGCATGCACACGGGAACTTGGGGCACGTGGCTACAGCATTAACTCGACGTCCAGCCTCCGCAGTAATGGAATCGCTTTTACACGTCCGCACTTGGCTGCTGGTGTCGGCGAAGTGCGTCCTCGCCAGGAGCGCGGGCACCCATTTTACTGTTGGCGTGGTACCTTATGGGACGGCTTCTGAAAGGCAGCAACAGTCGGTGTAAGCAATGCCGTGCCTACGCCGAGGACCACCTCGCCCTAACAACATCGACCTAAGCGCTGCGCCTCTCAGCCCTGGTCTACACTAGGAGTTGAGGTTGAATTTAGCAGCGTTAAATCGATTTACCCCTGCACCCGTCCACACGACGAAGCCCTTTTTTTCGACTTAAAGGGATCTTAAAATCGGTTTCCTTACTCCACCCCCGACAAGGGGATTAGTGCTGAAATCGGCCTTGCCGGGTCGAATTTGAGGTACTGTGGACGCAGTTAGACGGTACTGGCCTCCGGGAGCTATCCCAGAGTGCTCCATTGTGATGGCTATAATAAGTTCAAGGATTTGGTTTTAAAGCAATTTCAAATTACATCCAAAACGTACAGAATAAAATTTCGAACCCTTAAGAGAGGGCCTGGACTAAGTAATGTGGCTTATCTAAACCAGATGAAGGATCTGTTAGATAAATAGGTCCAAGGAAGGGGTGTCACTAGCTATAACGGAATGTGTGATTTGATAGCTCAGGAGCAATTCCTGAATATGTCCAAGAAGGAAATAAAACAGTGTTTATGGGATAAGGAAATGGACTCAGCAGAAAGTCTTGCTTCTTATGCTGATCAATACGAGCAGTCCCAGACTGCCAGAGAGGCGGGGCAAGCCAGAACAAAATGGGTGGAGGGAGAAGAGAGGAACAACCCTGGTTGCAGTTGGAGCGGATACCAGAAGGGACACCCTCAGACCACCCACTACTACCAGGGGCAGCCCAAGGCCCCAACTACACACCAAGGAATACTCCAGACACCTTATCATCCTGCCACACCGTTCTCCAACAACCCACCTCACTCCAGTGACCCGTCAGCTGGACGATGTTTTAAATGTAATGAGCTGGGGCATGTGAAGGCCAACTGCCCCAAGAACCCCAACAGATTACAGTTCATTGCACTGGAATCGCACCAGAGGTCCTCAGGCCCAGATACCTCGCAGATACCCGCAGAGAGGAGGGAAACTGTGAGTGTGGGCGGGAAGAAGGTCACCGCGTGGAGGGACACTGGAGCACAAGTGTCGGCTATCCATGCTTCCTTAGTGGACTGCTTACCTTGGACACCAGGTGGGTCAAGGAACTATCAATCCCCTACAGGCCAAAGTGGATGCTATCCAAAAGTGGCCTGTCCCAAAGTCAAAGAAACAGGTCCAATCCTTCTTAGGTTTGGTCGGTTATTACAGGCGATTTGTACCATAATACAGCCAAATTGCCGCCCCACTGACAGACCTAACCAAAAAGAAACAGCCAAATGCCGTTCAGTGGACTGAAGAGTGTCAGAAGGCCTTTAACCAGCTTAAAGTGACACTCATGTCTGACCCTGTGCTAAGGGCCCCAGACTTTGGCAAACCATTCCTAGTAACCACAGATGCGTCCAAGCGTGGTGTGGGGCAGTTTTAATGCAGGAAGGACCGGATCAAGAATTCCACCCTGTAGTGTTTCTCAGCAAGAAGCTGTCTGAGAGGGAAAGCAACTCGTCAGTCAGTGAAAAAGAATGTTACGCTATTGTCTACGCTCTGGAAAAGCTACGCCCATATGTTTGGGGATGGCGTTTCCATGCTGCGCTACAGTGGCTTCATACCGCCACGGGAAATAACAAAAAACTTATTCGGTGGAGTTTAGCTCTCCAAGATTTTGATTTTGACATACAACACGCCTCAGGAACTTCTAACAAAGTGGCTGATGCAGTCTCCTGTGAAAGTTTCCCAGAATCAACTGGTTAAAATTGTCCTTGAGATGTGAAAAATATTGTTAGTCTTTATATACTTGGTACTGTATTTAGAGGTGCATGTGTCTTATTAACTCTGTTTTCTCCTAGAGCTCCAGGAAGAAATCCTAGCCTGCGTTTCACCCTATCTGTGATTTGGGGGGCATGTCATAAATATAAAGGGAAGGCTAACCACCTTTAAATCCCTCCTGGCCAGAAGAAAAAACCCTATCTCCTGTTAAGGGTTAAGAAGCTAAAGAAAACCTCGCTGCCACCTGACCAAAATGACCAATGAGGAGACAAGATACTTTCAAAGCTGGAGGTGGGGGGAGCAAAGGGTTCACTCTGTCTGTGTGTTGTTTTTGCCCGGACCAGAGCAGGAATGCAGCTTAGAACTTCTGTAAAGGGCTAATAAGCAATCTAGGTAGATATGCGTTAGATTCTGTTTTGTTTAAATGGCTGATAAAATAAGTTGTGCTGAATGGGATGTATATTCCTGTTTTTGTGTCTTTTTGCAACTTAAGGTTTTGCCTAGAGGGATTCTCTATGTTTTGAATCTGATTACCCTGTAAGGTATTTACCATCCTAATTTTACAGAGGTGATTCTTTTTACTTTTTCTTCAATTCAAATTCTTCTTTTAAGAACCTGATTGCTTTTTCATTGTTCTTAAGATCCAAGGGTTTGGGTCTGTGTTCACCTATGCAAATTGGTGAGGATTTTTATCAAGCCTTCCCCAGGAAAGGGGGTGTAGGGTTTGGGAGGATTTTTTGGGGGAGAAAGATGTTTCCAAGTGGGCTATTTCCCTGTTATATATTTGTTAGACGCTTGATGGTGCCTGCAATAAAGTCCAAGGGCAAAAGGTAAAATAGTTTGTACCTTGGGGAAGTTTTAACCTAAGCTGGTCAAAATAAGCTTAGGGGTTTTTTCATGCAGGTCCCCTCATCTGTACCCTAGAGTTCAGAGTGGGGAAGGAACCTTGACAGACCCAAAGCAGTGCCACGTGAAACTTAAGGAGCTGAGGCAAGCCTACCAGAAAACCAGAGAGGCAAACGGCCGCGCCGGGTCAGAGCCCCAAACATGCCGCCTCTATGATGAGCTGCATGTCATTTTAGGGGGTTCAGCCACCACTACCCCAGCCATGTAGTTTGACTCCTTCAATAGAGATGGAGGCAACACGGAAGCAGGTTTTGGGGACGAGGAAGATGATGATGATGAAGTTGTAGATAGCTCACAGCAAGCAAGCGGAGAAACCAGTTTTCCCAACAGCCAGGAACTGTTTCTCACCCTGGACCTGGAGCCAGTACTCCCACAACCCACCCAAGGCTGCCTCTCAGACCCGCCAGGTGGAGAAGGGACCTCTGGTGAGTGTACCTTTTAAAATAGTATACATGGTTTAAAAGCAAGCATGTTTAATGATTAATTTGCCCTGGCATTTGCGGCTCTCCTGGACGTACTCCCAAAGTCTTTGCAAAAGGTTTCTGGGGAGGGCAGCCTTATTCCGTCCACCAGGGTAGAACACTTTACCACTCCAGACCAGTAGCACGTACTCGGGAATCATTGTAGAACAAAGCATTGCAGTATATGTTTGCTGGCATTCAAACAACATCCGTTCTTTATCTCTCTATGTTATCCTCAGGAGAGTGATATCATTCATGGTCACCTGGTTGAAATAGGGTGCTTTTCTTAAGGGGACTTCAGAGGTGCCCGTTCCTACTGGGCTGTTTGCCTGTGGCTGAACAGAAATGTTCCCCGCTGTTAGCCACAGGGGGAAGGGGCTAGCCATGCGGTGAGGGGAGGCAAAATGCAACCTTGGAACGAAAGCACATGTGCTATGTATGTAACAGTAACAGCAAGGTTTACCGTGAAAGAGTGTACCCATTGTTCTATAAAATGTGTCTTTTTAAATGCCATTGTCCCTTTTTTTTTCTTCACCAGCTGCATGTGTTTCAAGGATCACAGGATCTTCTCCTTCCCAGAGGCTAGCGAAGATTAGAAGGCGAAAAAAGCACACTCACGATGAAATGTTCTTTGAGCTCATGCTGTCCTCCCACACTGACAGAGCGCAGACGAATGCGTGGAGGCAGACAATGTCAGAGTGCAGGAAAGCACAAAATGGGGGGAGAGGTGGCGGGTTGAGGAGAGTAAGTGGCGGGCTGAAGAGAGGGTTGAAGCTGAAAGGTGGCAGCAGATGATGAGAGGAGGCAGGATTCAATGCAGAGGCTGCTGGAGGATCAAACGAATATGCTCCAGCATATGGTTGAGCTGCAGGAAAGGCAGCTGGAGCACAGACCGCCACTACAGCCCCTGTGTAACCAACCGCCCTCCTCCCCAAGTTCTACAGCCTCCTCACCCAGACGCCCAAGAACGCGGTGGGGGGGCCTCCAGCCACCCAGCCACTCCACCCCAGAGGATTTCCCAAGGAACAGAAGGCTGGCATTCAATAAGTTTTAAAGTTTTAAACTTTTAAAGTGCTGTGTGGCCTTGTCCTTCCCTCCTCCACCACCCCTCCTGGTGCTTCTCTCCTCCACCACCCCTTCTGGGCTACCTTGGCAGTTATCCCCCTATTTGTGTGATGAATTAATAAAGAATGCATGAATGTGAAGCAACAATGACTTTATTGCCTCTGCAAGCAGTGATCAAAGGGAGGAGGGGAGGGTGGTTAGTTTACAGGGAAGTAGAGTGAACAAAGGGGAGGGTGGTTTCATCAAGGAGAAACAAACAGAACTTTCACACCGTAGCCTGGCCAGTCATGAAACTGGTTTTCAAAGCTTCTCTGATGCGCACCACGCCCTCCTGTGCTCTTCTAACCGCCCTGGTGTCTGGCTGCGCATAACCAGCAGCCAAGCGATTTGCCTCAACCTCCCACCCTGCCATAAATGTCTCCCCCTTGCTCTCACAGATATTATGGAGTGCACAGCAAGCAGTAATAACAGTGGGAATATTGGTTTCGTTGAGGTCTAACCGAGTCAGTAAACTGCACCAGCGCACTTTTAAACATCCAAATGCACATTCTACCACCATTCTGCACTTGCTCAGCCTGTCGTTGAACAGCTCCTGACTACTCTCCAGACTGCCTGTGTACGGTTTCATGAGCCATGGCATTAAGGGGCAGGCTGGGTCCCCAACGATAACTATACGCTTTTCAACATCCCCAAAGGTTATTTTCTGGTCTGGGAAGAAAGTCCCTTCCTGCAGCTTTTGAAGCAGACCAGAGTTCCTGAAGATGCGACCGTCATGTACCTTTCCCAGCCATCCAACGTTGATGTTGGTGAAACATCCCTTGTGATCCACCAGTGCTTGCAGCACTATTGAAAAGTACCCCTTGCAGTTTATGTACTTGCCGACTTGGTGCTCTGGTGCCAAGATAGGGATATGGGTTCTGTCTATGGCCCTACCACAGTTAGGGAATCCCATTGCAGCAAAGCCATCCACTATGACCTGCACATTTCCCAGGGTCACTCCCCTTGATGTCACCAGATCTTTGATTGCGTTGGCTACTTGCATCACAGCAGCCCCCACAGTAGATTTTCCCACTCCAAATTGATTCCTAACTGACCGATAGCTGTCTGGCATTGCAAGCTTCCACAGGGCTATTGCCACTCGCTTCTCAACTGTGAGGGCTGCTCTCATCTTGGTATTCAGGGCAGGGGGCAGGCTTCAGGGCAGGGGAAAGCAAGTCACAAAGTTTCATGAAAGTGCGCTTACGCATGCAAAAGTTTCGCAGCCACTGGGATTCGTCCCAGACCTGCAACGCTGTGCGGTCCCACCAGTCTGTGCTTGTTTCCTGGGGCCAGAATCGGTGTTCCACCGCATGAACCTGCCCCATTAGCACCATGATGCCTGCATTGCCAGGGCCCATGCTTTGAGAGAAGTCTGTGTCCCTGTCCTCATCACTCTCATCACCGCGCTGACATCGCCTACTAGCCCGGTTTCCCTTTGCCAGGTTCTGGTGCTGCATATACTGGTGCTGGATAATGTGTGTGGTGTTTAATGTGCTTCTAATTGCCAAAGTGATCTAAGCGGGCTCCATGCTTGCCGTGATATGGCGTCTGCACAGAAAAAAGGCACGGAACGATTATCTGCCATTGCTCTGATGGAGGGAGGGGCGACTGACGACATGGCTTACAGGTTTGGCTTATAGGGAATTAAAATCAACAAAGGGGGTGGCTTTACATCAAGGAGAAACAAAAACAGCTGTCACACAGAATGGCCCCCTCAGGGATTGAACTCAAAACCCTGGGTTAAGGAGGCCAATGCTCAACCCACTAAGCTATCTCTCCTTCTGGTGTTTCAGGCAGGACTGAATCTCCATTAAAGTTTTCAAGGTGTCCCTGACAGACCTCACCAAAATGATTGTCGGCCATTGATTTCACGGAGGGAGGGGGAAAGAAAATTAATACAAAACTAATCTGGTCTATTTCTGGTTTTGATCCACTCCATCTATCTTTTACATCTTTGGCTAGCAGCAGACGTGCAAAAGGACTGCAAGCCATCCACATCTCCTGGCTGCTCACCATAAGATGATACAATAGGACTGCCTGCAGAACTAAAGAGAACGACCTGGTCAAGTCACTCCTAATTTAGTCCCTGCACCCATGTCTGCCCAGGCACTTCTGACTGACCTTACCGAGTCGGCCAGGAGCACCTCGGACACGATGAGGATGGTTTTCAGGCCTATTGCACCATCTGCTGCCACAAGGCAATGGGTTGCTGCTGCTGTGCAGCAGTGCAGTACCACGTCTGCCAGCACCTAGGAGATATATGGTGACAGTGAGCTGAGCGGGCTCCATGCTTGCCGTGGTATGGCGTCTGCACAGGTAACTCAGAAAAAAAAGCGCTAAAGGATTGTCTGCCGTTGCTTTCACAGAGGGAGGGAGGGCCTGATGACGTACCCAGAACCACCTGCGACAATGTTTTTTGCCCCATCAGGCATTGGGATCTCACCCAGAATTCCAATGGGCAGCGGAGACTGCAGGAACTGTGGGATAGCTACCTACAGTGCAACACTCCGGAAGTCAACGCTAACCTCGATTACTGTGGAAGCACTTCACCGAGTAAATGCACTTAATGCACTTAGAGCATTTTGTGTGGGGACACACACAATCGACTATATAAAAAACGATTTCTAAAAAACCAACATTTATAAATTCCACCTGATTTCATAGTGTAGGCATACCCTCAGAGTGGTGGAGTTATTAAGTTGGTGTAGTGGGCAAGTTACATCGGCAGGAGCTACATTTTAGTGTGGACACTTACAGAATTAGGTTGACCTAAGCTGCCTTACATCTATCTAATTCTGTAGTGTAGACCGGGGCTTAGGCAGACACCTAGCCTGAGGCACCATTCCGCAGGCACACACGCACCTAGGGAACTTCTACTGCAAAAATTTAGGTGCTGGGAGAGTTTAGGCACCTACAAGATTTGGTGGCATAGAATCATAGAATCATAGAATCATAGAATATCAGGGTTGGAAGGGACCCCAGAAGGTCATCTAGTCCAACCCCCTGCTCAAAGCAGGACCAAGTCCCAGTTAAATCATCCCAGCTAGGGCTTTGTCAAGCCTGACCTTAAAAACCTCTAAGGAAGGAGATTCTACCACCTCCCTAGGTAACGCATTCCAGTGTTTCACCACCCTCTTAGTGAAAAAGTTTTTCCTAATATCCAATCTAAACCTCCCCCATTGCAACTTGAGACCATTACTCCTCGTTCTGTCATCTGCTACCATTGAGAACAGTCTAGAGCCATCCTCTTTGAAACCCCCTTTCAGGTAGTTGAAAGCAGCTATCAAATCCCCCCTCATTCTTCTCTTCTGCAGACTAAACAATCCCAGCTCCCTCAGCCTCTCCTCATAAGTCATGTGCTCTAGACCCCTAATCATTTTCGTTGCCCTTCGTTGTACTCTTTCCAATTTATCCACATCCTTCCTGTAGTGTGGGGCCCAAAACTGGACACAGTACTCCAGATGAGGCCTCACCAGTGTCGAATAGAGGGGAACGATCACGTCCCTCGATCTGCTCGCTATGCCCCTACTTATACAACCCAAAATGCCATTGGCCTTCTTGGCAACAAGGGCACACTGCTGACTCATATCCAGCTTCTCGTCCACTGTCACCCCTAGGTCCTTTTCCGCAGAACTGCTGCCGAGCCATTCGGTCCCTAGTCTGTAGCGGTGCATTGGATTCTTCCATCCTAAGTGCAGGACCCTGCATTTATCCTTATTGAACCTCATTAGATTTCTTTTGGCCCAATCCTCCAATTTGTCTAGGTCCTTCTGTATCCTATCCCTCCCCTCCAGCGTATCTACCACTCCTCCCAGTTTAGTATCATCCGCAAATTTGCTGAGAGTGCAATCCACACCATCCTCCAGATCATTTATGAAGATATTGAACAAAACGGGCCCCAGGACCGACCCCTGGGGCACTCCACTTGACACCGGCTGCCAACTAGACATGGAGCCATTGATCACTACCCGTTGAGCCCGACAATCTAGCCAGCTTTCTACCCACCTTATAGTGCATTCATCCAGCCCATACTTCCTTAACTTGCTGACAAGAATGCTGTGGGAGACCGTGTCAAAAGCTTTGCTAAAGTCAAGAAACAATACATCCACTGCTTTCCCTTCATCCACAGAACCAGTAATCTCATCATAAAAGGCGATTAGATTAGTCAGGCATGACCTTCCCTTGGTGAATCCATGCTGACTGTTCCTGATCACTTTCCTCTCCTCTAAGTGCTTCAGGATTGATTCTTTGAGGACCTGCTCCATGATTTTTCCAGGGACTGAGGTGAGGCTGACCGGCCTGTAGTTCCCAGGATCCTCCTTCTTCCCTTTTTTAAAGATGGGCACTACATTAGCCTTTTTCCAGTCATCCGGGACTTCCCCCGTTCGCCACGAGTTTTCAAAGATAATGGCCATCTGAGTGGGGGATTTGTGAATCCCTGATTCTGGAATTTAGGCTGCTAAAGTGACAGTTAGGGGCCTAAGTCTTCGGGGGAATCTTAGCCCTGTGTCTCCAATGATAAGAAATGGCCAAAGATTTCCCATTAAAAAGCAATGAGGGAAACTACATATCCCCAAGGGAAACAGGCACAACCAGTTTTGCTAACCGGCAACTATTCAAAAAGCATCAGACAGGCCTCCCTCAAATCACAAGATTAGTTTAAAAATCATGAGATTTTAAAATAATAAACATTGGGGTTTTTTCTTTTGGTTTCCAAGCCTTTTAGGTTCACTCCATGTTTGCCAGCTTTTCTCTGAAACCACGAGGGCCAGAAATTTACTTTAAAAAAAAATGGACGCTGAAATTCTCCTGCAATCTCTTCATTTCAGCATCTAGGGAAAAACAGCTACCAGAGAGCAGATGTGTTCCCCTCCACCCCTTTGTACTACCATTTGATGTCCCATTCTGCATGCGTGTGAGACTCAGACATTTTTATTCTTGGTTCCACACAGAGTTTTTATATGTAGGGAACTTAGGTACACCAAAATCAAGTGGTTTAGCAAAGGTCATTCAGGAAGGCTATTCCAGACGTAGGAATTGATTCCCACTCCAGCATTTTAACAGAAAGACTAAGGGCTTGGCTACACTTGCGAGTTACAGCTCAATAAAGGAGTCCCGGGCACATTAGCTCACTACCTGTCCACACTGGCAGGGCATGTAGAGTGCTCTGACTCCGCGGCTACATCACTGCTGGTACTCCATCTCAGCAACTGGAATAACATTTGCTGAGCCCTTGCTGGAGCGCCGCGGTGCCAGTGTGAACGAGGTGTTGCTTTACTATGCTCTGATCAGCCTCCGGAAATGTCATAATCCCCTTAAGTCAAGTGGCCACTCTTGTCATTGTTTGGAATTGGTTGTAGAAATGCAGAAATGCCCTTTGAAAGCTCCGTTTCTGACAGCCGTCTGCTTATCTGCTCTGAGACAAAGCAACCATTAGTGTGGAATGCTGTGTATGAGAGAGAGAGACAGGGGGGCAAAGGGGGTCTGCTGCTGTCTGAACTTACAAGACATGCTGACATGCTCTCAGCCCCCCACAAACCCACTCTCTCTCCCCCCACATACACACAACACACTCCTTGTCACACTCTACCCCCACCCCCATTTGAAAAGCACGTTGCAGCCACCTGCATGCTGGGATAGCTGCCCATAATGCACTGCTCCCAATGCTGCTGCAAGTGCTGCAGATGTGGCCATGCCAGTACGCTTGAAGCTGTCAGTGTGGACAGACTGCAGCGCTTTCACTACTGCGCTCTATAAAGGCTGATTTAACTCAAAGCGCTCTACATCTGCAAGTGTAGCCATGCCCTTAGTCCCTCACCTCACTGTGGCAATAACATTTTGTAGGGATGCTTCTTGCAATAGCAATCTCACTATAGAATGCACCTGCCCAGCTACCCCTCCTTCCAATTACATGGGAAAAGGTGTTTCTGGTCTGAATGTCTCTTTATGTTCCATGGCTTTCATAGGAACAGATGTGCTTGTCCTTTCGTGGAAAAGCACCAGAAAGCTTCAGAAAGCAGCAGCTCAGACTCGGAGTCTGTGCTCCATATGCATTCTCCCAGGCTGTTTACAAGGGTGTTCAAAACACTATGTAACTATTGAGATTCATCCCTTGCAAATCCATTGGCCTAAGATTTGCAGGTCCCAAAGCTACATGTCAGAGCAAAATAAAAAGATCTGAAGTATAGAGAACAGCTATCCTAGGGCAGAGATGCTAAATAGATATTAGAGCTGGTCTGTGTTTCTTCTGTTAACATTTAAAAATTTGAACTTTCACAATACAGACACTCCCTGACTTACGCAATAGTTCCATTCTGGAACGTCTTGCGTAACTTGAATTTTGTGTAAGTCAGAAACTTATACCCGACCATTACGCAAAAAAACAACAACAAAAAACCCTCCTATTTCTAGCTTACAGAACTTTTTCTGTAAGTGCGGATTTACGTAAGTCGGGTCTTGCGTAACCCGGGGAGCGTCTATATCAACATTTTGCTATTTGAAAATTTTTGACAGGCTTTGTAGTTGGTTGAAAAACTGGGGAGAAATTGTAAATATATTGTTGACAATTTTCCCTTCCCCCCCTCAAAATTCAAGATGTTGAGAAAAATTTTCACCAAAATTCAAATCAATTTGACCAGTTTTAATAGACACTATTTTAAAATACTCCTCATCAGTTGTAAACTGTAGCTCCATTAACTTCAGTAGAGCTTTGCTAGTTTACACCATCTGTGTTTCTGAACAAATATTTAAATTAATATAGTCCCTTTAAGTTATCTGAATAGGACAACCCAGTGATGAATTTTGCCAGATGTGATCCAAAATAAATACAGAGGAATTTCACTTGATGTTTTTAACATTTTAACAATACTTTGTGAATGTTTTCCTTTGTTTAGTAAATATTTCCTTAAAATCCTTAAATGTACCTTCATTTTGGATTGCAAGATGGCTAGAAGTAACAAACAATGGATAGCATCTCTTAAATTGCCCCAGATGTCTGAATATATGCAAGGCGACATGTTAGTGACTTCTAGGTGCATACAGCTGAGCCATTAAATTTAGTTTAGTCAGAATCTACCTGAAGATATTTTCTCAGGCCTTCTAATATATGCTGCCTGTTTCATTTCAATTTCCATCAACCTCCCCCTCCCCATCCACACCCTCCCCCTCCCCATCCACACAATATGCCTAAAACAAAAAAATAATTTTGATAATTTGGGACTCTTAGCAGGCTACTGACAACATCTGTTTCCTCACAAGCTGACACAAAAATGAGACGGCTGGAATTGCATTTGCCAATCTATTTAATGCATTTTGAAATTCTCAGATGAAAAGCATCAAAAGAACAAAGTGATATCATTATTATTTGATTGTTTTATTTCTGTAACAAACATCCACACAGAGCTATTAATGAATCACTAAGCAATAAAAAAACACTGTTGGCCCATTTTTCTGTAAAGCTTATATATGTTTTGCCTAACAGAAATGTTTGTTCTTCTTTCTTGGCCATATGAATTTTCCACACTAATCTATATTTTAAAATGGAATAGTCCATCAAATGAAGAGCAGATGGACACCCTAATTAGACAGGGATATCAGTGATTTTAAAATCCTGTGACAAAGAATACATCACTTCATCAGTGTCCCTGAGGTACAGGGTCACCTACCATTTGGCCAGGTTCTTTGACACTGCTGAGCGACTCAGTTACTAAGTTGCGCCTTTGTTCATTGAGTCATGTCTCCAGTGGAGCCTATTTACTCTAACTTCTGCAAATGAAAGTGTTTATGCCATGTATTGAAACTACTTTCATATAGTGTAAAGCCACAGTGTCCATTCCAACTCCCACAAAAGTCAATGGAAATTCTCCTATTGACTTAAAAGGGAACTGTTTCAGCCCAGATAGTAGGAAGAACCTCAAACAAGAAACATTTCTTGCTTACATATTGCATTGTAAACCCTTTATTTCAATAAATCTAATTATATCTCTTACTCAAATGAACTGAGAGTGTTGTCAAGCCAGTTTCTGATCTCATTTTCTCTTCTGTAAATCCTAAGTAAATCCTCTGACTCCAGTGAAATTACTCTGGAGTGATGTTCATGTCCCAGAGTAGAATCTAGCTCTTTTAATGCCTGGGTTGGTAGAACCTACTGTATTTGCCTGTTTGGGCAATGACACATGCTGATGAAGGTTGAAATAGTCTGTTGCTAAATCAATAATCTATATGAAATCAATAATCTATATACAATGTGTAGCATCGTTCAGAAGTTATTTGATAAAAAGATGAAAACTACAACTAGAATACTGTGCTTCAGAGAAGTGGATGGAAAGGACACATGTTTTAAAAAGAAAATATGTAAGACTTGCTGTGATAAATGAAGCAGGTGGGGAGAGCTCCCTTTTATGAACACCCAGCCAGCCAGTAGCTATAAAATCCCTCTTAGTGGCTGTTCTCTAATTGCTCTACCTATAAAGGGTTAAAAAGTCTCACTGTGGTGCATAGGTAAACAGAAGTGAGTGGACACATAGCTAAAAGAGCCAATGAGAAAGTTAAAACTTTTTAAAATTGAAAAATGACTCCCCTTTTGTCAGTCTGTGGTTGTTCTCCGGGGAGAGGCAGACAGGGCTGCAGTTATGCTGTAAGAAGCTTGGGACCAGGTATGAAAAATCCTCAGTATCATACCTAGAAACTACTCATTTGAACCCCAGGTATGTAAGTAGATCAGGAAATGTCTAGGAAGACACGATTAGGTTTATCTCTTTTTATTTCTTTATGGCTTGTGGACTCCTCTGTGCTAACCCCAGGTGCTTTTGTTTTGCTTGTCATCTTTAAACTGGACCTCAAGAAAGCTATTCTTGGTTCTTAAGCCTTGTAGTTGTTGTTTTTTAAATCTAGCAAAAGCCTAAGTTCCCAGGTTTTTTTTTATTAATCGGATTTACCTTTTTTAAGAACAGAATTGGATTTTTGTGTCTTAAGAGGTTTGTGCACATATTGTTTAATTAGCTGGTGGCAACAGCTGATTTCCTTCCCCCCCCCACCTTTCTCAGCTCTTCCCCAGAGTGGGGGTGAAAGGGCTTGAGGGTACCCCACAGGAAGAAATTCCCAAGTGCACCTTCCTGGGTTCCAACGGGTTTTGCATTTGGGTGGTGGCAGCATCTACCTATCCAAGGTCAGAGAGAAGCTGTAACCTTGCAAGTTTAATACAAGCCGGGAGTGACCAGTATTAATTTTTAGAATCCTTGCGGGCCCCCACCTTCTGTACTCGAAGTGCCCGAGTGGGGAATCAGCCTTGACACTTGCATAGTCCTTACATCTCTTATTACTAATGTCAAATGAGAATAGATCAGTTCCAAAATTATCCTGATTACTGGAACATTATGCAATACAGCAAAATTATCTTTGCTTCAGATTGTGATCTGAGACGTTTTGTTAAGAACATAAGAACAGCCATATTGGGTCATACCAAAGGTCCATCTAGTCCAGTATCCTGTCTTCCGACAATGACCAATGCCAGGTGCCCCAGAGGGAATGAACAGAACAGGTAATCATCAAGTGATCCATTCCTTGTCACCCATTCCCAGCTTCGGCAAACAGAGGCTAGGGACACCATCCCTGCCCATCCTGGCTAATAGCCATTGATAGACCTTTCCTCCATGAATTTATCTAGTTCTTTTTTTAACCTAAACCTTTTCTTTGATTATATGCAAGCGGGGCTGAATGAGGTTTCCCCTGACAGCTAGTGATGTGCTGGGGGAAGAGACTTCAGGAGCAGGCCTTGTTTGCATAGACATGCCTACTCTGCCTTGGTGCACAGCAAGATGGATCTGCTTTGCCAAAATGATCAATTTGCGCTAGTTCGGGGTTGCAAATCACTCTAGTATTTTAATGCAGGGGTAATGAAATGTTGCTGTCCTTATTGTATGAGTAAAAGGCAGCAGAACTGTGCTTAGCATGCCCTGATTGAGGGGGGTCACGCCTAAGTGAATCTCATTTGCTAAGCAGGAGGTAGGGATGCCAAATCCCAGTGATGAGGACTTGGATAGGGATGGGTGTTTCTACATGGCGGTGTGGACTCTGACAAAAGAATCCTAGACACCATTGGACGTATTCCTCTGCGGCATTTAAAGGCAGAACTGATTAGGCTCAACTGAAGGCCCTTGTTCCTGGTTGGTGATTCCTGGAACTGACATCACTCCTAGGTGGGTCCAAGGGCAAAGCCTTAGACATTGCGTGGGGATGGTGTTGCCGCACAAGACAACACAGAAACTGCACTGGCAGTGAGGTTCCCCACTACCTACTGAAATCACTAAGAGTTGGGCTAACTGGCTGGAACACAATGTCACAGAGAGACGGTGGTTAGCAGCAGCAGCAGCAGCAGCAGCAGCAAAGAATGGTGGCCAATGCCGGCAGAGAGACAGTGGCAGCAGTGAGCAAGCTGGAGAGGTGGGAGCAGCAGAGGCATTTTTCAGTGGCCCCCTAGAGGTGGGAGGTGAACACACTGTGAACTCTGGGTCTTTGCTAACCAAGGACAGCCAATGGTGTGGCATGCAACAGAGTGAGAAGGCACGTTAAGGGACATTTGTTAGTCAGATTTTCACGTCGCTGGGTGAGAAACTGAGGCAAAGTGCACTGCCCAATGCACTGTGGGGTGGATATTTGCCTGTAGTCACATGCTTTTGAATTGTGGTTGTGGTGTTAATGTTGGGTCCCCTTTTCTCCTTTGAATATGTTTTATTTTGTTATGCACTGCTTAAGTGCTTGTGAATGGGGGAAGTATTGCTTCTTAGAGGTACCACTACCCAGGGGTGATGTTTAGTTTTCCTGTATTTCTGGGAAGGGGCTCAAGCTAGTTCTATTTTGTACTGTTAAGAGAAACCCTGAGGCATTGACTCCACCTGGCAGAAGAGTTATATATATATATGTTTTGGTCATCAGATTAATAGGATTTAATATTCCAAACAATTCTGATAAGCATATTGCTATAGTACCTAGGAATACTAAAGACATGAATTACTCTGTAGTGGTATCTCAATCAAACAGATTACAAATAAAATCATATTAGAATCTCTTTCAGTTAGTCACTAGTTCCAAAAACTCAGATGATTCCCTTAAGGTAAGTGTGAGTTTATGGCGGCCCAGCTACTGCGGGCAAAAGGTGCATGAGACCCATCCTTTACACCCCTGCAGTGCGTACTGATTGCATGGGTAGCAACACAGGAGGGAAAGCAATCTCAACTGAACCACTATGTCCCCCCTCTTATATGTGAGCAGGAGGGGGAAATGTGCCAGACAGCATGGCTGTGCCCCATCCCAATCGCAGTGTGCAAAGAAGGGATTGTACCAGGGATTGTACACCACATCACGTATTAAACCCAGCACATTTTACTCTCTCATTAATCATAATCAAGTCTTGTAGATCCCAATCCTGCAAATACATGGGTTTAACTGTATCCACATGAGAAGTGAAGTTAAGCGTATAGGTGTTTGCAGGATTGTGATGTTAGTTAATAAAAGCAATTTCTGGAAGTGAATGTTTAAAGAAAAGCAACAACAACAACAAAAAACGGTGAAGTACAGAACTGCTCATAAGTGAAAGGGATGGGTATGTGTCACATACCAGGGTACAATCTGGACCGATGAATAGCTGTGTCCCCTCAGCTCTCTAACCTGGGGTGCCTTTTACATTGCTTTTCTGTGAGAAAAACCACTCCTGGTCTGCTCTCACACAGCCTCCAGCATGTAAGATACTCCCAGTTATATTGTCTGTAGTGGCTGTAGCTAGCCACTCTTGAAGTACACAGCAGAGAGACACCAGCAAACTCCCAATCTCAGACTTTCCCTAGAAATGTGTGTCTTGTACTGCCCAGCTTTCTCCTGGACAATGCAAGCTCATATAAAATCTATCATTGTATTAAGAGAAAATGATATGCACAAATCCTATTATTGTAAATGGAGTTTCCCAAACACTTCAATTCAAACACACTGGTTTAGATAAAACAATAAAACAAGTTTATAACTGCAAAGGATAGATTTTAAGAGAATATAAATAATGAGTTATAAAAGTCAGAATTGGTTACAAGAATAATAAAAGTAAAATGCAACTAATGTCTAACTTAACAAACTAGAGTGAATACAAAGCAAGGTCTCTTTCACCACATTTTAGCAGCCCTACACTGGTGGAACTTCTTTCAGTCAGAATCCCTCCTCCAGTCCAATGCTGCTTCCTTTATTCTTCAGGTGTTGTGGGAAGAGAGAAAGAGAAGAATGATTTGGGGTGCCTGTCTTCCTTTCTGATAGTTGTTTCCCTTCATTGAGAAGCATCTCCAGCTGAGGTTCAGGAGACAAAAAGTTTGTATGGACAGGAACACCAAACTGTTTCTTTTTAAGATATAGATTTTTTTGCCCATGTTCCTTTTCCTGCCAATGAATAGCCATTTAGCGGAAGATGATCCATTTGACCTTATTTACACTGGCTGAGGCATCAGCTTGCCCTTTGTCTCTGAGGAACTGGTTTGGCTGCTCCCCAGACTTGGAATATGTCTTGGTAATGCCATACAGTGGGATCTTATAACTTTGTATACAATGTTGCCACACATATTTTATCAGGACAATATTGACCAATGAGTTATGAGTTTTCAAATGATACCTCACAAAGCACACTTGTACAAAGGTTATTATAATAGTGTTCAAGGGATGAAGAGAGGGGTACAGACCATCACAGTATGGGAATTTAGTGCTCGGGAAAACTCAGAAAGATCAGAAAGAAATGTGCAGCATGATCACTCCATAGAAGAGGTTGAGGATTTGAGATTCCACAATTAGGGACATTCATCCCCTGAAAAATGTGTAGTGAAAATCAGTACAATGTACTTCATTTCTTTTCCATCACCTTATCTTTGTGGGACAGGTTTATTACTAGTAATTTCTGATCATATTGTACATTTACAACACAAGAATTAGTTATTTAAAAAGGTTTTTTTTAATGTATCATTTTACTAGTACAAAACAAAATCAGATAGAAGAGCATTAAGAAAATAGTTAGATCATCATGTATCAGTAAAAGCATTGTATGAGATTAAAAAAAAAAAACAACTTCATAATATTTTATTATCACAAATGACAGATGCAAAATTGTCCCTGGATTCACAAAATACCACAGTAAAAATGGGAAAAGTATTTAAGCAATACATATGATATGTCATGCCAAAAAACATATCCCACGGCTCAGAGTTTTAGATATACCTTTGTTTATACAGGGTAAACTCATAAATGGTTTGCCCTCTATAACACTGATAGAGAGATATGCACAGCTGTTTGCCACCCACCCCCCAGGTATTAAGATATATTCTGGGTTAATTAATAAGTAAAAAGTGATTTTATTAAATACAGAAAGTAAGATTTAAGTGATTCCCAGCAGTAACAGACAGAACAAAGAGAATTACCAAGCAAAATAAAATAAAACACTCCAGTCTAAGTCTAGTACAGTAATAAAACTGAATACAGATAAAATCTCACCTTTAGAGATGTTTCAATAAGTTTCTTTCACAGACTGGATGCCTTCCTAGTCTGGGCACAATCCTTTCCCCTGGTACAGCTCTTGTTCCAGCTCAGGTGGTAGCTAGGGGATTTCTCATGATGGCCTCCTCCTTGTTTCATAGATATATAGATACTAAGGTCAGAACGGACCATTCTGATCATCTAGTCCGACCTCCTGCACAACGCAGGCCACAGAATCTCACCCACCCATCCTACAAAAAACCTCACCTATGTCTGAGCTATTGAAGTCCTCAAATCGTGGTTTAAAGACTTCAAGGTGCAGAGAATCCTCCCTCAAGTGACCCATGCCTCATGCTACAGAGGAAGGCCCTGGAGGAAAATTCCTTCCCGACCCCAACTATGACGACCAGCTAAACCCTGAGCATATGGGCAAGATTCACCAGCCAGATACTACAGAAAATTCTTTCCTGGGTAACTCAGATCCCATCCATCTAATATCCCATCTCAGGGGATTAGGCCTATTTACCCTGAATATTTAAAGATCAATTAATTACCAAAATCACATTATCCCATCATACCATCTCCTCCATGAACTTATTGAGTAGAATCTTAAAGCCAGATAGATCTTTTGCCCCCACTGCTTCCCTTGGAAGGCTATTCCAAAACTTCACTCCTCTGATGGTTAGAAACCTTCGTTTAATTTCAAGTCTAAACTTCCTGGTGGCCAGTTTATACCCATTTGTTCTTGTGTCCACATTGGTGCTAAGCTTAAATAATTCCTCTCCCTCTCCTGTATTTATCTCTCTGATATATTTATAGAGAGCAATCATATCTCCCCTCAACCTTCTTTTAGTTAGGCTAAACAAGCCAAGCTCCTTAAGTCTTCTTTCATAAGACAAGTTTTCCATTCCTCGGATCATCTTAGTAGCCCTTCTCTGTACCTGCTCCAGTTTGAATTCATCCTTTTTAAACATGGGAGACCAGAACTGCACACAGTATTCCAGGTGAGGTCTCACTAGTGCCTTGTTCTGTTCCACCCACTTATATATCTTTTGCATAAGGTGGGAATCCTTTGTCCTTCTGTGTTCCCACCCCTCCTTCTCAATGGAAAAACACCAGGCTAAAGATGGATTCCAGTTCAGGTGACATGATCACATTTCACTGTAAGACCCCAAGCCTTCATTCCTCCCAGCCTGACCCACAGGAAGGCCTGCCTGCAAACAGCCATCTAGTCAGTTGTCCTGGTTGATGGGAGCCATCAAGATTCCAAACCACCATTAATGGCCCACACTTTGCATAATTACTATAGGCCCTCAGAGTTATATTTCATATTTCTAGTTACAGATACAAGAGTGACACATTTATACAATAGGATGACCACACTCAGTAGATTATAAGCTTTGTAATGATACCTTACAAGAGACATTTTGTATTAAGCATATTCCAGTTACATTATATTTACACTCATTAGCATATTTTTATAAAATCATATAGAGCGCGTCACACTAGCTTCCAACTAGACATCGAGCAGTTGATCGCTACCTGTTGAGCCCGACAATCTAGCCAGCTTTCTATCCACCTTATAGTCCATTCATCCAATCCATACTTTTTTAACTTGCTGGCAAGAATACTGTGGGAGACCATATCAAAAACTTTGCTAAAGTCGAGATATATCACAGGGGTTTTCAAACTGGGGGTCAGAACCCCTCTGGGGGTTGCGAGGTTATTACATGGGGGGTTGTGAGATGCCAGCCTCCACCCTAAACCCCGTTTTGCCTACAGCATTTATAATGATGTTAAATATATTTAAGAGTGTTTTTAATTTATAAGGGAGGTTGCACTCAGAGACTTGCTATGTGAAAGAGGTCACCAGTACAAAAGTTTGAGAACCACTGATATATCATGTCCACTGCTTTCCCCATATCCACAGAGCCAGTTATCTCATCATAGAAGGCAATCAGGTTGGTCAGGCATGACTTGCCCTTGGTAAATCCACGTTGACTGTTCCTGATCACCTTTGTAGCCTGACCCAAAATTGGGTATATATAATTGTAACTTGAGGATTAACAGGTTCTTGTCCCAAGATCAGGCCCAGTAAGATTATTGTAAAATTATCATATAATTTGAGAACCCCAGTGTGCACAGATGCAACACTCACACCATAGGAACTCTTTATATATATATTTATACAAATATATGATTTATTAATAATTTAGCAAAGTTATCCACACACTTAAACTCAATAAGACAGATAGAGATAATACAGAAAGTACATTTGGATGGCCATACTCACACCCTTATCTTTCTTAACCTACTTCACCATTATCTTACATACTCAACTGTTATCTTACATACCTAGCCATTATCTTTCTCATCACCGTCATCGTCCTCATCTTCCCCGGTGGCCATCATTCTGGCCCCTCCCAAGGTCTACATCTCTCTACCTCTGCTGTCCCTAGGGTGTTACTTTTATAGTAGGTTATGCTGACGCTGCCATGTCCAATGCATATTCAATAAAGGTCCTTATTTGTATTTCCTCCCCTTAAGGTGTCCATTTTCTATAGGTTGGCGTATGTATGATGTTACCCTATTAGCATACACGTCAATTTGTTGTCATGGCACCTTTATTCTGTCTGGAACCTTCTGGATGCTGGTATCAGCTATGTTCTGTGGGTGGCTGATTCTGGACAAAATTCCCCCTCTTGCATGCTACTTTCAGTTCCCTATAACTTATGAGTTACTTAAATGTATCTATGCCAAAGGTTATAGGCCTCAAGCCTCACGCCATCTGCTAAAGCTAAATCTTAGAGGATAAAAGCCTGTAGGTTCCTTGCATTACTACTAAATATAATAAAACAGAATAACAAAGCAGTGGCCCACTGGGCTGCAGGCATCCCCTTGATACGGTGACTGCTAATGAACCCTATCACATAAATTAGGGCCTCACTGTATGTTTAAAGCAGGTGCCATATATACACTAGATGACTGATGGAAGCACCACCTGCCCAATCAAGATGTGAGTATAAATGCCTGTTGGGTGTAATAAAATTGAATCTGACCATACACTCGAATTGACCATAAAAATATATTGATATCTGGTCATTGCATTACTGGCCACTACTGATATATGTCACCCTATATATATACTTGGCTAACCAGGTAGGTTACCAATGATGAAGATGATGACAGATCCCCTTAGTACCTTCCTTCTGGCCACACCGCGGTGTGTTCACCTCAAACATTACTTTTACACTGATGTACTGATCCGCTTGTTAGAGCACCAGCCCATCAGTGAAATTTTTCACATTGGGAGGTATACCACCAGAGGAGGTACATTGCTGTGATAGTTGTAGACATTATCTTCGAGGTGACATACTGAGTGGAGCTGCCAAGTGACCAAATACATCCCCATCTGGATTGGGCCCAGTTAAGGAGGTATCATAATATAATCTTAGGCCTGGTCTACACTGGGGGGGATCAATCTAAGATACAACATCAGCTACGAGAATAGCGTAGCTGAAGTCGACATATCTTAGATTGATTTAGCTCACTTACTTCGTGTCCTCGCGGCACGGGATCGACGGCAGCCGCTCCCCCATTAACTCTGCTTCTGTCTCTCACTGTGGTGGAGTTCCGGAGTCGACGGCAGAGCGATCAGGGATCAATTTATCGCATCTACACTAGACACAATAAATCGATCCCCGATAGATCGATCACTACCTGCCGATCCGGCGGGTAGTGTAGACGTGGCCTTAGTTAAATAAGAGTCTTAATTAGGGTGTAGTGTCACAGACCCCGTTTCTAAGCTGCCCTCAGTAGAGAGCAGTGGCATTCCTCAATAAGGATTAGAGCAAGCGGCTCTTCCTGTTTCATATTTAAAAATAACTTTAATACCACTATTTTGCAACTATATATATTTTTGATTAAATGTGGGACTTTTTCAACTCATAATTATGCTATATGTGTACACTGTATGCAGAAACTGGTATGTGACATATGGTTTTCATTATATCTTTGATATAAGTGTAGCCACCTCCCACCCTGGAGTTATTGATGAAAGGATGGGTCTTTTTTCCAGGTTACTACAGGTGACATGGTTACATTTGTTAGCTGAGGGTTACACCTCTACCTGGTATACCCTTTTACCGTATGTTCAGTTTTCATACATATTATGTTCCAATACATATATATACATTGATATCATTAGTTCAGGCAATAAACTTAATACTGCTTGTTTTGATTATTAATTTTCCCTAAGTTTGGTATACTGCGGACGAGATCACATAGCTTCAGGGAAGGCACCAATGTACCAAAGAGTGTCCTTGCACCAGATCAACAAAAAAGGATCCTTATATCAGGCTGCTACCATTGACTCCAGACCATGGTTACTTTAGCATAGAGAGTTCATCATTTGAAGGTTTACAACAAAGTCTATTTTGTTTGCTTTCTTCACATGGTTCAAACACTGGAGCTTGTGAGTTTGCCTTTTTGAACAAGACTGCTGCAGAGAAGGAACAACGCTGTCAGCATAGTGCTGTAAACTGGATTTGGGTCCTCTCTGAGGGTCTTGTCTTATTGCTGAGTACCTGCAAAGACATGTCTCTCCTCTGGTACAGCACAGTGAGATTTTATTATAGCATTTACTAATTTAGCAATTTAGTTTCTTTTGCTATTCCTAAACAAAAACACCAAAATATTTTACAAGGGCAAATTCAAAAATAAGAAATAGCTAAATAGTTAACAAGATTACTTTTCACTAGACATATTCACCCCCCCCCCCCCGCTGCCTTGTTGGGGTGATAACCCTGATGGTTATTTTAATACCAGGTTACGTTAGCTATATTATGAAAACTAAGCAAAATATATGGCATTATAAAGCACTATAGTTATATATAGCTATTAATCTTACATTAATAGGATGGTGGTTTGCTCAAGGAACTTTTGAATTGTAATTTGGGTTTTGCCAAATAACTAGCCACATTGCCTGACAAATTCCAAATCAAAGCTAATTTTATATATATATAAAGAGTTAGTTTCACATCAATTGTTCATTGAGACAAACATACCTATATCTTTGACCGATTTTTGCAAAGATTGAACCACCCCAGGTGTCATAGAAGGACAGACACCATGGTGCTTAGATTCTAATTTTACTACTGAAATAGTGTGAAAAAATATTTTACTATTAATTGTGCAGAAGATTATTGTTGTGACAATAACTTCCCCAACATGTGAGGAGTCAAAAAAAATTGGTATAGTTACATGACACAAAACATAAAAATAAATTCAAAAGAGTAATAAGTTCAGAAAAACTTTAAACAAGTAATTCCAACATACCACCAATGGATTAAATATTTTAATTTAGAGCAGGTCTAGGAATCCTAAGGGTTGAAATTATTAATTTGTTCTAGGTATATAGCCTTGGTTTGCCTATAACATAAGTATGATTATTAAGCCAGGAACCTGCTTTTCTTGAATCTTTAGATCCTAGATTAAAACAGAAATGGGTGAAAAAAAGAATTAAAGTAGATGTTAATATTTTTCAGGAAATATGAAGGCAAAACTGTAATTAGATTAATTCCACATTTTACATTGATGAATTAGGACCAATAATGATAAGCACGGTTTATCTTGAGGGGAAGCAAAGTTTGCTACATGTTGAAGAAACTTCAGCACTTCCTTAAAATAATGATTCCTGCATAAAGCAAAAAGATTTTATGTTGCCAGCTTTCTTGCATATTGGGTAAGTCTGAAGTTGCAACTAACCTGATACCTATTTATGGAATAATAATACACAACTGATTACTTAAATTTAGAAGGTATGTAGAATACAAACATACAAATAGCAATTACTGAATGCTTGAACTTGTCCTAAAGGCATTACCTTGCTTGATTCCATCACTTACAGTAAAGGTATTAGTAAAGGTTTTCTTTACCTTGTACATACACATTAGACATATTAGACATAACTTTTTGTTTTAAAGGAATCTTCTTCACACTCCCCCTCTACAACATCCAATTGCTTATTTCCTAAGATGAAAATGTCTGGCTTACTCAACTCCTCCTCTAGCACTGTCGCCGGAGGACTTCCCATATACGATTAGATGTTTAGGGGGTTTTAATTTTAGTTAACTTTGAGTTAGAAGCAGTTTGCTTTGCCTATTTCCCTTTTTTCTCCCAAGCACCAAGTACAAAAGCACTTCCCCTTTTTAGCAACATATTAGCTGCTGATCAAAGCCTCTATGATTTTTGCTGCTGAGAATTTCTTTGACATTACAAGTTAAAGGCACAGAAACTGTTGGCTTGGTAGATTACATGATATGGGATAAAGGCATGGTTACAAAGTCTTTATGACCTGTGGGGGAAACAAATCTTTTGGTACCTTCTGGTAAGGGTTTTCCCTGATTCCTTTAATACCTCTTAATCAACTATTTTTATATTATTATTTAATTTAGCCTTCTGGGATTTTAAACACCCTGCTTAGGTGGAAGTTGGACTTTTATTTACAGCTCTGTTCAGACAGTCCTGTTGTTTTTTATTTATCTATTCACCAACAAGTGTTAGTTGGTACATTACTTTAGATGTATGATCATATGACATATTAGACATATGACATATTAGACATATGATTATATGCTACCAGTCAGTGTGATTGAAAATAGCCTGGCTATGGTGATGTTTCATTCGTACGAAATGCATGATCTTCTATATTTGTATGTTATGACTTTGGTTGACCACAGAACTCTCAGCTGACTCCTTTACTTTTTCAACACAAGTACATTATATTAACTAACTTTCCTCTAAATCTACATAAAAACACTAACACTACACACACACACACACATTATATATATATATATATATATATATATATATATATATATATATATATATATATATATATATAGGGATGTACCTCCTTAGATAATCCCTTAACTGGTTCAACAAATTACTAAACAAGTCCCAAGAAAAACAGAGGGGAAGAGGGTTCTGCTCCCTATCTCTTCCCTCAATGGATTAACTCAGTAAACTGGCCCACTGGGCTACACCTTCCTCTCCTCCAAGTGCTTCAATATGGTTTCCTTGATGACCTGCTCCATGGTTTTTCCAGGGACTGAAGTGAGGCTGACTGGTCTGTAGTTCCCCGTGTTCTCCTTCTTTCCTTTTTTAAAGATGGGGACTATATTTTCCTTTTTCCAATCGTCTGGGGCCTTCCCTGATCGCCACGAGTTTTCAAAGATTATGGTTAATGGCTTTGCAATCCCATCAGCCAAATCTCTCAGCACCCTCGGATGCATTAGATCTGGACTGATGGACTTGTGCATGTCCAGCTTTTCTAAATAGTCCTTAACTTGTTCTTTCACCACTGAGGTCTGCTCACCTCCTCCCCATACTGTGTTGCCCAGGAGAGCAGTGTGGGAGCTGACCTTGTCTGTGAAGACCAAGGCAAAAAAAAGCATCGAGTACTTCAGCTTTTTCCACATCATCTTTTAATAGGTTTTGTGAAAAATAAACCGTTGCAGTGTACAATCTTTTTCGCTATTAGGCTGTTAATTGGAATCTATCAAAGATGTGCTACTAAAAGTTAGCATTCTCCACCTCTTGCACTTTAATCCTCAAATAAATGGATATTAGACATTCTTAAGATGCTGAAACGTCTCAAAAAGGAATATTTTCCAACCATGACATTTTGGCCCACGTGTCCTACCCCTGTTCCGGCCAGAGGAATGCAGAAGTCAGCCAAGGAGCTTGAACTTATGTGACATGAATTGGCCTCAGTCCCTTTGTCCACATCACCAAGTCACCACCACAGCTGTCCTCTTGCTGGCAGAGAAGTCAGGGACAGACTAGGCATAGGTTTTACTCTTACACTCCTTTTCCCTCAGCAAGAGTGAATCTGGCCCCATATTAAGAAAACTGAGATGCCTAATATATATGTGCAGTGAGAGGTAGAACAGGTGGGACCAAACTTTTCTATGTGAGGCAGAATTTAAGCAATATTACATGAGTTTAGATTATTTTAATTTATATTGTAGTGACTAGTATTTTGTACCCTAATAACTACCTTGAGCATGGCTCACTCTGGTTTTCCTCAGAATTGCAGGAATCTCTACAGTAGTAAAACCACATTGCTTTTGGGGGACATTACAGTGCAAAGTCTTTCCCTTCTAGTTGAAAAGAAGAACTTTCACACTTGTACCAATCTGTCTGTTCACAATCAACTCAGCTCAGCAATCAGATTGTTGTTTTCACATGTCATGAACATTTGGCAGTGTGCCACCCACTACTGTGGAAGAATGTTGAAATGTTTTGCCGTTGTTACAGCCCTGTTGTGTTTCTCTAATTCTACTTGGCAATCTTCCAGCATTGCTCCATTTGATTCAAAATGTTTCAGCCTTGGTTTTAATCTAGATGTCACTCTCCTCTTACATTTCTTCTCTACCAAAGGGAGGCTATACTGGCTCATTGCAAACTATCATTAATTTAATAGTGCATATGCTGCATTCTTATTAGCTACTAATCGGTATACTACTAGTATGCTGCATGGCTGTTAAGAAACAGCCATATACGTATTATGCAAATTAGTACTCCTCAGCCAATCAGAATACAGAGCTTTACAACACAAACATGACCACACTACTGTAAGACATTTACAGTACACCTGTACTCCAGTTGCCTCGGACAATTCAGTTTTGGCAAATTTATATTATATTCCAGGATTTTAAAAAAACTGAATAGCTTCTTGTTGTTGGTCACTCATATCTAGGGTGACCAGATAGCAAGTGTGAAAAATCGGGACAGAGGTGGGAGGTAATAGGAGCCTATATAAGAAAAAGACCTAAAAATCGGGACTGTCCCTATAAAATCGGGACATCTCGTCACCCTATTCATATCCAGAATCAGCATGTTTCTCCATTTCTCAGGTCTCCTTCCATCTGGGTTTTTCTCCAGGCTAATTTCATGTACCTATCCTGCGTGACTAATTTGCTCAGGTCCCCGCTGGACTGCTCCACTCAGCCATGATCATCACTGGCATGAAGGAGAATGAGCCCTCCTCAGAGGGAAGGTGGTACAATTTATCAAGCAGAAAAAGAACACAAGGGGAGCAGAGAACTGAAAACCAAGCTTTAGATGAAAGGCAGCTAAGTGCTACTCAGCTCAGCTGGAGTTGAGAAAATTGGTCTTTATCTTCTGAGGCTCAAAGCATGTGCAACTTCCAGTCTAATCACTGTGGCCCAGATCCTTAAAAGTATTTAGATGCTTAGGATGGGATCCATGAAGGAACTTTGGCATTGCATGCTGAAAGTCACAGCACCTAACTTTTAGGCACCTGGAAAATAACAGGAAGAACACTGTTCCACAAAGCTGAGTTAGGTGTCTAGGCCCCCTATACAATGAACAGGGAGAAACAAGCATCCGATGAAGTGAGCTGTAGCTCACGAAAGCTTATGCTCAAATAAATTTGTTAGTCTCTAAGGTGCCACAAGTACTCCTTTTCTTTTTACAAGCACCTAAGAATGCCACCCACAAAACCAGCATGCTAGGCATGGAGCTGTCTGAGTTAGCCAATGGGAGATGCCAGCTAGAGGGCTAAACATCACATCTCTCTCCACATGTAAGTCACGTGCCTCTTTACAGCCCAATCTCTGTTTAGCAATCCCTGAATGGGAACTACACACATGGAGTCAGGCAGCTTAGGTGCCTCTTGGAGGGATGAGTTTTTACCTGTCTCACTCTACTCGACAGGGCCAGAGGTAGAGAAAGTGGTGCTGATACTACAACTTTTAGCGTAGTGGTTAGAACTCTCACCTAAGATGTGGGAGACCCAGGTTCAATTCCCGCTGTCTGCCAGAGAGGGAAAAGGATTTGAACAGGGGTCTCCTACCTCTAAGGAGAGTGTACTAACCACTGAGCTATGGAATATTCTAAGGGGGGAAGGGCTCTCCCTCTGTATCTCCTGATGAAGCTGTTCCATGGTGGATAAAGAATGATTGGAGCAGGGAGACTGGAGCTGGGATCTCCACATCCCCACATGCCCCAGCCACTGAACTATAGAGTAGAGTAAAAAGCACATATAAAAACAAGAAAAAAAAAAGGCAGTCAAAAGAGTTTTGGAAAACGCTTAGGTAACAGTTCTAAACTGAAAAAGCTATTTCTGTTGTGCCTGGTTGAACCCTAATAAAGGCAAAGAAAATTCAGACGACACAGGGTTGTGTTTTTCCAATTCCTGCATTATTATTTCAATGGAAAGGCCAAGTCATGTGATCTTTATTCATTTTATCACTTAGTCAAAACTCCCGCTGACTTCTTTGAGAATAAGCCTGAGTGTGGACAGAGATAAAATTAGAGTGAAAATGGAGTTAAGGTCCTGGAGGATTTGGCCCATGGAATATAGAAAAAATTAAAACAAAGTAACAACAAAACCTACACGTAGTTCCTTATGTAAAGAGTTTCTTATGCTTCTGAAAAAGCTGCGATTGGTCACTATGGCAACTGATATGAAACGGAAATAAAATGCTTTTAATACAACAAGCTGACTTCTCCCCTCAAATTTAGAAACTGTAATCAAAACAGGCTGGAGCAAATGTGTCCTTACAATATGTACTTTTTAATATTAAAAAAAGGAAATTCAAGCCCAACCAGCATACAGAGAACTTTGAAATGTCAATGTATTTTACCATTTTAAAGATAGGATCATTCAAAAGGCAGAAAAGGTATTTTTAAAGGAATCTCTTTTAATAACCCTGACTTATGAAGAATTTAAGCTTTACATGGAAAAGGTTTCTTTCTGTTTGCCTGAAATTTGCAGTAACTTTAGGTGCTCATGAAGGCACCAGATTGACAGATCTGAACACAGAAATCCTCTCTGGGGAATTGAAGAATCAACTGAATTCAATGATTAATTGTAGTGTAGAGCATCAACTGATAGCCAATGTGAGTGCAATAGTTCACAGGTAAGTCTTGCGATCCAATCCTCATGTAAAAAGAAAAGGAGTACTTGTGGCACCTTAGAGACTAACAAATTTATTAGAGCATAAGCTTTCGTGAGCTACAGCTCACTTCATCGGATGCATTTGGTGGAAAAAACAGAGGAGAGATTTATATACACACACACAGAGAACATGAAACAATGGGTTTATCATACACACTGTAAGGAGAGTGATCACTTAAGATAAGCCATCACCCACAGCAGGGGGGGGAAGGAGGAAAACCTTCCATGGTGACAAGCAGGTAGGCTAATTCCAGCAGTTAACAAGAATATCAGAGGAACAGTGGGGGGTGGGGTGGGGGGGAGAAATACCATGGGGAAATAGTTTTACTTTGTGTAATGACTCATCCATTCCCAGTCTCTATTCAAGCCTAAGTTAATTGTATCCAGTTTGCAAATTAATTCCAATTCAGCAGTCTCTCGTTGGAGTCTGTTTTTGAAGCTTTTTTGTTGAAGTATAGCCACTCTTAGGTCTGTGATCGAGTGACCAGAGAGATTGAAGTGTTCTCCAACTGACAGCAGGATTGTCTGGCTATGTAGACTCCCTCCTCAGGCCCTTCGTTACCAGCACTCCCAGCTATCTTCGAGACACCACCGATTTCCTGAGGAAACTACAGTCCATTGGTGATCTTCCTAAAAACACCATCCTAGCCACTATGGATGTAGAAGCCCTCTACACCAACATTCCACACAAAGATGGACTACAAGCCGTCAGGAACAGTATCCCCGATACTGTCACGGCTAACCTGGTGGCAGAACTTTGTGACTTTGTCCTGACCCATAACTATTTCACATTTGGTGACAATGTATACCTTCAAATCAGCGGCACTGCGATGGGTACCCGCATGGCCCCACAGTATGCCAACATTTTTATGGCTGACTTAGAACAACGCTTCCTCAGCTCTCGTCCCCTAATGCCCCTACTCTACTTGCGCTACATTGATGACATCTTCATCATCTGGACCCATGGAAAAGAAGCTCTTGAGGAATTCCACCATGATTTCAACAATTTCCATCCCACCATCAACCTCAGCCTGGACCAGTCCACACAAGAGATCCACTTCCTGGACACTACGGTGCTAATAAGCGATGGTCACATAACCACCACCCTATATTGGAAACCTACTGACCGCTATTCCTACCTACATGCCTCTAGCTTTCATCCAGATCATACCACTCGATCCATTGTCTACAGCCAAGCGCTACGATATAACCGCATTTGCTCCAACCCCTCAGACAGAGACAAACACCTACAAGATCTCTATCATGCATTCCTACAACTACAATACCCACCTGCTGAAGTGAAGAAACAGATTGACAGAGCCAGAAGAGTACCCAGAAGTCACCTACTACAGGACAGGCCCAACAAAGAAAATAACAGAACGCCACTAGCCATCACCTTCAGCCCCCAACTAAAACCTCTCCAACGCATCATCAAGGATCTACAACCTATCCTGAAGGACGAGCCATCGCTCTCTCAGATCTTGGGAGACAGACCAGTCCTTGCTTACAGACAGCCCCCCAATCTGAAGCAAATACTTACCAGCAACCACACACCACACAACAGAACCACTAACCCAGGAACCTATCCTTGCAACAAAGCCCGTTGCCAACTCTGTCCACATATCTATTTAGGGGATACCATCATAGGGCCTAATCACATCAGCCACACTATCAGAGGCTCGTTCACCTGCGCATCTACCAATGTGATACATGCCATCATGTGCCAGCAATGCCCCTCTGCCATGTACATTGGCCAAACTGGACAGTCTCTACATAAAAGAATGAATGGACACAAATCAGACGTCAAGAATTATAACATTCAAAAACCAGTTGGAGAACACTTCAATCTCTCTGGTCACTCGATCACAGACCTAAGAGTGGCTATACTTCAACAAAAAAGCTTCAAAAACAGACTCCAACGAGAGACTGCTGAATTGGAATTAATTTGCAAACTGGATACAATTAACTTAGGCTTGAATAGAGACTGGGAATGGATGAGTCATTACACAAAGTAAAACTATTTCCCCATGGTATTTCTCCCCCCCACCCCACCCCCCACTGTTCCTCTGATATTCTTGTTAACTGCTGGAATTAGCCTACCTGCTTGTCACCATGGAAGGTTTTCCTCCTTCCCCCCCCCTGCTGTGGGTGATGGCTTATCTTAAGTGATCACTCTCCTTACAGTGTGTATGATAAACCCATTGTTTCATGTTCTCTGTGTGTGTGTATATAAATCTCTCCTCTGTTTTTTCCACCAAATGCATCCGATGAAGTGAGCTGTAGCTCACGAAAGCTTATGCTCTAATAAATTTGTTAGTCTCTAAGGTGCCACAAGTACTCCTTTTCTTTTTGCGAATACAGACTAACACGGCTGCTACTCTGAAACCAATCCTCATGTAAAACTCCCATTTCTATCGACTGTAATTTTTCCATGAGCAATGTAAGCAGGATTTGGCCTGCAGCATACCCTACTGAAACAGTACAGCGCCTAATACTACAAATTCTTATTCAGCGCAGCATTTGTCACATCATTACTTCATAGTACTTCTCACATGAGTAAACATTTGCATGATTACATCCACAGAAGTAGAATGGTAGTAATCTCAGTGAAAAGAGTCCATTTAACTACAGGCATGACCTAGGCAGGCAGTGGGACTGTTCTCTGTTAGGCATAACATGTCTATTTATTATTAGTTCATCTTCCATCCTGCCTCATCTTTTGGGAATTTCTTTCACCTGTTGTACCTTGTCATTATTCTAGATTGCGAGTTCTCTAGGGCAGGGACTATCTTGTTTACATGTTTGTACATGTACATGCCTAGAACAATGCACATTATGCACTGTTGACAGTGAGGCAGGGTCATCCAGGAGGGCAGTTTGCCCTGCCACCGCATTTGAGAAGGCCCCCAAATTGAGTGGTGCTGCAATCTGGCACACTGGGTCACAATGCTACTCACTGAAATTTGGGCTGACACAACAGAGTGCCGCCATTGTAAGTTAAAGTGAGAGTGGTTCAGTTGTGTGTACAATGTGCAAAAGTTCTGGGAAAGCCCCTGTTTCTTATATATCTTTATTAGGAAAAGTCTCTCATATACCGCTTCAGTTTTTCATAAATGTAATTTTCACAGACCAGACTAAAGTTCCTAGGAATAGCTTGTTATGAACTCCTCTTCTTCAGTCAAACTTTAAGACTCCTGTTTAAGCCACTTCTGTTATGAAAGTTGGCGTAGTGAGGCCAGGCAGCTGGTGGTTGCACTTGGGAAAAGGGATGATTGAGACATTCCCTGTTGCAGGGTCCTTTAAATATACAAGGAATTCTGTTCATCTCGTTGCTATGAGATGACACTTGTTTACGAAGAATCACCTTTTAATGGCTTCTCTCGAAATGGAGTCCTTTGCCTCGTGTAATAGAACATGATGAAAGGGTTGTAAAAGAAGTTCCAACAGTGGAATGTCACATCACAAGTTCAATTACAAGAACTCCATGATATTTTAAATAATGCAAAATGCTGTGGCAAAGCTGCAGAAAGGGGAGGGACTGCTCGTAACACAACTATTCCATAGGTAAGATTTTTATGGAGCATTCATGATATTGGCAAGAGTTTTTTGGTTCTTGCATTTATAAATGCAACACTGAGGGCTTGTCTACATTGCCCACTGGATCAACGGGCAGCAATCAATCCAGCGGGGGTCGATTTATCCCGTCTAGTCTAGATATGATAAATTGACTGCCAAGCGCTCTCCTGTCGACTCCAGTAGTCCACGGGGTAGTCGGGGAGCATCTGCTGTCGACTCACCGCAGTGAAGACGCTGCAGTAAGTAGATCTAAGTACGTCGACTTCTGCTATGTTATTCACATACTGAAATTGCATAACTTAGATCAATCCCCATTCCCCGCCCCCAGTGTAGACCAGGCTTCAGTTATCCTCTAGTATGTGGTAATGTCAATTGAAGCAAATATTCTCAACCAAGCTGAATCTAGGGGCTTCATTTCTAGGGTACATTGTTTATAACTGCTGTTTTACACAAAACAACAACAACAACAAAAACCAATCCCCCCCATTTTTCGCTTTGGAACATAAGGAAGAGATGTGGGTATTAAAATAAAGAATGAAACTCTGATTTCTCTGCAGTATGTTTGATCTTGTTCTGTATATACCTCTAAGGGAAATAAACTATTCACTGTTTCAGCTCCAATTTAAACAAGACAACTTATCTGTAAATTAAACATAATATTTCAACACTTCTCATACCCAATAGCCTCTGGGCATCTTAAAATAAATATGTAGCACCAGAAAAAACTTAATTCTCTGGAGCAGAAGTTATACAGAAACACACCAAAATAAAATGAAAACCAAATAAGCTTCAGCTAGGCCACTGCCAATCACTTCATGATTTGTCAGAGCTAGGAGACAGATGTCTCGGCACAGAACAAAGCAATAAACTTTCATTACAATATGGATCAGGCATAGCAGTGTCAGCACTCTTGATTTTATAATGTACATGTGGCTTCATACTAAGCAGATGCAGTTTTTTAAGCAGAATCTTCAAGAGCTGAAAACTCAAAGGCAGTTCTTGCTGAATGGGAACATCACTGCAGCTCGGCAACAGTTAGTGACTATATTTGATCCTGACACCAGTGCCAGATACAGGAAGAAAAGTTAAGCATGTGCATAAATGATTAAATGATTGGGGTCCCAACTTCTTTACTACTTTATTGGAATGAAGGAGAGAAATTAAACAGTGACAAAGAGAAGGCTAACTCACAACTAGACAAATAAAGAGAACAAAATGGAATAGAAGAAAATGATTCATTTCCACTTTTCCCATTCAGACCTATTCTGCAACAGAGCTAACAACTTAACTACTTCACTTTGGAGTTTGCTTTCGGCCAGAAACAAGTGTATGTGAAGTGATGTCTTGTTAGTCAAAGTATCGTCTCTGTATGTATCTTAAGTTACATCCATGTCACAGGCTGTCCTGAGCCAGTGGAGCATCTCACAAAGCAGGCTCGCCTTAACTTTAAAGTACTAAACTGATACTTAATTCAAAATGGCCACCTGGGCTTTACATTCCATAACAAACAGTCTGCTGGTCCACCCAAAAAATGGAGTCAGGTTTCTTGGCTTAAGATAGGGTAGCTAATTCCTCCTCTCTCTCAGCTACATCCAGAGCTAGCCTGTAGGAGTGGCAGCCATCCCTTTTTATTTTGTCTGCTAGGCCTTGATTGGTTTCCACCCTACCAATCCTTCCAGCAACTGGAGGATCAATTCTTATAGGTCATTCTGGGTGGCATTTCTACACAGCTCTTGAAGGTCTGAACTTGCTGTTCTTTTTCTAGAAAAGGACACCTTTTTGGGTGGAGTGTGCTCAGGCAGTAGAGGCTTTAGCAAACACCTGATACACCCTTCATAATCTATTGTACTGACAAAACCAAGTTTTTAGTTCTGTTACTATTACAGAACCAATGCAGCTGTGGAAGATTACAGTGGATTTTATTCTGTTTTGTGAATTGTCAGCAATATTTTAATTGTATATAATTGCAATGTTGTATTTTTAAATAAATCAGTCAGAAGATTGAAGAATCTTTCTTACGGGTGATGATGCAAGAGCCAGAGAGAGCTTAGCATCGTTTTAAGGTTCCAGTAGAGAATTTAGTGTTTTCAGTCTTCAAAATAGCCTTTTTATTTGCAAACAGAGTGAATCTGGTATGGAAGTAATCGAGAGAGAATAGATATGGAAGCCAATTATGCCATTTTGCTGACTTTATCGTCTCTTTAATTTCTGGCCCACATTACTGTAGTATCTGAACATCTCATAGTCTTTAATGTATTTTTCCTCACAGCACTTCGGCATCCCTATTTTATAGATGGGGAATGAGGCACAAAGAATCTAAGTGACTTGACCAAAAACACCTTCCTTACCACCCACCTTTTGGACAGCATTGGTCCGAGGTGGGTCCCTCAGCAGAGAGCAGCTACTGTGCTTCTCTGAAATGTCCTGCTAGAAGACTTTTCTACCTTAGCTGCCCTTATATACTGGTTTATACTGGCTTACAGATCTAAATGCATCTCAAAAAGTACAGAGAGTCTAAATAATAAATATGATGAAATTTTAAGTGCATCTCCAGTATGATAGCTAGAGAAAGTGCATTTCTATATTTACATTTCATCTAAGCTTCTCTTTGTATGCAATCCCTAACCAGTTCGCAAAGACCTTATCAACTTTCCATTTACCCTTTGACTATTCCACTCCATCAGATTTTGCACATATGAACAATCATAGCTGAAAATGAAAGGAGCTGTAGGCAAACAAAATCATCTCAGAAAGCTAAGAATCGGAATGACATCCTTGGAGATAGATTACATAATCAAGAGCTATCTATTACATTAAAGGTGGTGATTGAAGATCCTTTGTTCAGTACAACAGGATCATTTTAAGAATAGGTTTCAGAGTAGCAGCCGTGTTAGTCTGTATTCACAAAAAGAAAAGGAGTACTTGTGGCACCTTAGAGACTAACAAATTTATTAGAGCATAAGCTTTCGTGAGCTACAGCTCACTTCATCGGATGCATTTGCAAATGCATCCGATGAAGTGAGCTGTAGCTCACGAAAGCTTATGCTCTAATAAATTTGTTAGTCTCTAAGGTGCCACAAGTACTCCTTTTCATTTTAAGAATAGTCTGTCTATCTAGAAGGCTACAGTTTAAAACACCTCCCACACTGCTCTGATTATGTCACTCCCATTCCTTTGAGTTTCTTTACTGGCCTCCTGTCTGCTTCTGCATCAAGTGCAAACTCTTTGTCTTTACCTTCAGTGCTCTACACAACTGTGCATGTGCCCCTTGCTTCCCATTTCATTTTTAATTGGAGTGTAGACATACCCTAAGTGGCCTCCCTTTTGTCTTTGAAATCCCACTCCACAGCTCAATACCTTTACTTATCCCTGCTAATTTCTATTCTTCTGCTCTCTACTCCTTCCTTCACCCGTGGTCAAAAAAAGACAAGTAACAAGGACTCCCACTGACTTCAGTGAGCTTTGGATCCAGCCCAAAATAATCTTCTTAATTTGAAAAAAAAACCCAGCTCTAACATTTGGTTCCTGTTCCTTTTGAAATCAGTGACAAACTCCTATTGACTTCAGTGGAAGTCAGATTGGGTTTAAAAGCCTGTGTTCACATTTACCTTACTTGCAGTTGTCTTCTCTGTCTGTTCCCTCTCACCTTGGTCTGTTGTGATCATATATTGTTAGACGTTTAATTTACACTGTAGCTCTTCAGGATAGAGATCTGGTTTTCCTACAGAGTGCAGTGTATCTGTAAAATACCAGTCAGACCTACAGTGCTATGGATCCAAACCATAATAATAATAGTAATAATAATAATAATGTTGGGCTATTGTTTGGTGTCATCATTTTCAAAATATTTGCAGCATTCGGGCTCATCAGACATCAGTCTTGACTTTCAAAATCAAACTGCCACCTGGTGGTACAATTTGAGAGAAGTCTGTAGAAAATTAGATCTATAGAGATCTGGGATTTTTTGCCCCTCCCAGGGGTCTTCAGAGTTTCACCTTTTCTTTCCAAACTAAAAAATACAAGATACACTACTCCACATTTGGAGATAAAGTTTTATTATGATTATTTGTCAATCCAAAAGATAGGGCGATTTCTAACAAAACTTTACTCATACAAGTAAAATCACATTGAATCCAGTTGGATTAATCATATAACCAAGAGATTGTAGGACCAGGCCCATACACACATATAACATAACCTTATAATTAAGGCTACGATTATGTCATGGAAGTCACAGAATCCGTGACTTCCAGAGACCTCTGTGGCATTTTCTGCTTCAGCCCCAGGGGCTGCGGGACTCTGGAACTGGCAGCCAGCAGGGTCCAAAGATCTCAGTTGCTGCAGGTGGCCTCACACCTACCGGCCGCTGGCCCCGCAGCTCCGAGCTGCTGTGGGGGGACCTCTACAGCTTCGAGCAGCGGCCGGGGTATCCTAGAGCCACAGCAGCAGTAGGCGCTGGACCCCCCTTTCCCCCCGCCCCATTTTGTCACAATTATTTTTAGTAAAAGGTCATGTCTACTGCTGGATAGGTCATGGGCTTCCTTGAATTTTTGGTTATTGCCCGTAACCTGTCTGTGACTTTTACTAAAAATAACTGACAAAATCTTAGCCTTACTTATAATTATATCTATTTTTTTCCTGCAAAGTCATCAGCATTTTGAGACTGCTATATATTACAATCAGTTTCAAATCTAGGGTCTAATTCTCATTAACACTAAGGTTCCAGATATTTATGCCCATTTTAATACCTTTTACGCTGCCAGAGTGATATAAAGGGATTTTAGCATAAATGAGAGTCAGACCCATAGAATAGATCTTTCAACATCTCACTCAATAGGTTGCAAGACTCTGTATACATCGCAGATCAGTGATTTATTTAAACTAGATGAAAAACTAGTACTGCATATAAACACAAAAGCTTTGTTAAGGTGAAGTTATGATTGCAGCCACCTATTAGTATTTTGATTGTATAGCATCTTTTGAGAACCTAGTCGTTAAAAATGTTAGAAACCCAGGAAATGCAGAGGATGTAGCAGAGCCATTCACCAATGAGAACAAAAGAAAAAGAGAACAATAGAAAAGACATGATGATTGTATGAAAAGTCCTTCACTGAAACTAATCTTAAATTAAAGCTAGGCCCAAACAACTACCACAAGCACACACCAAAGAGCTAGTTTGATCCTTCTGACCACGTGGCAATGGTAGAGATCTGAGCAGTCCCTTACCTCAGTCCCTTACCGGCCTGGATTGCATCCAGAACCTGAACTGTGACAGACAAAGTCCAAATTTTCCAAAATGACTAGCGATTTGGGGTGCCTCAGCTGCTGGATGCCCAATGTGAGACACCTTAAGACGGCTTGATTTTCAGAAAGTGCTGGGCACCCACCTGCTCAGCTTTGTAATACATAACTGATTTAAGCATTTCAGAAAATAAGATGTAGGCTCCTAAATCAGTTAGACATTGCAACACTGAGTGCAGCAACACTTAATACCTTTAAAAATTGGGGCCAGTGTCTAAATGGCACACTGAAACCCATGACAACATCCATAGCTTCATCCACTCGTCACCCATTTTGGAGCAGGTTCCTCAGTCTGCTCTGTAGTTGCCTATGGTGTGAAAATGTCAAGTGGTTTTACATCTACAGTTTCAAAATTATCTTGGGTGCCCAATTTGAGACATCTTGGGTCTGATTTTTATTGCTGGTAAACACCTGCAGCTCCCACTGAATGTAATTGGATTTGTGGGTGCCTGGGACCCTTGAATTGAAGCAGTGGGTGTTCAGCACTCTGAAAAACACTTCCAAAGTGTTTCCAATTGAGCATTCAAAGGGTGAGTCACCTAAAGTAAGTGACCATTTTTGAAACTGTGGTCCTCAACTGTGTGTATGGCAGACTGTGTACAATTCTAGGCTTTATGTGTGAAACTACAGTGGGTAACGTTTTTCAGTGCTATGCCATGAGGATTTTGTACTGCAGTTCTGTGACAATGAAGGTTTATGTGTCAAAAGCAGAGCTGGGCAGAAATGGTAATTCTGTTTCCTGGAGGATATTGAAATCCGGGTTCATTCCAATTCAGAACAAAAACCTCCCACACACCAAAAATTTTGAATCTCTCCACAAAACACAATCACGGTTCTCTTCCCAGCTCTACTGTCCTGGAGCCAGGAAGCCCTGCAAGCCCAGGCTGCTCAGGAGCTGTGAGCCGAGAAGTTTGGGCTCTTAGGGCTTCCAGGCTCTTGGCTCCTCATCAGCCTGTCAGGCAAGTTGCCAAAAAGCCTCAGCTGCCAAGGAGCTGGCTGGGAGACCTGGCAAGAAACCTGGCTGGTGTCCAGTGGGATTGTGTTGACATCAATGTAATCACATAGAACGTTTGACCAAAAAAAGTGTTGTCAATTTTTTTTCAATCCAGCTCCAGCAAAAAGGCTAATATGGAAAGTGCTGTAATGGGTCTCGTTACTTCAAAGTAGAGTCCTGGCAAGAACCTTGCTTATAATGAAGACCCACAGGTCTTGAACTCAGGTCTGTTGGCAGCTTTCGTGTCCTGGTCGCCATCCGGTGGCTTGCTAATCACTAGCGGGCTGAGTGGCTAATGGAACCCTGACCCCAGCAAAAGCACTGCTCACGGTGTCTTGACTGGAAGAGCGCCCAGTTCTACCTCTTGATTGGACCATGCTTTTTAAGCTGGAAGGAGGCACAGGAAGTTGCCTGTGCAACTGGGCAAATTCCTGGCTGGCTGCTACCTTGGACCCTGCCTTCTTGCCCTCCTGAGCCTAGCTATTCTGACTTGTCCCTAATTCCTGCTTTGTTGATACTTGCCTCAACTCCTGAGGCAAGGCTCAGGCTCTGACCCTTGGGTTGACATCTGACTCTGACTCCTGCTCTGACCACTAGGGCTGACCAACAAAGCCCTGGTCGTGACGCTTACTGCTTTCCCTGAGAAATGATACCAGAGCTAAGCACCTTTTAATTTAATTTTAGTATTTTTACATAGGATAAAAGTCTGATTAATGAAACTTAACTTATGTGGACCCCTTAATGATACTTCTTCAAATTGGTCTCATAGCCACGGCTGTCTGTGCTTGCTTTCACGAAACTCAGAGTATGGTGACATCCAAGATAGGCATTTCAATGTCTGAAATGCTCCTTAAATAGAACAAACAGATCAGCATGACTTAGTGATAAAATTACCTTCTGGTTCACAGGCTCTCCAGCATGCAACTGCACTATAGGGAACTCAGCACACCCCTCTGTGCGTAATATAAACAAACACAGTTGAGAATAGACGTAAGTGAGACATATACAAAAGGAGAGAGCATGGAAGAAAGGATTACTCGGGCTGCAGCTGCCAAGTTAATGAAAAAAGATTTTCTTGAAGCTCTAAAATCAAATGACTACAAAACGCTGGAAGATCTTTTGTTACAAAAGCAAATAGATGTGGACACAGTGTTTGAAGTGGAAGATGAGAACCTGATTTTGGCATCGTACAAACAAGGTAAAAGCAGCAGCTGCTGCTGCTGCATTTGCAAAACCTAAGCAAACTGGTCTTAGTAACTTACTTTTGCAGAAGCAATTGTCATGTTTTATCCCTTCAAAATGTTATCGCTTAAATTGACTCATGAGCTATGACCTACATAACTAGTCAAAGGTAGCTCAGCCCTATGCTTCTTAGAGTAGCCGCTGATGATCCCAAATATATTTATATGGAGATTAAAAATGAATGGGTTAATACTGCTCCCTTCTCTGTGGCAGTGTAAGTCACCAGGAGCTGAATAACTGGTGTGGTACCGCTGCAGTATGCCTCCTATTTCAGAGGCTCCTTACATCATGCCTGGTGGTTTAGGTTGGGGGTAGGCCCACCACCATCCTCAGAGCTGTAGGTTCAGGAAAGCCTGGAGAAAGGATTCCTTTGCTCTTCCCCCACGCAGAGATCCCTAGAGCACAGCCAGAATATGTAAATACATTGGTACATATAAATTCCCTGTACATACCCAATCAATCCACATGAAAAAGCCTACTCAGAAACATAGGTTGTTTCAAGCTTCCCATTTTCAGCTTTACAGATTCCCTTTAATTCAATCCCCAGGAAATGCCCTAGGCCTTGAATGTTATTTGATGGGAGAGGTTTTCTTTTTCAAAGTCAGAATTGAGATGCCATAGTCTATTGTCAAATCAGAATAAATAATCTATTGTCACCCTGGGAAACCAGTCAAAACAAACACTTCATCCCTAGAATCCTCTTCACAGGGTGGAAAAAAATAAACAAGCTCATAGCTAGGCCCTGACCAGTTTCCAACAAATTTATGTCTGAAAGCAATAAAGCAGGTTTTATGCTCAGCTAGCATCAAAACATCCCAATGCTTATTTTCTACGAGATTTCTCTCGTGAATCTAAGATGCAGTAAGTAGCTGTCTTTTCCAGTTATTAAGCACACATGGAAATAAACATCTTCAGCTCAATCTTCTCAGCTAGTACAACAAACAACAGCTAGTACAACAAACTTCTCAGCTTTTCTTGTCCATGTCTGAAGGGCTAATCTCTCCTTTGCCTATTTCCTGGGTATCTTATACATGGTTTTTGCTTCTCTGGTTTCAAAGAGACAATGGTGATGCACAATCAATAGTTGTTTTACTTGGATGGGATCTGAACAATCTCACACAGCGATGAAGATAACAACTTAAAATATTGTCTCTTGTATTGCTCTAAGACTAAAGGCTAAAGAAGGTTTGTGTGTTCCTACAAATTTAACCCATCTTATTTAAAATGTGCAAATTGAATGAAGACGGCCATAGATCTATCTCCTTTGGAGGGGTCTTTCCTCCCTCATGAGGCACATGCACCTGTCTCCCCAGATCATTTATTCTCTTTGTTGGTTGAGGGCATTCCACTGACTCTAGGGGAAATCCTGCCTTTGTTGAATAGCCTGAATAACTAGACTTTGATAAAGGGAGATCCAGGAGGGCAGAAAGAAACGATCCTCATGAAGACCCTGATCCTTCACCATTCAATTCAATGGGAGCTTTGCCAGGAGCTTTGTAGGATCAGAATAGGATGCTACTGTATCCCCATGGCTGCTCTGTTTCCTCCCTTCAGCAAATGGCTGGTGGATTCAGGTAGGACTAGTCTGCTCTGCCCAGATTCTTTCACTTTCCTGTTCCTGGACCACTCCTGCAAATATCCTGTGCCTTGGGGCACAAGCAGCCTCTATGAAGCAAAACTATAAAAATGGTATAATGGTGTTTCATGCTTGCTCTTGTGTTTTTAGCAAGAGCTTCCATATCAAATTTGTACCATTTATAGTTTACAAATAAGAATTTTCTAGCCACCAATTCACAGGCTCAGCTTGGTATCTGAAAAATCAAAGCAGGGCTCTTTCTGTACACCACAGCTCATTGGCAACAAGAACGTCTGAAATATGAATCTAGCTGGCCAACTTTGTAGTTGATATATGAGTCAGGCAACTTGCTCTTCTGCATCTATTTAGGATGTGCCATACTGGCTGTAATAAACGCTTGTATTTCTCTGCAAAATAAATAGATATATCTTGTAAGCTGATAGGCGCAGTATTAGACTGCTGCATTCAGAGCTACTTTTATGACTAACATTTAAATGAAAATCAAGCATTTTATAGAGTTTGTTTTTAAAAACTACATTACCGAACAAAGCATATTCTAGATATGTATTTGCCAATTTAATTATGAGGAGAATGAATTACACTCACTGGAAAAGAACAAACATTACAAGAAGAGGTTATATACTACCCATTCCTATTTTTCCCTCTCTCTAATACAGTATATTTGTCTAATGCAACTATGTTAATGTTACATTAAGGATGAACATTTAAAGCCATGCATCCTAGGAAATGCAGAAATTAAGGTTCCAATTAACTTGCTCCCAATGTACATCCTGAATATTTTTTGGGTATGCATTTTATGCCATAGAAGTATTATCCACCATGCAGGGAGGAGAACGGTAGGGGTTGGGGGAGACAGAAACAGAAAATGTTATATATGAGCAATGAAGTGCAATCTTATATATTACATTTCCTGAATTTTAACTGAAAACGTATCTTTGTCTTAATGTACATTTTTGTACTTAGAAGGGGTATTGGTTAGAGAGCAGGACACTAACTCTGCTGCTCCTGCTCCAGATTATTATTTTATTTTACTTTTATACAGATTATTAAAATCACCACTTCTGAGACGGTCTATGTGCAATCATCAAGAAACAGCCATGTTTTGGGTACAATATGGGGATGCTGATGGGGAACACACTAAGTTCACTATGGACGCTGTGCTGTGTGGAGAAGATAAAATAGTTGTGCACATTTCTAAATTCTGCTTTTTTAATGTGGGTGCTGTCGTGTCCTGCTGAGTGCTGGCCAGTAGGTTTGACCTAAATTCCACCAGACATCCCCTTGTGAACCTCTTGCTTAACTCAGGACTAGCAAAAAATGACACAACATTTGATTTAATGCCATTCTAATTTTGGTGGCTTGATGACCGATGCGACTAGGAGAATCCACCTCAGAACAGTAGTGAAGACTGGTGATCAGGCCACTGTGTTTAAGAGCACCACGTTCTGGTCAGTGTTGGGGGAGAAACTGGGAGAGTGAGATGGGAATCAGGAGCAGCAGCAACCACCCTGCTCCTTCACCCTCCAGGCCCAGAAGGAAAATGTCAGTGATGGCCTTGATGCTGTTTTCATGTGTAATGGGTTCCATAATGTGAGCCTGTGTTTCAAAGGAAAAAAAATACCACTGTTGCAAGATATTGCTACATGACAAAATGTCAAGGGAAGAGAGGGTATCAGCAACATTGCCAGAGAGAACAGTGAACATTTTTGGAACCAAATTTCATGCAAAAAATGTCATTGCCATCACACGGACCTACACACCAGCTAACTTACTGCATTCTTGTAACACCCAGCTGTACATCTGCAAAGGGTGGCAGGTGACAGTACGTCTGTAATACTGCTGCAGCTACGTTGCAAGGGGGCAGCCGTGCAACATGCATCATGAGCCCTTCCACAGGAAGGCAGAACCCAGACCCTGATGTGAAATCCTGAGATCTCCTACCCAAGAACAACATGATGTGCTACCTGTTGAGTCAGAGGTCTAACTAAGAGCCTGCATTAGAACCTAGGGGTGCGATACTCAGCTCTCATTAGACATACTCATGCTAGCTCTCCTTGATATGATGTGCTAAAAACGGTAGTGTAGCCACAGTAGTAAGGGCAGCAGCAAGTGGTGGCAATGGGCTAGCTAACCTGAGTACAAACCCACCAGAACTCCCCCGAGCAGGTACTTAGCACAGCTAGCCAGTGCTGCCTCTTGCTGCTTCCCATCCTACCCCAGCTACACTACTATTTTTAGCTCACTAGCTCAAAGAAAGCTAGTGCGTGTCCATCATAAGCTGGGAAGCACACCATCAATTCCTAGTGTGGACATAGCCTGAGTGCTGCTTTTTATTAGAATGTAGTGTTTGCTCAGCTCTTTCCAGATCAAAGATCCTATTCTCCCCCCTCTCCCCCCCGCCGTATGTTTTAGCTGGCATTTCAAAGGCTTTAGGACTTTTTATTCAGTCTTGGAGGTTGCAGGAAGAAAAAACTACCCTTGGAGTACAGTTTCATGGCAATTCATCTGTTCAGAAATCAATCCATTCAACCTGCATGCTGGCAGTGCTTAATGAAAGTAAGGTTATTACTCCAGAGCACTTTGCATACACTAGATCCTAACTGATTAAATCACATTAAAATAAATTAAAGCTTAACACCAACACCCTTCCGCCCCCCTCCAATTAGTCTTATTTAGTGGCTCATCTGGAAGATTCTTATTCAAGGCTGGTAATGCATCTTCACTTTTTACAGGATATTGGCTGCCTAGTTATAAGTTAAAATCATCTTGGGCCACTGGACTGCATATATCAGCCCTATATGGATATCTGGAGAGCCTCATGGTACTGTTAGATCACAAAGCGGCCGTCAACTACAAGCCAAACGGGAAAGCTGCTATCCACGTGGCATGTGATGTGGCAAATGTTGAGTGTCTCATGATCCTGTGCAACCACGGAGCTAACATTAACTGCTTTTCACTGAGCGGCCACGCACCCTTACACTTCTGTACCACAAAGGCCTCTGTGCCTTGTGCCCAGCAGCTTATTTGGAGAGGTAAGTCAGACTATAACTTAGACAGTCAAGTACCTCTGAGGTTTAGCAGGAGTTTAAGGATCTGTATTATGTTGTTCAGAAGCAAATAATCATATTTAATGCTTGTATAGTCCTCTAGTGCTTCACAAATGTTACATATAGATCCCCACCAAAACACAGCCAACTCTGAGGAGGGCAGCAGTCCAGCTGCAGCTTGGAGAGCAGGAAATTTCAATCCAGGGCCCCAGGGCAAACCCTTTCTCATGCCAAAAGTGGTCTTTAATGCCCACACAGAGTATGCAAGGCCTCAGCTGTAAAAATAAATGCACACAGCCATAATATGCACTGGCATTTGTATCTTTGATAGATAAACTGAGAGTGTTTTTCATTTGAGTTCACCCACCCTTAAAGCCTACAGCTTTGTCCTTATCCTGAAGTTACAGGAAGTGTATGTGTGTGTATGTATATGTATGTGGGGGGGGAAGGCAGGGGAGATTCCCCTTGACTTCAATGTAAGTAGGATAGGCCCTTAAAATAACTGCAAAGGAAGAAAATAAAATCAATATTACTTACAGCCTCCCATCCCCACCTTGTCTTCAAATTCTCAAAAGTTAGGAAATACCAGAATTAATGTTGCCTGTGCAAAACTTGTCTGGTCCCTTTGTACATATATGTTATGATACAGTCTATAATTACATGATCCCAGGACCTCTGCCTCCTTAAACACTGAATGGATAGTACTCGGAATGAATGAACGAACAGCTTATTCAGTCGCTTGTTTTATTCTTGTTAATTGTGTGGCCTGCGGCTTTATTTATTGCAGACTCTGGGTCTCCGTCCAGGCTCTGAAAGCATGCTCTGAAGACAATTATTGCTTTCTGTCATGAGGTCTCTCACCCCACTGGTGCCTCCTGCTGGCCATTTTGGGAATTAGCTCTGGTCAGCAGGTATGCCCTCTGGTGGGGTGGGTCTCCCATCCTTGTCTCTGCCTGAAGACCAACTGCAGTTCCACTCTCACTGCCTCTGCTTCATGGCACAGCCCTCCGGCCATGTCACACTCCAGGTTCCCCCCTTCTGGGGGGACTTCTTTTGCAACAGTCTAGCTGCTTCTTGCAATGGCTTGGCAATCTATAGTCCGGCTGCTTTTTCAGTGGTGAGTGGGGGGGTCCCAGCCCAGGGACCCTGTAAATAACAGCTTTCCACTACCCCTCCTTTTTCTCCACCAGTCTGTCTCAATTCTCTGGGCCACTTTCCTGCAGCCCCAGCACCTTTGGCTCCTGCACCTTCTTCCCAGAGCATCAGGCCTGCAAGCCCTAGCAGCCCTATTCACAGTGCTACTCTGTAGCCCTCTAGGAAGCTAGCCCCCTCCTTAGGGCTTCCAGCAGCAGACTCCCTTGGTCTGGTTGGCAGCTTCCTTTCATATGGGCCAACTGGGCCCTGATTGGTTGATCCAGCAGCAGCCCTAATTGGCTGTTATCTTGCAGCCCTCCAGGCGAAGTTTTAACCCTATCAGGGGCAGTGCAGGGCAGATGCCCTGTCACACTTTTCTTCTGGGCTTTTCTATGGCACTCATCTGTATAGTATCTGAGCACTTCACAAACACTATTGAATTTATTTTCACAATACCTCTGTGAGATGAGCTGGTTTCATTATCCCCATTTTACAGATGGAGAATAGAAGGGCAGAGAGACTAAGGTCAAAAGTGTCCACTAATTTTGGTCAATTTGAGACTGATTTTTCAGAGTATTTAACACTATATAGCACTTTCTATGTTCAAACCACAGCTCCCATTGACTTCAATTGCCGCTGTGATTACTCAGCATTTCTGCGAATCAGACCTTAGGGTATCAAGTCAGGCATCTTGAAAATGAGGGACACCCAATTAGTGACTGTTTATGAAAAGTTTGATGCAAGTGATTTGCCTTGTATCACATAGGAACCCTGTGACAGAGACAGGGATAAAATCCAGTTCTCCAAAACAGTATTCAACTGTCTTAACCATGAAACCATAGTTTATCTTCCTGCAGTCCCTTGCATGCCTTCTGGCATGGCCAGGTCATGGGTGACCAGACCTAGTAGTTGAAGCCCGAATCTGCAGTCACGAGCCAGGACTCCTGGATTGGGATACTAGGAGTCTTAGAAGCAGGAGACAAACTGGAGATCAGAACCCCAAGTTGGGAACCAAAGTCTAGGATGGGTCAGGCTACCAGCGGATCAGAGGCAGGAGACAATCTGAAGGTCAGCAACAACAGGTCAGATGCCAGGAGTCAAGTTGGGTCGGAATGTCAGGAAATGGAGCAGGGTAGTACAAGCCGCACAGCCCAGAGCAGGGTGAAACTTAGTTGTTCAGATAGCTTCTTGTTCCTGCTGCTGGCTAATCAACCGCTTTGTGACTCTGCCAATTGGACCTCAGGGTGGGCCCTCACAGTGGGGCTGGGCTTTATGGGTTTCAGGTAAGCTATCGCTAGCAGGCTGTTAGATGGAGGATTGGTGCAGGGCTACACCCAGGAACCTTGCGGGCTTGTGTTTGAGACTCCTGAGTGATAGTGTCTTCTGCAATAAATGAGTAAGGGTACTGCAGATAACACTTTCTTAATTTCCGACCTCTGCACTGAATGAAGCAGGGATCTCATTCATAAAAAACAAAAAGTGATCATTCAATTAAAGTCTGTATTATAATGCATACGCACAGATAACCTGAATTCTGCCATTGATTAACTTTTGAGTGTTTGGCTTTGCAACCATAATATTTTAATACAGTTTTGTGTGCATAATTTCCCAGGTTTTTTTAAAAAGCAACTGGAAAAACAGATATGCCATCATACTGACACCCACATGGGTCATCAGCAGGGTTGAACCCTTTAGATGCACTACATAGAACTCTGCCACTTGAGTTAACGGAGTAACTGATAGCAGTAGTAGGTTGTTATCCTCCTTGTGGACCGCCACTAGCAGGGAATGAGTCACTTTGCAGGAGGGTTTCACAGATATCTGCTGACACCAGAGAAATAGTAAGATTTCAGAGATCTTGGGTTCCATTCCAGTCTCCAGTCCATTCCAGTCTCTGGAGGGGATTGTGCTCTACTGGGCACAGACTATTATGCCCATTCCCCCAGACATGGCCAAGCTGCAAGTCTCAACTGAGCATGTGCAAACTGTGATTTTTAAAAAATGTATAACTTGGCCAAAGTTGGGCCGGTTTTCATATGGATGGGAAAAGGCCCAACCTGACACAAAGGCCACCCCCCTTGCCAAATGTAAAGTTCTTGCTCTAAAGCATGGGGATGCAAGAGCTGCTAAAAGAAAAGGTAATTAGAGCCATATATTTTTCCATAGCTAAACCATTCTGGCTGAAATTTTCCAATAAACATTCAACCTTAGACAAACACTCAGCATGGGAAATTTCAGCCCAAATGCTTGAAGCATGGCAGACTGAAAACAGTCTTATAATGGAAAGAGTTGGGTAATCTAAATAATAGGCAGTGCTATCAGTCTCACCTATTATCAGAATCTTGGCAAATGCAAGTGATTTGGTTTCATTTGCTATATATGTCATTACTGCAGACCTTTACTTAACCTGAGTTTTCAGAGCCAGCGTATGCTCTGGGCAAAGCAATCTATGATCCCAAATAAATTACCACACCACTTTTCTTTGGCTGGAAGACACCTATTCTTTTGTTTAGTAGAAAAGAAAATTAATGCCATCAATTTTATTTTTCCTGAAGCCAATAATCCTGACAGTGGGTGTTAGATTCGCTACCATAGGAAAGCATAAAAAGTCAAATGTGCTCTTGCAAATGCAGTGTAAGATGCATGTAAATGAAAGTATGTATTCTAAAGGCTTCCTCCTCCCATTTATCACTAACATAATAATACCTTACAATTACAGAGCCTCCTTTCATCCAAAAGCACTTTATAAACTTAAACTCCTATGCAAACTAAATATCGAGACTACACAAAATGGAACCACCTCTGGGGTGAAATATGGCAGCTGGTTAACAGGGCATGGCAACACTACACAATCAGACATGCCTTCTACTAACATGCCTGTACTGAAGGCTCAGAGATGTACCTCTCACTCTTGCCCTCACCTGACTCACATCACCAGTTGTCTCTGTTACCTCTGCCTGCACGTCCTAGCAACAACTCAAGCTCGGTGTGACTAAAACTGAGCTTTTCATCTTTCTCTGTTTCTCCCTTCTCTGTTAATGTTAGCAAACCTCCTGTCCCTTAGCCTGATGAGCCAGACCTAATTTTTCACACAGCTTTCTCCTCATCCATTCTTGATGCTTGCACAAAATCCTGCCTGTGCTAGCAAGGGTGGAAAATTTTACCGGAAACAGCCCACTGTAGACATACCCATGTAGGGGCTTCCATAGGACTGAGCACCAGGAAATCTCCGATGCTTGCACGTACCCTCCTCTGTGCTCCCGATTCTGCTGAGTTTGATTCTCCTCCATTCTAGGAAGTGGTTTCAGAGTAGCAGCCGTGTTAGCCTGTATTCACAAAAAAGAAAAGGAGTAGTACTTGTGGCACCTTAGAGACTAACAAATTTATTTGAGCATAAGCTTTCGAGAGCTACAGCTTACCTCATCGGATGCATTCGGTGGAAAATACAGTGGGGAGATTTATATACACACACAGAGAATATGAAACAATGGGTTTTATCATACACACGGTAAGGAGAGTGATCACTTAAGATGAGCTATTACCAGCAGGAAGGAGGGGGGGAAAGGAGGAAAACCTTTTGTGGGGGGTGGTATGAGGGGAGTGGTGGGGGGTGGGGGGGGGGGAGAAATAACATGGGGAAATAGTTTTACTTTATGTAATGACTCATCCACTCCCAGTCTCTATTCAAGCCTAAGTTAATTGTATTCAGTTTGCAAATTAATTCCAATTCAGCAGTCTCTCATTGGAGTCTGTTTTTGAAGTTTTTTTGTTGAAGGATAGCCACTCTCAGGTCTGTAATCGTGTGACCGGAGAGATTGAAGTGTTCTCCGACTGGTTTTTGAATGTTATAATTCTTGATGTCTGATTTGTGTCCCTTTATTCTTTTACGTAGAGACTGTCCAGTTTGACCAATGTACATGGAAGTGGAATCTGTCAACTTGTTTTATAAACAATGTTTAATTTTGCTTCTGCAATGGCTTGCAATTACTTGGGGCAGACTGTCTGTAGCTAGGATGGAGTGAGACGGTCAGAGACTCAGCCACAGTAATCAGAAAATAAAGACACCCCCAATGATTTTGGCAGGAACATCACAAATAGCAAGACAGACTTTATGCTCCTTTTCCTTTGGCCATCATTCGGAAGCTGCAGACGCTGATTGCCCAGTAGATGGTACTGTTGTTTCAGCAGGAATATTAATGTAGCCCCGAATGCTGCAGTTATACCAATCCTATTTCCAGCTTGAAAAAAAGGGCCTGATCTTCAGCTGATGCCTTACGTGGAGATACACTGGTTTACACCACCTGAGGGTCTGGCTCAAAGTGCTTTTCCTCCTGGACTCCCTATTAATAAGATGCATGCAGCAATCACTGTCAAGTGTGTTGATTTGTAAGGGGCTTTCTACTGGCATTAGAAGTCAAAAGTATCCCCTTTTCTTCACTGCCTAATTTATAGTAGAAAGAATTTCAGATCCAGATTTGGACCTGAAATGGACTGAACTCAAAAGATAGAGATAGGCCCAAGCTGGGAAGCTTGGATCTGGAGCTAAATGTGGATTTTTTTAAAGCTCATGGGGCTTTTAGCTCTATGGTGGAGGCACCGGAAACTCAGAGGCCATTGCCATGGACCACGTGGAACACGTATCTTTCCACACAGCTTCCCAGTCTCTTTGAAAGGTTGGCTCCAAAGTTGGCCACTGACTGTGCCCCCTCTTCTGTACCTGCCCTATATTCTGCTCCAGGGGAGGGTGTGAATTACTGCAGACTTCACTGGTGGTAATTTCCAGCAGATTTTTGGAAATTTGCATGGCCCTGACTCTGCTCCCGAGTAGACTTGGTTGGGAACTTTTCAACACAACCAAAACTTTTTTGTGGGAAGATATCAATTTCAACTAAACTTTTGTTGGGAAAGCTTCTTAGATCCAGGATGGAATTCCTGGGCAGAAGAGGGAGCAAAAGACCCCAGAATAGCAAATAGCCTGATGATTTGGGCATTACTGTGGGATGTAGAAAACCACATTCAAGTCCCTGCTTTGTCTGATTCAGACCAGGGATTTCAATCTGCATCTCATACAGCCTGGTTGACTGTCTTAACCAATGGATTACTGGCTATTCTGGGGCAGGTGTCTTCCAGTCTCTCCTATTGGAGCTGTTCTACTTTGTGTAAATAATTAAATATTCAGTGGGCAGAAAGCCAAAGAATGATCATAGCCCAGTGGTTGAGGTGCTCAACCGGGATGTGGGTGACCAAGGTTTAAGTCACGACTCTGTCTGATTCTCCTACCACCAAGGTGAGTGCCCTAACCATCAGTTATTGCTAAGGCTGTGAGTTTGTTACAGAGGTCACGGAAGTCATGGATTCCATAAGTTTCCGTGACCTCTGTGACTTCTGCAGTGGCTGGTGTGCCTGGCTCAGGGGCAGCTCAGGCAACCCTTGTGCCAGTCGCACCAGCCGCTGCTGAGACAGTCTCGGGTCACTGTGTAACCCATCCGCCAGCAGCAGCAGAGTTTGGGTGTGGGGGGGGCAGGGGGTTGGGGGAGGAAGCAGGGGGCACAGGACAGGGCTTACCTGGGGGCTCCACGGAAGTGGCAACATCCCCCTTGCTCAACTGCTAGGCGGAGGCATGGCCAGGCAGCTCTGCAGCCAGGAGGCTATTTTAGTCTATTTCAATCTTATGGCTGGAGCCACCAGGTGGCAATGTCACTTAGTCTTACAATTTCTTTTTCTTATCGTACAAATAGTGTTCAGTCTTTGAAGAAATGCTGTATTGTTGTTAGTTGTGCTTTGAAATATCTTTTTGGGGGAGCTGTGGCAAGCAGTAAGGCAGTTTGCTCTCTGCCTTAATTCCTCTAACTAGAGTCAATTCTTGGAAACAGAGTTGCTCTCTAAGAACTGGGCAATGATTCTTATGCTGAGGTTCCTGAAAGAGGGGATTGCCTGCATGCTGTTTGTAACCACCTCTGTTCAAGAACTTATGTATATAGTGTAAAATGAACAAGCTGAACTAAGAATATACCCAGACTCTCATTTCTCTTCCAATGGGAAGCCAATCTGCAAGGCCTCTACAACTTGACTGAGAGGTGACACAGTTCTGATCTATTCATATTCTGATCCTCTGCCAGTTAACATGGTATTTGAGCAGGAGAGCCACTGCTCTCTTGACACATTTTTATCCTTTCTGCAGCATGCTGTGCAGAAGAGCATGTGGCCCTCTGGGAGGAATTTCTGAGCCAGACAGGCAAGCAAGGTGATATGTGTGCTATAAATACTTAGAGAGACAGCCCAGATGAGATGTATACATCTCTAGAAAGAAAGAGATTTTTGTGTTTCCTTTTTTATGAAAATCTAGATAGAGATATATGCATAGAGAGAAGAGACTAAGAGGTGGGGAAAGAGGATATAATAAGTGGACCTTTGATTACAGAACAGAGCCATCATGTACAGTAACTTTGTGAAACTGGCTTAGAAAAACAATGTGTATTTGTGTAATTGTCTCCCTTGATTCTTCTTCTTAACAGGAGCAAATGTCAACATCACAACAAACAATCAGGATGAAGAGACTCCCCTGCACACAGCTGCACGTTTTGGTATCCCTGAACTGGTGGCATTTTACGTGGACCAAGGAGCAAATGTTGATGCTGTCAATGCCCACATGGAAACTCCACTGGCCAGTGCAGCTTACTGGGCCCTTCGCTTTAAAGAGCAGGTGTACAGCATGGAACACCACCTAATCTGTAGGATGCTGTTAGACTATAAAGCTGAAGTTAATTCTCGTGATGAAGATTTCAAATCACCACTCCACAAGGCTGCCTGGAACTGTGACCATGTGCTGATGCATGTATTGCTTGAGGCTGGGGCTGAAGCAAACCTGATGGACATCAACGGTTGTGCCCCCATACAATATGTTCTGAAAGTGACATCTGTGCGGCCAGCTGCCCATCCTGAAATCTGCTACCAACTTTTACTGAATCATGGAGCAGCTAGAATATATCCTCCACAGTTCCACAAGGTGAAGGATGTATTTGGTGCAATGGTGCTACTCTAGAGTAAAGTTAGAGTGAAGAGATGATATCTTGATCTGGATTAGCTTTTTGGGACTGATTCAAAGTTCAGATATGAATTCAAATAAGGTTAGGGTTTGAATCAGGATTTGATGGTGCCAAAACCTTGTGACTTGTTCTTGTGAGACTTTGACCCAAAATGACAAAAATCTTACAAGATCAGCTATTCTCATGATATTTTCACCTTCTCATTGTTCCAAGAGAGCAGCTACTGATGTCAGAAATAGACCCCTTTTGGTTTTGGAACCAACCAGAAACCAAAACTGTAAGTGTTGGTTCAAATCTAAGGTTTCAGATCTTCCCTCATTTCAGATATACTGATATGCCTTAGTCAACCCAAATTACTGGGCTCAATATAGGGGGAACCAGTGATATTTAATGGCTTGTGATGTATAAAAGAGGCTGGACAGGGTGATCTACCTCCTGAGATGACTTCCTGAGGTCTCTTTCAACCCTAATATTGTATGATTCTACCAGTTCCTTCTGGCCTTGAAATCCATGAATTTATGATGAATCATTTACCTCTGAAATTCAAAGGCATCACTTTTGAGTTTTAGTCCTCTTCTAACATGCAGTATAAATGGATAAAGCCAAAGAAGATGGTTGACTAGAGGGTAGTGGGGAGGAAGATCAAAATATGTGCAAGATATCCCTCAAAGAATTTCTAAAAGTCTGCAAAGTCCAGGGCACTCATCAACATGGGATATATATATATATATATATATATATATATATATATATATCATTACTCCAGGTGAGGAGAGGGCTTTCTGTACCGAGTATGGAACACAGTATGAACCTGTCTATGCTAGCACCTAAAGTGTTTTCACCACTGTTTGAGGAAGTTCCAATGGCAAGACCAGCTTGTTTTCATAGTATAGACTGGGCCCTCCCTTGAGAGAGTATTGCATAGAGGACTCAGAGTCAGGCCTCCTGTGTTTTATTTTTGTTTCTGCCACTGACCTGCTATATGATGGTGCATCAAGTCTCCATGCCATCATTTAACTCCCTGTAAAATATGTAATGTGATACTTTAGCTCATAAGGTGTACATTATTAATGAGGCGTACATTATTAATGCCTGCACAAGGCTGTGTGGAAAGGTAAGCATGCAATAAATGCAAAGTGATATTGCATGAATGTGAGCAAGGGCAGGATTTGGTCCACTCTCAATTAACAGACCAAATTAGAGTCAGAGGCTCTTGCATGATTTAAAAGCTTGACTTTATACCTATTTATAACAGTGTTATTTTCCTTCCTTCCTTTTACAGTGTTTATCGGGGCAGGACATTTGTTCATATTCAAGGACCTGTTCCCTGCTCAGGCATGAATGAAACTCCTGTGATTAATATTCATCAGAGTTATGCCCTGTGTGGGGGAAGGGGAGTGGGGGAATTGTTAGTACATTTGTGACTGACAGCCTTGAGAAACCAGGGAGAAGATTGCTTCCATTCATGAAGGTACACTCTAACCCAGATGTGGTCTAAGGGATAACGCAGTGGGGTAGGAACTGTGAGAACTCTTTTCTATTCCTTACTGTGGCACTGATCTGCTGTGTGACCAGGGGCAAGTAATTCATCTCTTTTTCTTCTCCAACCTTCAGTCTGCCCTGTCTATTTAGATTGTAAATGGTCATCTCTTACTATGTATTTGAACAGTGCCCTGCACAACAGGGCACAGATCTCAGCTGCAGCCGGTAGGTGAAATTTAAAGAATCATAATTTCTGCTTCCCTCTTGCAGGTGTTGCAGGCCTGTCATTCCCACCCAAAAGCCATTGAGATTGTCATTAATTCATACGAACACATCAAGTCAACATCAAAGTGGAGAGCAGCTGTACCTGATGACGTCTTTGAGGTAAGCTTTTAATGAGCTTCCACTTGTGTTTGCAATCTTTGCCTCCCTAACATTTCCACCCAGTCACAGAAAAGTTACTGTAATTACAGATAATGCTTTGGAAAGCCTAATCCAAGAGGACAAGATGAGTATTTTATAAAATGGCTTGCACACAGAAACAGGAAAGAGAGAATGCCGTGCTGGTTCTAAGCAGTAGCACTGAGAATTTCAGAGCTATGTGGAATATTCAGGCTATATTGCAACTTTAAATCACAGTTCATTTTTGAACAGGGTATCGGGGGGAGCACACAGCAGGAAAAATAGAGATACTTGTCATTTTTCATGTGGAAAGTTTTCTCACAGAAAAATACTTTATGGTCAACAACGATATTTTTTCTTTGTCAGAAAATATACATTCTGAGTCAAAAAAATGGAAGGAAAAAATCTAAGGGAAAAAATTTCCAGCAAGAAATATAACCAGCATTTTAAAATGAAATGACAAGTTTTGTTTCATTTGGACATAAAAAGTCACCATGTTTCTGATTTTCAGTTTAAAATAAGTAAACAAAAGGATTTGCCGCAATAACATGTTGCTTTGAAATGACAGATTTTCAGTTTTGACATTTCTGAGTCAGAACTTTTCAGAATTTGTCATTCTGTTAATTTCTTTTTTTGATATTTGAAGTTCCTATTTGGATTTGGAACAGAAACTAATTTCAAAATGTCAAAATTTCCTGTGGGATGGAAATTCCATTTTCAGAACTTTTCTAAGTAACAGTTCCTAGAGGTTTCAGAGTAGCAGCCATGTTAGTCTGTATCCGCAAAAAGAAAAGGAGGACTTGTGGCACCTTAGAGACTAACAAATTTATTTGAGCATAAGCTTTCGTGAGCGACAGCTCACTTCATCGGATGCAATATAGTGGGGAGATTTATATACACAGAGAACATGAAACAATGGGTGTTACCATACACACTGTAACGAGAGTGATCAGATAACACTTGATCAGGGAACACTTCAGTCTCTTTGGTCACTCGATTACAGACCTAAAAGTGATAATTCTTCAACAAAAAAACTTAAAAAACAGACTCCAATGAGAGACTGCTGAATTGGAATTAATTTGCAAACTGGATACAATAAAGACTGGGAGTGGATGTGTCATTACAAAGTAAAATTATTTCCCCATGTTTATTCCATCCCCCCACCCCCCACTGTTCCTTACACGTTCTTGTCAACTGCTGGAAATGGCCCACCTTGATTATCACTACAAAAGGTTCCCCCGCTCTCCTGTTGGTAATAGCTCACCTTACCTGATCACTCTTGTTACAGTGTGTATGTTTCATGTTTCATGTTCTCTGTGTATATAAATCTCCTCACTGTATTTTCTACTGCATGCATCCGATGAAATGAGCTATAGCTCACGAAAACTTATGCTCAAATAAATTTGTTAGTCCCTAGAGGAACTCTGGCTGAGCTAGGCACAGTTTCTTGAGGGCATGGGAGCTCCATTATCCTTTAAGTCAGTCTAGCATGTGTTGATCATGCCCCGGTTCATCTCTGCTGGCTAGGATGGAGGGAAGCGGAAGGCTGTGGCTCCTTCCACTTTGGAAAGCTTAGTGCCATTGCTGCTGCTAGGTTCATGCAGTCTTTGCTGTCAAGGAGAGCAAGGATTGTGACTGTGGCTGACCTATCCGCAGGACCCTCAGTGGGTAGATTTCTAACATCAGTTAATGGTATAAAAATGCCATGTTGCATGTATGTGACACTGCATGTTTTTGAGCCCTGTTATGGTATTTCTGGCAATTTGGTCATAGCTCCAGAAGGAGATTCATGACATGTATAGACATCCATGAATAAGGCTGCTGGATGAAAACAGAAGGGGCCTGGAGTGGGGGTAATTTAGATGAAAAAATTCAGCGTAAACGTACCCTGAGTCTCCTCTGAAATCAGGAATAACTCCACTGAAGTCAATGGAGGAACATCAATGTAGAAGCTGGTATAAATGGGATGAATATTTCAGAGTAGCAGTCGTGTTAGTCTGTATTCGCAAAAAGAAAAGGAGTACTTGTGGCACCTTAGAGACTAACAAATTTATTAGCGCATAAGCTTTCGTGAGCTACAGCTCACTTCATCGGATGCATTTGGTGGACCAAATGCATCCGATGAAGTGAGCTGTAGCTCACGAAAGCTTATGCTCTAATAAATTTGTTAGTCTCTAAGGTGCCACAAGTACTCCTTTTCTTTTTGGGATGAATATTGTAATAGAATGAGCAACTATATTATACTATTCTGCCACTAGGTGGCACTGTGTGTAAAATACTTTTTTTAAAGGTAATCTTACACATACCGGGCAGGGCATTACAGGATCTTATGATGAACACATCTGGTGTAGATAAGCAAGCTCTTTAGGTAGTCCATACCTGGTACAGAAGTACATGACATGGTATTAGCAGTGGGATTAAGAACAGAAACAAAAGGAAAACAGCAACAAAGGTTGCAGACAGAGGGAACAAAGATTGAAGGATCTAATCAACATACCACTCTTCAATGCCCCGGAGAACTTCAGCTTTGACACATTTTCAGAATGGACAGACTGGAAGCAGTATTTTGCAAGATTTCACATTGCTACCAAGCTCCACAAGGAAACTAATGCTATACAGGTATTTTCTTTAATATATGTTGTGGGGAAGCAATCAGAGCATATCTTTAAATCCTTTTACTTTACTGATGACAGTCACAAAGATGACTATGAAAGGGTTCTGGCTATGTTTGATTCATATTTTATATCTAAGAGAAATATGAAAAAGCATGTTTTCACCAGAAAATTCAAGGACCAGGGGAAAATGGTGAATGTCTTATTGCAGCTCTGCATGCAGTGGCTGAAGACTGATTTTGGTAAAGCAAAACATGAAAATACCAGAGAAAGTCTTTCACAGATGCTACAATGAAGAGAGATCTAACTCTAGCCACAGCTATTTCAAATAGCAAAGCAGCCTGAACTGGTGAGGCAGCAACATGGGTAACTTGCTAAACTTTACAAATAAGACACTAAGTTGGAAGCTGTGAACAGATGCAGCAGGAGTGCTAAAAGTCATTACCATAAGGCCTCTGATGAAAAGAGAAAGAATTCTCAGGCTAAAAGGGACAAATTCCAGCCTACATGCACAAGGTGTGGAAAAAGTCATATCCTAAGAGATGCTGCATGTCCATCCAGAGACAGATAGTGTATTAAATGCAAGAAGTATGAACATTTTCAGCTGTTTGGCACACCAAAGCAGTCAGGGAGTTGACTCATATTACAGACAATCAAGAGCCATTGTTTCTGGGATCTATTATGTGTGAAGACATAGAGCCTGCCAGGAAAGTGAAATTGAATATTTGTGGCAAGATTATTTATTTTAAAATTGACTCAGGACTTGACATCACAGTTAGCTCAGAAAGGATTTACAATCACCTTCAACCCCTCCCAGGACTAAAGTCACCTGACACAGCTCTGACTAGCCCTGAGGTATTCTGAATTGCATGGGCCAGTTCACCACAGAAACAACTTACAAAGACAGAAGCTATGCATTTAGAGTGCATGTGCTCAAAAAATCAAAGACCAACAACTTTCCCAGCCACAGCGTGGCAGCCATGATGGGCCTAGTGAGAAAGGTGGAAGAACTGGATGGAGAATTTGATGATCTTGAACTTTTGAAAGGAGACCCAGCACAAATCAATGTAAGAGACAATCTGAACAATACAGTGTAGTGTTTTCCCCAGGAAGTGAAATTAGGGGAGGTATTCAAATTTACGGGGTGGGGTGGGAGGTACGGGAATCAGGGCCGATGATGGATGAGACCATTAGGGTGAAGGTGGGTTGTATGGCACCATAGTAAAAACTGAAAAATGTTTCATGACTATTTTATAGATTTAACTCATGTTTTAAAATCATCACACAAATTAAAATTGGCTACTCAAGCCTTCTATGAAGCACTATATCTACATCCTTCTTGGTTTCTTGTTATAATTTTGCACAATTCTGTTAATGAACTTCTTGAATGCAATATGTTCATCTTCTCGTGGCTTCTCGTGTGTCTGGTACTTCCATTCCTTCAATTGATATGCTCATTAGTTCATTCACATGATCAGGCAGAAGGTGACTTCTTTCAGAACACAAAATTCTATTCAATGACAAAAAAGAATGCTCAACTGTAGCTGTTGTGACTGGGAGTAGCAAGAGATGAATTCCTACTTCTTTCATCCCGGGAAACATAGCACAAAGATCGATTCAAGCCACCAGTGATGATAAAAAAGAAGTTGAAGTCAAATCTTCATTCATTCTGTGTTCAAATTCTCTATTCTGTCCTGAGCACATGGCAGCCCCATTGCTGGTAGTGTCTCACTCCACTCAGCAGTCAGTGTTTGAAAAGGACAGGGATCTGTAAAAGCTACGTAGAGGTTGAGTAGAATGTAGAAGTCACTGTTGTCGATTTTTAAGAATCAAGTCTGTGTACTTTTTCAGTTGTCTTAAACACTTCTTGTCCTCTTCACTTAAGGATTTAATATAAATGCCTTCATTAGTCAACTTCTGGACTGAAGTCTTTGCTTCTTCCAGTACTTTTTCAATTAATAGCTCTCTGATTGATCCAAATGTAGCTTCTATTGCTGGACAAAGATCTACTACTGTTGTAGCAGATGCCTGGATGGCATTGTTTAATGACCCCAGTGGTTTCAACAGTAGACTTACAAGAGAGAGAATGGCAATAGTCTTCTCTGAATGTATCAGCAAAAGTAATCCACCAGCCTCATTACTTAAATCCATCCCATCTTGGTAGATACTTTCCAAAGCCAGTAATAATTGCTGGAGTAATTTGAAGACAACAGCCAAGGATCACTCATGAGAAAGCCAGAGGGTTTTCCCAGGTTGGACTAATTTGAACTTCAGTCCCAGTGTATCTTCTATATTTTCCAAGATATTCAGTCTTTTTGGACTCTTGCTGAAAAAACAATATAATGAAGACATTAAATGTATAGTTTTTTGAATGTCTTTTGAAGAGTCTGCAGCTCATACTAGCGCTAGTTGGAGTAGATGGCCTCTGCAGTGTGTATAAGAGAGATTAGGGTTACACTTTTCTCTGAGCAAAGCTTGTACTCCACTATGGCTTCCAGAGAAGTTTGCAGCTCCATCAAATGCACAAGCAGCCATCTGTTTGGGGTCCAATTGACAAGCATTTAACTCTTCTAAGATGTGGATTGTCACAGATGCAGCTGATGTGTCTTCTATAACTTGAACATCTAGAAATGCATGTACTGGCCTACCACTGACATCAAGATAACATACACAATCACTTAATACTTGATGCCCATTTGCATCTGTGCATTCATCAGCCAAGTATGCAAATTTTTTGAATGTGGTGAGAGAGTTCTTCACTTTTTCAACTGTTGAGTCTTTCACTGTTGCACCACATGCTTCTAGCCAGTCAGATGAGTTTCTTGCAGAAAGATAGTGAGCATCTGCTGGTCTTGTTCGGAACCAGTGTTCAACTTCAGGATGAACAAATAACAATGCACTTAACATTGGCCTCCAGTTTGTAGTGTGTGGTATCTCCTGCTTAAATAGAAAGTATGATGCCACAGCGATGTTTGTTTGCATGAACGGTGTTGTGTCTCCAGCATTCTTAACAGCCACATTAACACTCATCGGTGTTGTCCTGGGTCAGTGAAGACTCAGAGTTCAGAGGTGCTGTCACATGAGTTCACCTCCCAGATGGGAGGCAAGAAGGCACCTTGCTCATTCCTCCAGCTGCTCACTGTTCGCTCTGGCCACTGTTGTTCATTGTGCCACCGTTCACTCCATTGATCTATTGCGAATGGCCCTGTGCCATCACCTTCCACTTCCACCTGACACTGTGACCGCTGCAAGTTGGTCTCTTGAGGTTCCACCCAGCTCTCAGTGATCTCAGCTGAGCTCTCAGTGGGGGAACCTCGCTGCTAGTGCAGACTGGGCCATCTCTTCCACAGAAACACTGTCCCACAGCAAGTCTAAGCACTTAGACCTGATTATCAGTGATTTCAGCTGTAGTGGTCACTTAACAAAACAAAAGACTCTCTATGGAGCCTAATCAGTTCTGTTTTTAAACCGTGGAGAGGAGCAGGTCAAATAGTACTTGTGGCTCTGGCAGACCACCAAGCAAAACACCTGTCCCCACCCTCTCTCTTGATGCCCATCAGCACAATTCTACTGCCCTTTACTCCTACAATAACAACAACAACATTTCATTCCCTCCCTCCCCTGCATTCAAGTGATTTGTAACCCAACCCCAGCCAAAATCTATCATTTGGGCAACACAACTCAGTTTGCTTGATACCTAGGCAGATTAGGTGTGAATGTAAATACAATCTGGTCCTGAAGCCTTTCCCCCCAACCGCCAGCTCATCACTAGCTGTCAGGAAGAGCTCATTTAGACTTTGCTTACAAATCATAATTTGAAATTATTAAATTGGCCAACATCACCGACATGAATGCACTGACATTGTCATAAAAAACAACAGCTGTATAAGGAAGCTAGTCTATGTTCATATTTTTCAAATCTATTATACTTTTTCAGATACACATATTTTATCATACACTGTATATGCTTTTAGAGTGTGTATTAATATTTCAATTTCAATTCAAATGTACAAACAATCACTAAATTGGCAACACTGCATGTAACTAGTTCACAAACCTGCAGGGTGAGGTGGGGAGGTTGGGGAAATTCAGGAGGGATGTTGGGAAATCCCTGCGTACAAACACCTCTACCAGAGAGAGCTTGGAAGAGACTAGTTACAGATTCATGCAAATTCAGAGGACAGCATTACCTGTTCATTGGGGACTGTTTTTCCAGCTATATAGAAATTTTGTACCTGAAAGACATAATATGTCACAGTCTTATTGAGAAACTGAAGTGCATGGTTGCTCACATCAGTATTCCAGAACAACTAGTGATGGATGATGGACTACAATTCACTACAGCAGCATTTAGGACAGTCCAAATGAAATATGATTGTGATCATATTATTAGAAGACCACATTACCTGCGAATGGAGAGGCTGAGAGTGCTGTACAGGCAGCCAAGAAAATCCTACTGTAGGAAGATCCATTCCTTGCTCTTCTGAGCATAGGCGTAGTTTGACTTCTATATTTGGGGGGGGGCAGGGCCTGACAGGGCTGGGGCCAGCTCCACATGGCAGGGCCTGGAAAGGGAGTGCCACCTTCACCCCCTGACTCCTCTTAGCAGGCCACCCAGCCTGTCTGGGTTGGGCGGGGGGCACAACCAAAAATTCTAACTCAAAAGGGGAGTCAAGGGCTCAGCTCAAAAACTTTGAAAACCACTGAAAGGGTGCATGCAGGGAATAGCTAGGTGCTGTGTGCAGTGAGGGGTATAGCTCAGGGTGCAGGGAGGGGGCTCACTTGGGGCTGTGTGCCAAGAGGGCCCTCTTGTGGTAGCTGTTCCCTGAGGGCTCTGTCGACCCCAGAGCCTGGTTCTGCCCTGCCTGTGGGCAGTTCTTACCCACTGCTTGGGCAGTCAAAAGGGGCTGGGAGTTTAGGAGCATCCCACAGCCCTGGACACCAGCAGTAGGAGATGGGGAAGCACCGCATCCGCCTGCTCCATGGCATCAGCCAGAGAAACAGTCGCCCTGACTGCCCAGCTCTGGTTTCCTGCCTCCGACCTGACCATGGTGTGGGGTGTCAGGGAGGGGAAGAAGAAGAAGAAGAAAGATGTGTGTGTATGTATGTGTGTGTAGCTGCCCCTGGGCCTGTCCTGCTGTGGTTAAGGCACTGCAGGTTGGGGGGACAATGCCCCCTCCATGCCTCCCCCAAATGCCGCTCATGCTTCGAGTTACAGTCAACACCAATAGTGGCTACTAGATATAGTCCAGGACAACTCCTGATGGGAAGACAACTCAGAACTACTCATCCTATTTTGGAAAAGAACCTATCTCCATAGTGGCCAGAAAGAGAGTAGCCAAATCGGATAAAAGGGTTAAATGAGTTTATGAACACTTTTACAACAGATGTCACTCAGTTAGAGAACTGCCGGGTCTAGAACATAGGTGACTGTGTTTATTGCAAATTGGATGGAGAAAAAGGATGGACAACTCCAGGTGCCGTAAAGAGAAAAAATTCAGCACCCAGATCAAATGCAATCAAGTCCAGTGGTGGAGAGTTCAACAGAAGTCATTGACATGTACAATTTGTTCCTCAGAAAGAACAATCAACACGGCAAACTCTACAGGTGGCAAATACAGAAGAAGACTCAAGACTGTCATTGCAACTAATGGAAAGCCAGATGACCAAGCTGTTACATGTTTGGGTCATGTAATTAGAAAAGCTGCATGATATTGAGACACTAACAGACTGATAGGTACTGAACTTCAAAGATAATGTGATAGTGTAAGTTCTGTAAATGGTAGGAAAGTAGATCTTACAGGGGGAGATGGAATGCCAAACTGTATTATACTAGTTTTTAGAATAGCAGCTGTGTTAGTCTGTATTTGCAAAAAGAAAAGGAGTACTTGTGGCACCTTAGAGACTAACAAATTTATTAGAGCATAAGCTTTCGTGAGCTACAGCTCACTTCATGGGATGCATTTGGTAGAAAAAAAAAGTATTATACTATTCTGCCTCTAGGTGGCACTGCGTATAAAATATTTTATTTAAAGCAAAGGAGGACTTGTGGCACCTTAGAGACTAACAAATTTATTTGAGCATAAGCTTTCCTGAGCTACAGCTCACTTCGAAAGCTTATGCTCAAATAAATTTGTTAGTCTCTAAGGTGCCACAAGTACTCCTTTCCTTTTTGTGAATACAGACTAACACGGCTGCTACTCTGAAACCTGTCTTTATTTAAAGCTAATCTTATTAAAACCATGCCTGACAGTCCATTAAAGGATTTTATGATGACCACATCTAATGTATATAAGCAAGCTCTTTAGCCAGGCCATATCTGGTACTGAAGTGCATGACAAATATCATACCCAAAGATACTTTCAGCTGTTTTTAAACTCAGGCAACCCTGAAAGTCTGAGCCAGATGCAACAATCTCACTTAGGGTATGTCTGCATTTCAGTCAAGCTAGTTTGGGTACTAATAGCAATGAAGCCACATAGTATGGGCTTCAACATGGGCTGTACAAGCACACCTGGAACCCGGAATAATTATTGCAGCAGCTGGTCTACAATAAAGTCTGTGCTGCCGCAGCTTCACTATTACCAGTATTTGAGCTAGATTAAAGCTAGTTTGGGTGTGTCTACACAAGTTGGAATCATGCCCGTGAGGTGGTGTAGACACACACTTAGATGCCACTGCTCAGTGAAATGAAGATGTCATTGCTGCAAAATGTATCATTGAACCATGAGATGGTTATAAGTGTTTTATCCAGATTTGCCTAGTTGTATGGGAGATAGGATCTTATTGACCTAAAATACATTTTGTTTTGTCTTTGCAGAGGCACAGAGATTTCTACGACTCTCTGTTCACCGTGTGCAGTAATTCACCACGGTCGCTCCTGCATTTATCTAGATGTGCTATTAGACGATTATTGTTCAAAAGATGCCACAAAGGAGTCCCTTCACTTTCCATTCCACCTCCACTGAAGAAGTACTTGCTTTTAGAACCAGAAGGAATAATTTATTAAGCCTTAGCAGAGCAGACTCAGTGATCTGATAGTACCGGCAATCTCTGGGTCTGCACATATGTGGAGGGAATTACCATCAGGGAGTTTTCACTAGGGAAACTCAAAGTTCTTGGCAAAATTCTTATGCAAAGAAGGATCTGGTTTCATAAATACCAATGCCGAACTCTCTCTCCATTATATATACTGATCCTTTGTTCAATCTAGTTTTAAATTAGCTGAACCAAGTGCGACTTCCACCACTTCACTTAGATAGCGATTCCACTGTCTATTAGATATCACTGTTGAGAATGTTTTCCAGCTATCCAACACAAAGTGCCGTTGATATTGTTTCAATTTAATTTTCTTCAACCATCATCTCAGGAAGAAGGAAACAGGATAGTGTCAGAAAAATATCTCTCTCATCAGAGTCAGCTACATCTTTCCTCAGAAATAAAAAGATCAAAGGGATTTGAATGAGGCCCATAGACTGAGTTACTGTACTTTAAAAAGTTTTCCTATTGATTGCCATTGAATTGGATGTTAGTTTATTATATGCTGCATTGCATCATATCATATAATGTTTTGTCATTCACTGTAATTGCATCATTGTGCAAGTGGAGCAAAGAAGAGATGAGTAGTGTTTACATTCATATCTGTGTGTGATGAAATTCCTACTTGTGTGTGTAACATGTATCATTCACTAAACTTGCACGCTGCTGAAGAGTTCACCATCACTGCTGAACTGCAACATATGGTAACTGCGGCAGGTCACCATTTCAGCTCAGCCCACAGCTGATAAATTCAGGTCCTAGAGAGGAATCCGGAGAAATTGCTGAGTTGATGGTACTGCAGATCTTTTTATTAGCTGTATCTCTTGTTTGTCCACATCAGGCTGGATCCTGCATGGTGCCAAAGAAGAGTACATGATAAAAAATGAAGAGTAGGTCTGGGGCACAGAGAACCTCATCCTGAGGTAATGAGAGTGATGCTGTATCCTGCCTACTAGCAGAAAAACAGGCGTAAGAGGGGAATGCATAGCAAAGTGTCTTTTTAGGATGTTGAGAATCATGCATAAGCTCATGTCTCCTCAGAGCCATATCAGGGGCTTGAGTCTTAGTGCCACATAGGGTATGTCTACACTACAATTAAAACCTGCGGCTGGTCTGTGCGAGCTAACTCAGGCTCAGGGGGCTAGGGCTGGTTCATTGCAGTGTAGATGTTTGGGCTTGGGCTGGAGCCCAGGCTGTAGGACCCTCTGAGGGGGAAATCCTCAGAGCACAGGTGGCATCCCGAGCCTGAATGTCTACACCTCAGCTAAACAACCCCACAGCCTGAACCCTGCGAGCCTGAGTCAGCTGTCACGGGCCAGTTGTGGGTGTTTAATTGCAGTGCAGACCTACCTCAGTGCACACTATGCCTAGCACTTCAATTCAGATGCACCCCTGTGTACCCTCCAGTTGCATCTGTTGAAGAGCAACAGCTTACCATAGCCTGCTGTGCACCGCTGACAAGAACTTACTGGATCAACCCTGAAAAGTAAAGCAGAATAACTACAGCACGCCTGGCTCCTTCTTATTTATCCTGAGCAATAGGAGTTACATTTCAGTCAGAGAGGTGGTATGGTCTGAGAGGTGAGGTGCCTCCATTTTATTCCTGGCTCGCTACTGAGGTTTTATCTAATCCTGGGCTAGTCACTTATCTCCCCTATGCTTCAGTTTCTCCATCTCTATAAAAGGGGCAAAAATTTCTCCTTCACTGGGTGTGATGGGTTATACCCCTTAGGAAGCCACCTGATGTGCTAAAATACCACTGAGTCTACTTGTTCTTCCAGCATGGGCCCCCTTAAACCTGTCTTGCTGAGCCAGGCTATTAAAGCCTCCACTAACACACACACAGGCAGGGCTACACCCAGCTGCAGATCAACTCTGGGAAGACTCAGCGTAAGGGACTTGCTCCAACACTCTGGTGTTCACTCCTTTTAAGGGGTACAAACCCAAAGTTTTTATGAATTTTGCCTCCTCCCTCAATGTGGAGAAGGTATGCACACTTCTTACCCCCCACCCCCATTAGAAATTACAGAAACTGGGTTTAATAATAAAGAAAACAAATTTTATTAACTATAAAAGGCAGATTTGAAATGGTAAAAGGGGTAACAAACAGAACAAAGCAGTTTACTAAGCAAATGAAATCAAACATGCAAACTAAGCTAGTTTCACTAAAGAAATTGGTTATAAATAGTATTTCTCACCCGAGATATTGTTGCAGCAACTTTGCAAAGTTTCTGTGGTTCAGAGTTTCAGTTATATTCCTTTTCAGACTGCACCTCTGTCTCAGTCTGGACTCCCCCCTTGCCTTCCCTTCAGGTGGCTTTTGCAGTCTTTCTTCTTGGGCAGACAGTCATGGAGAGGAGGAGACCTGTTGGCCTTCCTCCCCACCGTTAAATAGGATTTACATAAGGCAGGAATCCTTTGTTTCCCAAACTTGACCACCCTTCCCTTACAGTGGAAAGTTACAAGAAGACCCAGGTAATGTTTTAGTATCAGGTGACAAGACCACCTAACTCTGTAGTATCACAGCATTCATAAATCAGTGGCAGTATGGAGTATCCGCAGGAAGGCCAAGCTTTTCACAGTCTATTGTCATCACTGAGGGGTCATCCGCCCTGTCTGACTTTTCCATTGTTGTACCTGAAGTGTTAGCAGTGGGCGTCACCCAAAGTAGCATAGTTGAAATACAGATACATAGTCAATATTCTTAACTTAAGACACAGAAATGATACAGGCATACAAACTGGATAATCACATTCAGTAAATCATAAGCTTTCCAATGATATCTCACAAGACCCATCTTGCATAAAGTATAGCTCAGTTATGTCATATTCATATCATGAGCATATTTTCATAAAGAATATGGAATGACACGTCACACCGGGCTGTTGTGAGGCTGAATTAATTCATGTAGATGCAATGCTTTAAGTTCCTTCAGGAAAAGCACTACTTACAAGAAATACAAAGGATTTGCTCTGTGCGTGTGTGTATGCATGCCCGCGCACTGTCATTCTCTGCAGGAAGTTAGATGAATGGACTGAGATGAATCTCTCAGCCCCTGGGATGATGGGGGAGCACATAGGGCAGAAGGAGCCCATAGAATTTATGCTAGAGTATGGACATGTTGTAACCTGACCTGCACATACTTCTTTATCTATTTTGTGTGCTTCCATCTATCAGGTTCATACTACTTTAGACTCAGCAAAAGGGACTGTGCTAAGAGAAGAGTGGGCTCAGAACAGGACTGGGAGCTGGAAACTCCTGGGATCTGATTGCAGCACTGAGTCTGATGCCTTGTTTTGTGAAGGTGGTGGTGATTGTTGTGTGTGTTGTAGCTGATTTCTTCATGGTAGAGCCCAGAGTATGCTAAGTGTTTTCCAGAAATATGAGAAAGGCCAGCCTGCTTGATTTCTCTGCCTCACTTTACTTGTCTGAAAATGGAGATAGCAACACTTACAGAGATGAGTGGAGTAGTTAATATTTAGAAAACCCTTTGATGACTGAAAGCACTGTATAGAAGGGCTAAGAATTATCATTATATTATTATTAAAGCAGTTTGACCTAACAACTGACCTACCTTGAAAGTTTTCCTATAGTATAGTTCCCACCTTCCAGATGCCTGAATTGTATTTTTAAACCAATCTTTACTCTCGCCCAAATATAAAAATGAAACAATAATAATCATACCTAGATCTTATAAAGCACTTTTCATTAGTAGATAAAAGGAAGGCAGCATCATTATCCCCATTTTACAGATGGGAAAACTGAGGCACAGCAATGTGATTTGCTCAAGGTCATCCAGCAGACCGTTGACAGAGCCGTGACCAAAACCCAGGCCTGCTGAATGTCAGTCTAGTGCTCTAGCCACTTACCTGATTTACTTTTGCTTCATCTTGCTGTGAATTAAATCAGAGAATGTGCACTGTGATAGGAGAGAACACTGGTTTTTTTACATTTAGCTAGACAATAACTCAGCTTATTAGTTAACATTGTCTGATTCAGGAAGACACTTTCAAAGAAGAATAACACTGATTTAAAAAAAAAACACATTTCCCTTGTGAATAGAATGGGGCATGTAGTGTACTGAGTGTTTACAGGGCCCCCTACTCACTGAAACTAAGCAAGGATTCTTGAAAGATCTCATGATATTGAACTTTATTAATGTTTTCATAGACATGGCCGGTAACGGTGAACTGCGGCCACTGGGAGCTGCGAGCGGCCATACCTGCGGACACTCAGGTAAACAAAGCGTCTCGCAGCCCGTCAGAGGCTTACCCTGAACAAGCCGTGAACCAAGTTTGGGAACCCCTGCACTAAGGCCTAGTCTAGACTAATGCTCTAAATCAATGTAAATTATGCTAATTAAGTTACATACGTAATGTAACATAAGTCAATGTAGCTTACATCGACTTAAAGTGGTATCTACACCACTCTGTCGAAGGGAGATGCTCTCCTGTCGACGTAGCTTCCACCTCTTGTTGAGGTGGGTTAATTAAAATGATGAGAGGGTGCTCTCTTGTCAACTTATCCCATCTTCTCTAGACCTGCTAAATTGATGCCGCTGCATCGATTGCAGTGGTGCCAATTTAGCCTGTAGGGTAGATAAGATTTGCAATTTTTTTTGTCAGTAGCCAGTTGTGTTTATTTAGCATCAGAATAATCCACTTGCTGTGGTCCCAGCTTGAAGCAATCAGCTGAGATTTGCACAGAGGAATTTGAAAGAAACCCTGGAAAAGGTTAGGTTGTCTAAAAAATAATATCTTTTATAGGAAACATATCTGTGTCAAAGCGGGATCAGAGAAAGGCTCTGTAATCAGAGCAGGGTGAGATAAGACTGTCTTCTAAATGAATTAATTTATAAATCTGATGGCTGTGTGAGCCTTTGTAGTCAGTAGAAGACAGAATAAAATCACTAATTTTATTTGAACTACACTGGTTAAGGAGGTGTGATTCTGCATCTGGAAGAGGGAGGTCTAAGAGAGAACAATAGGGTTTTTTATGACCTGTCATAGTCAGGACTCTCTTGCTGAGAGAGAAGAAAAAAGGTTGTCAGCACTGTTCCTAAATTCCCTCCTATTCTCCCCCTTTGCAATGCGCACACTTGTTTTTTTATTCTGTGGGTACCCAGCCTCACTTCTAAGCTTTGTACCAACCAGGTGCCAGATTATAGCCATTGTGGGATCTGACAGGGAGCACAGTGGGATCACGCTGATTATAATTATAGGAATTTGCAAGCTATTAAAAACACCAATGAACATCAGTATCCCAGAAAAGCCAATTGATACACTTGGACTTCATTTTTTGTTTTAAGGGAGCCCAACAGTAAATGAACCTAGTTATTTGTTAACTTGAGAAATTTCAGCATTTCTTTTTGCTGTCTCATTCTCTCCTCCCACATGCTTACTGGAAACCCCCGAGTGAGACACCTGGTGGGTACCTGGAACCGGTTCATTGTTTATTTAGCAGAGAAGATACATTTATTATTGATTCTAACTGACTGCAAGTCCCTGGCACTTGCGAACTATCAAACAACTCCCGGAATTGGTTTTTTTTTATATACTTTTAAAAACTGGATGGCTTTAGATTGGTGGTATTAGGAGAAAAAGCCTGCCCCTTTTAGGTGATGAGATGGTCATGGTCATGGTCTATAATGACAAAAAGTTATTTTCGGGGCTCTTTGAGGCTTATGTAAAATCAGTTGCTTTTTTTCCTGTCAGGTTCCCAACAAAGAGATATCCACATTACAATAGTCTCTACCACATAACCTAACTATACTATCTAAAGATGGAATGGGCATGGAGATAGAACTAGCCGCTGCATTTCTAGGGTGTGGCCACATCCATTAGGAACTAGAAGTCACCACAAATTCATTTGCAACAGGCCACTCATGGTAACAATTTTCCGACATCATTATTATTGAGAGCTGCATGTTAAGAGTTGCACACCAGGAGCCATTTGGAGTGTGTAACAACAGCAACTTCATTGAACATGCTAATATATAGACAGTGTTGCACATTCTAATGGGCCAACAGCCATAAGACCATAAGAATAGCCTTACAGGGTCAGACCAAAGGTCCATCTAGCCCAGTATCCTGTCTTCTGACAGTAGCTAGTGCCAGATGCTTCAGAGGGAATGAACAGAACAAGTAATCATCAAGTGATCCATCCTCTGTCACCCATTCCCAGTCTCTGACAAACAGAAGCTCGGGACACCATCCTTGCCCATCCTGGGTAAAAGCCATTGATGGACCTATCCTCCATGAATTTATCTTGTTCTTTATTGAACCCTGTTATAGTTTTGGCCTTCACAACATCCTCTGGCAAAGAGTTCCACAGGCTGATTGTGCATTGTATGAAAAAATACTTCCTTTTTTTTGTTTTAAACCCGCTGCCTATTAATTTCAGTTGGTGACCCCTAGTTCTTGTGTTATGAGAAGGAGTAAATAGCACTTCCTTATTTATATTCTCCACACCAGTCATGATTTGTTGGACTTCTATCATATTCCTCCTTACTCGTCTCTTTTCCAAGCTGAAAAGTCCCAGTCTTATTAATCTCTCCTCATACGGAAGCTGTCCCTAATAACTTTTGTTGTTCTTTTCTGAACCTTTTCCAGCATTCTTTCTATTAACGACCTACATATATAGGGACATTTCCTTTACAGAGCACTTTTATAACATCTATTGACTCAGGCCCTGCTTTTCTACTGACTGCAAACAGGCAATTGCATCCATATTGAGCCCCATTGACTTAACCACATGATACATGTCAGTAGAGCAGGGGGTCTCTTAGGTCAAAGTCAGTCTAGCTGTATTCTGTACTGTATGTTTCTCTAAAGTCTTTATTTTAAAGTCTTATCTGATCAGCACTTAGATCCTATGGAGATGAATGTGAGCTAGATAGTTGGGTCAGAAATACAACACTTTTAAGCAGCGTTATGGATAGCATTGCTGGCCTAGTGCCAGGTGTGACACCTTCCCATGAGCAGAAGCCAGAGACTGCAAAGCACCAGCAGGAACCCTGGAAAGGGCTCCTCGAGGCAGCAAAATAGAAGCCTTTGGTAAATCCCTGCTAATTCTCTTGACTATCCAGCCACAGATTTCTTCAAAGCCTTTGCAGTTCATCCTTGAAGCAGGCTATTCATTCCTCACAGCCTCCTCATGAAACTCTGTGATGCCACTGGGCTGAAATGAGCAAACATAGAAGGCCAAATTCTCTGCTGATTCCCATGGTATGCAGCGCCATTGATTCAGTGGGATTGTTCAGGGTCTATGCGAGCAGATGTTTCAGCCCCGAATGAGTAGATTCCCCCTCTTCACATATTTCAGAGTAGCAGCCGTGTTAGTCTGTATTCGCAAAAAGAAAAGGAGTACTTGTGGCACCTTAGAGACTAACAAATTTATTTGAGCATAAGCTTTCGTGAGCTACAGCTCAAATGCATCCGATGAAGTGAGCTGTAGCTCACGAAAGCTTATGCTCAAATAAATTTGTTAGTCTCTAAGATGCCACAAGTACTCCTTTTCCTCTTCACATAAAATTCCTCTTTGTTAGGATGAAGGGACGCTTGTGTGTACTTTGTTCCTGCTGCTGCTGCTCTGGAGGACAATAGGGCTGGGATACATTGTGTAAATAAACAATTTACATGAAGAAAATATCTGACTCCATGTCACTGATTTCTCATCTAAATGGAAACCACACAGCCAGACCCCCAGCTTGGCTACTGCTTGGCCACATTCTGCTGTTTAGAGAGTGCTGGAAGATAAAGGATCGAGTGGTGATGTTTAACGTGCAGCTTTTTAGCTCCAGATTTTGATTTTCTGCCATCATCTATTTTGTTAGTGCTCAGTTGAGAAGCCAGCTGGTGGTTAAGTGTCTCCTGGAAGAACTGTATTTTAAGGAAGAACTTGGAAGAAAGGGTGAAGTCATGGCTTTCCAGGTCAGGAAACAGGTCCCAAATACAGGGTCCTGCTCCATACTTCTACCACATATTTAGGATGGGCAACTGGAGACCTGAGTAGGAAACTAATTTTCTTTCTGCCTTCAACATCAATGCTGGGACAACTGACTGCACTCTTCCACACTTGCTTATATGATATCATCAATTCTCTTACTTTCCTGTGCTAGAATGTTATAGCCAGCCACAGGTTTTGTTGAAACCTCAAGTTAACTGGTCTTAGGAGGAACTTATGCTGATCTCAAAAGACAGCAACGTTTAGCTTTTCTAGAGTTGTGTGTCAGGCACACATCTAAAACGTTAGGAGATCTTTGGCTCTCCTGTGGTAGAAAAGCTGGGAGAGGCTTGACTAAGTTGTATGGCAGAGTTAGCTCAATTAAAATTATCTCAGCAGTCCAGCGCAGTTATATTTTAAGCATTTGCTTTGCCACCATTATTTAAAATCACTTTAAGACTTTTGACAAGAGATTTGGCTTGTGGGACCAACTGTTTGTAAATTAAACACATACCACATCAGCCTCTAAAATGGGAGGAGAGATTGAAACAGTCCCATATATGATGGCTTTGTGTGGCATACACAATCTGCAGAATTCTGCGAAATCAGACACTAACTGTTCAGCATGTTGCAGGGTCTGCAAGGCCCCTGGTGGGACACTTCTGCTTTTTTGAAGTGTTGCAAAGTGCAGACAGTCTGGGGCACAGCAGTATTTCCATTTACTTTCAAACTATGGAAGCAGATTCTCCCTGGACTCACTAGAGTTTGCTTTCCAGCTAAATAACAGAACAGAATGTGCCATTAGCAGAGCTGCTGAAGCCTGGCTAGAGTCTGACACGTTAACCTCTCTGAGAATTACATTAAGGCTCTGAATAGATCTACTGCTGTCTCTATTTGTAGAACGGCAGGGATGTCTGGTACAGACAAGTGGGTCACAAAAGATTGCTGTGTGCAGTAAATGTCAGACTAAATTGGCTAGCTGCTCAGAAATTTTCCAGATGCAACTCAAGCTTTGTACCATCCAGAGGTCTGGATGACCTGTTTGATATTTAATACATTGTTAACATTGAAACCACACACGTTTTTTGTGTTGCTCCTTATGCTATGGGGACAGTGTATTCAGTGCTGTTGAATTAGAATTAAAGCTTTTAAAACAAGGACAGGAGTGTATGTTATGGTATCTATACCACTGATGGACTTCCATGCTCTGGTATCTAAAGCTAGAACTAACTGGGGATATTGATATGAGCTCTTTGCTAAGTGCTTGCATACTGATGCAGTTGAACCCTTGCGACAATGTAACTGACATGGTTTAGACTATTTGCATTGCTATTCCCATCAATTTAGATTATTTTAACAACAAAATACCTTAAAATAGGAAGCTACATTGTCTGAAAATATCAGTAAAGAAAATCTCACTGGTTTTGGGGGGGTTTTTTAGTTTATTTGAATATTTATTTGAATCCAGATGTATTTGACCAAGAAAGATTTTCCGTACCAATTCTATCAGATCTCACAACTGGTGAAATCAGACACACAATGGGGAAGAGACAAAACTATAAATATGCAGCTCCTATAATTTTAGCAGCAACAAGCAGGGACGGAAGAATAGCAACACTCAGAAGTTTACTTTAGTAATAACATTATAAATTACATCACACCTTTTTTCCCATGAGAGTGCCACAGCACTTTGTAACCTATATGCATTCAGACAGGTTTCAGAGTAGCAGCAGTGTTAGTCTGTATTTGCAAAAAGAAAAGGAGTACTTGTGGCACCTTAGAGACTAACAAATTTATTTGAGCATAAGCTTTCGTGAGCTACAGCTCACTTCATCGAATGCATCCGATGAAGTGAACTGTAGCTCACGAAAGCTTATGCTCAAATAAATTTGTTAGTCTCTAAGGTGCCACAAGTACTCCTTTTCTATATGCATTCAGGTAGCATTTCACACATTAATGAAACCCAGCCCCTCCAGGTGCAGGGCAGCACCCAGGCAGACAACAGTACAGCAACTGGGGAAAGATTAAATAGTGGCCAAGGATAGCAGGGCAAATCCCTTCTCTAACAAAAAGTTCCCTAAGACTTTCAACCTCCGTGCAGAGCAGAACTGACCTTGGTTTTTAAGGTATCATCTATGAGACACACTTGCACTAAACTCTATTGAGTTAAATGTATCTATGAGGGATGAGTCAACCCAGGCATGTTTCGAACGTGTTGTTTCCTGGAGTTTGAGGGGCAAGCTGACCACTGTGGTAAATGTGTACAACCCCAGTGAAGATAAGGGAGTTGTGCCTGCTTATGTCAGTGGTGTATTTGGTCCTAGGTATTTAGAATCTAGAAATGGGCTCAAACATAACTGTGGATCTAATCAACTTTGAACTGTGAATTGTTAGAAATCTGGACTCTAATTTATGGTTTGGGCCCATCTCTGTGTTAGACCAGCCTTGCCCTATCTCCCCTGCCATGCTTTAACACAGAATCGTTCTCTTTCTTTCTTTCTTTCTTTCTTTCTTTCTTTCTTTCTTTCTTTCTTTCTTTCTTTCTTTCTTTCTTTCTTTCTTTCTTTCTAGTTGAAAGCCCTTTTGTTCTTGCTGCACTGGTGGGAGTTTATTCCAGTTTAAAATCATCTGCAATTTAGGTTTCCTTCAATAAATTATGCAACCACATGCACATATGCTCAATATGCAAACATAATCTAAGAGTATCCCGTATAAACTAAGCAAGCTACTTCTACAAGCTGAGAAGGAAGTAGGCAATGAATAATTATATTTATTTCTGTTTTTAAATATGTGGGAGGTGCTCGAATACTACCTTCCTGGTGGCCATATAAGTACATAGATTGATACATAGGATTAGATCATATTCATATTAGGTTTCAGAGTAGCAGCTGTGTTAGTCTGTATTCGCAAAAAGAAAAGGAGTACTTGTGGCACCTTAGAGACTAACAAATTTATTAGAGCATAAGCTTTCGTGAGCTACAGCTCACTTCATCGGATGCATCCGATGAAGTGAGCTGTAGCTCACGAAAGCTTATGCTCTAATAAATTTGTTAGTCTCTAAGGTGCCACAAGTACTCCTTTTCTTTTTATTCATATTAGATTAGATTAACAAAAGATGGAGTACTATATGTACTGTAATATCCATCAAGGCTTATAGGTTTTTGGTGCAATCAGACTTGTAGCATTAGTGAGCTGGCAGATGCACAGCATTGCATTCTGCGAGGTAGTTATCTATATAATGTAGTTGCCTTCATTATTACTCCCCCCTCTCTATTTTAGAGTCTAAATTAACTGTGTGGTTTAACAAATAAGTATTTATATATCTATATCTATATTTGTAATTATTTTATATAGATAGATATATACACACACACAACATTATATATACAATAATATTATATATATCCGGTATTGTATTATATATATAATAACACAGGTTTTCCATAAAAGGTGCCTAGACTAAGGGTCTACCCTGAAATGTAAGTGAAATCAACAGGACAGGGTCTCACCACAGATACACTGATATAAATATGGAATAAAGTTATTGGTATCAATGGAGTTCCATAAGATTCACACCAGTGTAGTTGAGACTTAAATATGTCCCACTGACATTGCTGAGAGCTGTACATGTAGAAACAGAGAGAGAATTTGGTTCTTGGTCTGGAAGGGAAAAACATTTATTTTATATAAGGATCCATCATGAAGTTTGGGGAAGGATTTCTCTATGGAGTTCCTATATATTAGGGCAAAGTAAATTCTTGAATTAATTACGAAAATGAAAGATTGCCTCATGCATTATTCCCTTTTTATTTCTATTTATTGTTGGACATCAGCTATAACAACGTTGGTATATTATTTCAATTTTCTTTTCTGAATGTATGATAAGGTACAACAGTTATGAGTTCAGCCTAAATAGATATCTATCACTCAGTGGGTCCTTTTGTTTTGTTTCCTTTAATATTATCTCTGTGTTAGAGCTATTAATTGCATCAAAGGACAGAAGCTGACCAAAGCCTTACACTGGCAGCAAGGCTGTACTGGTTTCCATGCATTGTCACGTACTATTTGAGATATTGAAAAGTTGAAAAAACAATCGTTAATTTGTTTTTAAAAGTGTAAATGAATTGGATCAACTGTGTTCACAACAAAAGAGGGAAAACTCCATGTTTCTAAGGATTTGATTTGTTAGTGAGCGTTTGGACAGAAGAGGGCAGCACACAATGACATCTAAGTGATGCACCCGATTCTGTTAGCATTTGGAGTCACAAAGCAGTAGACTCCTTTAACAATATGTACGCATGCTGTAATGGAAACAGGCAGAAATGTAATTATTGTAAAAGGCTATTTCTCTAGCTTTTTCCAGTCTGAATGCTCAGAGTGTTTGATACATGTTCGTGAAGTACATGGAATAGGAAAAGTGCCACATGGGGCTAATTTTATGATTTATCACTAATCATTTATTCTAAAAGTGAAAAACTGATAGATCTGGATTGAGCCACACACGGTACAAACTACAATCCACATCTCTGATGATTCACTTTACTCCCAACCTTCACTGCTGTTCCACTCCTGGACCTTTTCTGAGCAAACACTGTCAATAAGGCAAAGCTGGTGGTTTAAACCATTATACTGCTCTATGCATCCCTCTTCAATCATCCAGCTTTTGATCAAGTCCCGGTTGGTTTTTATCATATTTGACTTTTCTTACCACTAACCAAAAGTAATTCATTTTACTGAGTCTGCTGTCAAATGTCCTTCACTTCTCCCATTCACAAAGCTCCACTACTCATCCTTGATCCTCTTGCCCGCAGGCCAGTGGCACAGTTGTCTTTGTCAGTGCTTCCTCCCTGAAGGCCAATTGGTACATCCTAGAATGTGCTATATCTGCTGCACCAGTCTTTGAAGGGCACAATGGGCATTTCCTTTTGGAGAAACAGACCTAACCGCTTTAAAGCCCTGAACCGAGGAACACTGTGCCAGTGCTAACATCATTGTTCCACTTGTCACTTGCATTTTTAACCTTCAGTTCTTCTTAAAAAGTTTCACAAAATTTGGAAACCACTTTTGTTTTCTTGTTGAGCAGAGGTGGAGGTTGCCTGCATGGCTCCCTATAACTCTCCTTTTTCTGTGTTTCCTACAAAAAACTTGACAACGGCGAGGCTACTGGTATGCTGACACTACTGCTTATCATGCTGACCAATATTTTCTCATTGTACTTTCCCATCTGGCTCCATCTGTTGTCTCTTGTCTTATAGTTCTATTGTAAGTTTTTTGGGGAAGCTCTGGGACTGTAAATTTTTAGCACTCTCCTCATTCATTCCCAATCTCCCTCCTGAGCATGTTCACTCTGGCCCCACACTGGGTCCTGGTGCCAGTCTCCTTGCAGCCCTGGGCTGGAGTGTGCTCAGTGCAGATGGAAACTTTGGAGAATTTAGCTGCCAAACTCTGATGAGTCTCTACTGAGCATACACAAACTGAGATTTTTCAAAGGCTTATAACTTGGTCAAATATTAGCATTTTTTTTCATGGGAATAGCCAAAGGCTCATCTTGACAAGAGGATGACCCACCTGTCAAATTTCAAGTCCCTACTCCAAAGCATGGAGGCAGTAAAGCTTCTCAATAAAATGGTTGCAATAATTTATTTAACATGGACAAAAAAACCTTCTATGTTTTCCCCTAATCTCATTCTCAGAAATAGCTGGGCCATTTTAGTTGAAACAAATAAATAAAACCAAAAAGCCCTCAACCTGAGGTTCTCACAAGGCATGGAAAACTTCAGTCTCAACAGTTAAAGTTTGGCAAAGTTATAAGAAACTGAAAATAGGATCTTATAATGAGAAGTATCAGGTGACCTTAACTTTAAGCCGTGCTTCCAGCTCCACCTATAACTACAAAGTTGCAGTATAAATGTGAATTTGCCATCCCATCCCAGTGCTTCTCAAGCTGTCAATCCCAACTGTTCCACCTCCCACTTTTGCTTGTATCCAGTTACTATCCCCTTGTCCCTAACACATTCTCTTTAGGCCTTGTGTAATGGCCAGTATCCTTCTGAGTGAAAAGGATGTGGATGAGGACTCCTTCTGAAGTCAATCAGTCTAGCTAGAGGGATCGCTAGGGAGTTCATCAACTAGAGGCGTTTGTGTAGAATGATACTAAGCACTCATCCTCCTCACAGACCATGGGGCAAGCCTCTTACCTCTGCAGCCCTCCAAACTCCTACCATCCTGAGGAGTGAGAGGCTAGAGCCAGGGATCATACACAGATTTCCCATCTGAGGTCACTGAGCCTAGGTCTCTGAAAACTTTTCCAGTCTCCACATTAGGTGGAAAGAAATTCTTCTTGCCAGAAGCGTGTACTGGACACACAGGTGCAGCTTTATTTAAAATGCAAAAGTCACAAGTGGATAGCCCAGAACAGTTAAAGCTCATACAGTTGTAACCCTTCTGCCATGTGGAGCCAGCAGCAGCAAGGGCCGGGTTCAGTATCTAGGGGTTCCTTTTCAACAATACTACACCCAACTGGTTCAAGCCCCCACCCAGTGACCTGGGACAATTACACACCACCCCCTGGGTGCCTCTAAGAGGCCATACTTCCCCTCTTGCAAGCACAGAGTCTGAGTGTAGCAAAAACTTTTAATAAAAGGAGGGAAGTAACTCAGCATTAATTTGGGAAAATACTGCAACTAGGGTTCATAAACACAAACCATGAGCAAAAGACCCACCCCCAAGTAAGTTGGGCAGTGTCCTTTCCCCTCAACGTCTTAAGTCCAGAAATCCAAAAGTCCCTTTAATGTGCCCATCCCTTCTCTGTACCCCACTCACAGTTGCTGTCCTTGGCCAGTGCAGCCCCAGAGTTCACAGGTTCATCTGCAGAGTTCACTCCCACCCTGTGTGGAAGGCAGGGTGGGGGGAAAAGGAGGCACCTTACATGTTGTACTCACTTGTCGCCCCAATGGCGTCTCTGCTGGCCGCTTGCTGTGCCTCTCCGCCAGCCACCTTGCTGGCTGTGCCTCTCCACCAGCTGCCTTGCTGGCTGCTTGCCACATCTCTCCGCCAGTGCCCTGCTGGCCACTTGCCGCGCCTCTCCATCAGTCGCCCTGATGGCTGCTTGCCACGCCTCTCCACCAGTCGCCCTGCTGGCTGTGCCTCTCTGCCAGCCGCCCTGCTGGCCACTTGCCATGCCTCTCCACCAGTGCCCTGCTGGGTGCTTGCTGTGCCTCTCCACTAGTCACCCTGATGGCCGTGCTTCTCTGCCAGTCGCCCTGCTGGTCATGCCTCTCCATCAGTTGCCCTGCTGGCCGCTTGCCACACCTCTCCACCAGCGCCCTGCTGCCTGCTCCTTTCTGCCAACCACCCTGCTCACGGCTTGCCACACCTCTCCTCCAGCTGCCTGGCTAGCCACTCACCAAGATATCTTCAGCCCCCCCTCCCCAACACAGTTCTCAGTGATTTCAGCTGTTAGTGGGGGGAGCCTCACTTCTGGTGTACACTGGGCAGTATCTTGCAATAGAGACACTGTCCCAAAGTAGATCTAATACTTACACCTAGGTTTCAGTGATTTCAGCTCTGCAGGGTGTAACAAGAACAGGAGTTGGGACCTTAAAGACTAACAAATTTATTAGAGCATAAGCTTTTGTGGACTACAGCCCACTTCATCGGATGCATAGACTGGAACATATAGTAAGAATATATATATACATACAGAAAAGGTGGAAGTTACCATACAAACTGTAAGAGGCTAATTAATTAAGATGAGCTATTATCAGCAGGAGAAAAAAACTTTTGTAGTAATAATCAAGATGGCCCATTTAGACAGTTGACAAGAAGGTGTGAGGATATTTAACGTGGGGAAACAGATTCAATATGTGTAATGACCCAGCCACTCCCAGTCTCTATTCAAACCCAAGTTAATGGTATCTAGTTTGCATATTAATTCAAGCTCAGCAGTTTCTCATTGGAGTCTGTTTTTGAAGCTTTTCTGTTGCAGAATTGCCACCCTTAAGTCTTTTACTGAGTGGCCAGAGAGGTTGAAATGTTCTCCTACTGGTTTTTGAATGTTATGATTCCTGAGGTCAGATTTGTGTCCATTTATTCTTTTGCGTAGAGACTATCCGGTTTGGCCAATGCACATGGCAGAGGGGCATTGCTGTCACATGATGGCATATATCACATAGATATGCAGGTGAACGAGCACCAGATGGCGTGGCTAATGTGATTAGGTCCTATGATGGGGTCACTTGAATAAATATGTGGACAGAGTTGGCATCGGGCTTTGTTGCAAGGATAGTTTCCATGTGTTAGTGTTTTTGTTGTGTGGCTTGTGGTTGCTGGAGTATATTTGCGTCAGGTTGGGGAGCTGTCTGTAAGCAAGGACTGGTCTGTCTCCCAAGATCTGAGAGAGTGAGGAATCATTTTTCAGGATAGGTTGTGGATCTTTGATAATGCGCTGGAGAGGTTTTAGTTGGAGGCTGAAGGTAACAGCTAGTGACGTTCTGTTATTTTCTTTGTTGGGCCTGTTCCGTAGTAGGTGACTTCTGGGTACTCTTCTGCCTCTGTCAATGTGTTTTTTTAATTCAGCAGGTGGGTATTGTAGTTGTAAGAATGCTTGATAGAGATCTTGTAGGTGTTCATCTCTGTCTGTGGGGTTGGAGCAAATGTGGTTGTATCTTAGAGCTTGGCTGTAGACAATGAATTGTTTGGTGTGTCCTGGATGGAAGCTGGAGGCATGTAGGTAGCGGTCAGTAGGTTTCTGGTATAGGGTGGTGTTTATGTGACCATCGCTTATTAGCGCAGTAGTGTCCAGGAAATGAACCGCTTGTGTGGCTTGGTCTAGGCTGAGGTTGATGGTGGGATGGAAATAGTTGAAATCATGGTGGAATTCCTCAAGGGCTTCTTTTCCAAGGGTCCAGATGATGAAGATGTCATCAATGTAGTGCAAGTAGAGTAGGGGCATTAGGGGATGAGAGCTGAGGAAGCGTTGTTCTAAGTCAGCCATAAAAATGTTGGCATACTGTGGGGCCATGTGTGTACCCATAGCAGTGCTGCTGACTTGAAGGTATATATTGTCTCCTAATGTGAAATAGTTGTGAGTGAGGACAAAGTAACAAAGGTCAGCTACCAGGTTTGCCGTGACATTATCGAGGATACTGTTCCTGATAGCTTGTAGTGCATCTTTGTGTGGAATGTTGGTGTAGAGGGCTTCTGCATCCATAGTGGTCAGGATGGTGTTTTCTGGAAGATCATCAATGCATTGTAGTTTCCTCAGGAAGTCACTGGTGTCTCAAAGATAGCTGTGAGTGTTGGTACCATAGGGCCTGAGGAGAGAGTCCACATAGCCAGACAATCCTGCTGTTAGGGTGCCAATGCCTGAGATGATGGGGCATCAAGGATTTCCAGGTTTATGGATATTGGATAGCAAATAGAATACCCCAGGTCAGAGTTCTAGGCATACGTCTGCACAGATTTGTTCCTGGGCTTTTTCAGGGAGTTTCTTAGCAGATAGTGTAGTTTCTTTTAGTAATTCTCAGTGGGATCAGAGTGTGTAACAAGACTCTCAATTGAGTCTAAATTAGCTTTTATTATACCAGAAGGACACCCACACTACCAGATACAAACACCTATTTCCCACCTCATTGAGCTTTGGAACCTATGTCCTCTGCCTAGTGAGTGCTGTTCAGTTGTGGATGAGTCCCTCCATTGGGATACGGCCAGGTACAGTTCTGCTGCCCTCGGTTCATATAACAAGGATAACAACCCTTTATTACTCCTTCCCCAATAACAAAGAGACTGGGGATCTAACACCAGCCACAAGTAGTCATCTGGGCAAGTAATCCCATCATGCTGAGCACCTAGGCAGGGTGGGAGTGTCCACGCAAATGAGATCAGCTTCTGAAGTCACCATGGAGAAAGCCTCAAACAGCCTCTAAAAGTCTTTCAACAGAGACCACACCGCTCATCTTGAGTAGGATTTGGCATCCCTAAGCCCTGCTCAGCAAGTTAGGTTCAAGTTAGGGTGACACCCTCAATCAGGTGCATGCTAAACACAGTTCTGCTGCCTTTTACTCGTACAATAAGGATAACAACATATAATTACCCCTGCACTCAATATGAAAGCGAATTGCAACCCAAAACCTGCCCAAATTGATCACTTTGGCAAAGCAGGTCTGTCTGCTGAACACCTAGACAGAGCAGGTGTGTCTATGTAAATACAATCTGCTCCTGAAGTCTTTTCCCACAGTGTGTCACTCGATGTCAGGGGAGAGCTCATTCAGAGCCTGCTTACAAATGTTTTCCATTATGTACTGATCTGTGTATCAGCAACAATCAGAATAAACAGGTCCTAGAAAAAGCAAGCTGGATTCATTGTGACTTGGATTTGAACTTTGAAGCAGCTTCTGAAATAGGCTCAGGGTGGTGAGGAATGACACAGAATGACTAATCCTCCCAGCTTCTGGCTTGTCTCACATAAACATGTTTTTAAGTTCTCTGTACAGCTAGCATTGGAACACGCTGTACTTTGTTTCACCCCCAAAGTTGGGAGAATGTAAGAACAATGCCAAGAACAATGCTGTTGTTTTTCAGCTGGGTGTCTAAGGACACACATTTATCAAGCACAATTCTACAAAAGATGATAGAATGCTGTAAGCAAAAAAAAATATCAAAGTGTTCAGCAGCTAGCAATGGAACAACAACCCTGTGTTATTTCTATGTTTGTGATCATTTACACCTTATTTACAGCATTGTTTTGTTTCCTTTTATTGAATGCTGGCTGCAGATCTTCCCTTTCTTAAAACTAGTCCATTCATTTCAATGTCTGGAGATAAACAGACTATAGGTCGCAGGCTTAGCTTTTTAGGCTTGCAGCCCCAAACTGCTGGAATCATCTTCCTGCTTCATTGAAATAGATTGGCACATTGTTAGGTTTTAGCAAACTCTTAATTCTTTATTTTTAAAAAGCCTTGACTGTCAGAAATGAATGGAAGCTCTGACCAATCACTGTTGTCTGATGATACAAGGCCCAATCCTCTTGTCTCCACGTGCAGGCAAAACTCCTATTGCATTTGATGGGAGCTCTGCCTGCATCTGAACAGAAGGGTCAGACCTTTGAATGGAAATGTTCTGCACAGGGTTGTGCTTACCACACAGAGTTTGGCTCCAGATCTGGACTGAAACTTTCCCAAAGTTTCAGAGTAGCAGCAGTGTTAGTCTGTATCTGCAAAAAGAAAAGGAGGACTTGTGGGGCCTTAGAGACTAACACATTTATTAGAGCATAAGCTTTTGTGAGTTACAGCTCACTTCATCAGATGCATTCAGTGGAAAATATAGTGGGGAGATTTATATACACAGAGAACATGAAACAATGGGTATTACCATACAGACTGTAACAAGAGTGATCAAGAAAGGTGAGCTATTACCAGCAGGAGAGCGGGAGCAGGAAGGGGGGACCTTTTGTAGTGAAAAGTAAAACTATTTCCCCTTGTTTATTTCCCCTCCTACTGTTCTTGCTAACTGCTGGAAATGGCCCACCTTGATTATCACTACAAAAGGTTTCCCCCCCAACCCCCGCTTTCCTGCTGGTAATAGCTCAACTTTCCTGATCACTCTTCTTACAGTCTGTATGGAAACACCCATTGTTTCATGTTCTCTGTGTATATAAAATCTCCCCACTATATTTTCCACTGTATGCATCCAATGAAGTGAGCTGTAGCTCACGAAAGCTTATGCTCTAATAAATTTGTTAGTCTCTAAGGTGCCACAAGTACTTCTTTTCTTTTTCCCAAAGTTGAAGGTTGTTTAATGCTCCCCTAGTTGGTTTAATTTATTATGGAACTAAAGGCTAGTCAAGAAATTCACTTTCCTCCTTCAAATTTCTCCTCAAGACCCACCTCTGTCACAAGGCCTGTAAAACATGAGCCAGTTATTTAGTGATTAGGTTGAGGTGCATAAGAGGATAGCTGGCACTTACACTATAATATTTTCAAATGCGATTGTGTATGCATGGATAAACATGTTTTTATATAATAGAATATATAATATGTTTTTAAATATGTAAATATGTTTCTATATAATATAAAGAATATCTAAACATATGTCACTGTACCTCTCTTTCCCCATCTATGTCACTAGAATGTAAGCTCCTAGGGGAAGGGACTGTCATCTTATACATTAGTGCAGCATCTGGTACAATGGGACCCTGGTCCTGATTAGGGTCTCTTGCTGACAATGTAAAGTAAGGCCTGGGCTACACTAGAAAATTAGGTCAATTTAACTACATCAGTCAAGGGTGTGAAAAATCCACAACCTTGAATGGTGTTGTTAAGATGACCTAAGTTGCATGTAGACAGCGCTAGGTCGACCAAAGATTTCCTCCATCAACCTAGCTACCGCCTCTCCGGGAGGTGGATTACCTGTGCTGATGGGAGATGCCCTCCAGTTGGCATAGGTAGTGTCTACATTGAAGTGTTACGGCGCCTCATCAACAGCTGTGCCGCTGTAGTATTTTAAGTGTAGACAAGCCCTAAATGTTAACTAATGACTGTTGTCTCCTTGGAACCTTCCAAAAAATATATAGCCTCTCAGTCTCAGTGAGCTGCCCTGGATCAAAGCCTATTTAAATAAATGGGAGTCTTTCCATTGACTTCAGTGGGGCATTGGATAAGGCCCTAAAAAGTTAGCTAATACTTATCATTGCTCTATTATTTTTATCACATATTTCTTAATATATCAGTCACACTTTACATTCAGGTTCCATTTCTAATAGTTCATAAAGGGTTAATAAATTATTACTGTATGCTGTAAGCAAGTTACAGAAATGAGTAATGTGTGTTACATGTGATTATAAACATAACAGCAATAGGTGTTATATAGATGATTATAGGCCATGGTTACAGGCAATCTATTGATTTTATAAAAATTGACAACAATTGGGTATTATTTATTAAAACCATTTATTAAAACATTTATTAACCCTTTATAAATGTTTATAAATGGAACCTCGATATAAAGTGTGACCAATATATCTTTACTCTGTTAGCAGGAGTTTCCTTTAAAAAATACATGATTTTGCTAACAGAAACATTTCTTTTAGCCTTTCCTGGACAGGTAGCTTTGTCTGAGTGTCCTGTCTGAACATATGGAATGAAGATATGCCCCTCTGAAGGACTAAGCTGTTCAAGAGGGAATGTCCCCTGAAAAATCTATTGTCTCCTCTCACAGTAGATGCTGCAGTTCCTGTAAAGAAATAGGAGTCTCTGCAATCCCTTTATGTTCTGTCTGACTGTGATGGTGGTAAATAAAGATTTAAAGTCAAGACACATTCTCTCTCCTGAACATCAATTCTCTGGGGTGGAGAATAAACATCTATTGCAGAGCAGAGGAGGTGGCAAGGACAACTCTCCGTATAAGGGCAGAAAACAGATCCTATGGCCATCCCTGAATACTAATATCTATAATATAATTTCCCAAGTCTGTCTGAAACAATTTCTGATCCCCCAGTGAATAGTTTTGCTGTTTTTCCAGCTGCTTTGGCATGGATGGTATCATTCGACAGGCAACAGACTCAAAATGTGCAGTGCAGTCTCGGTTCCTTTGCTGAAGTGAACTGATAATCCAGTGGCCTTGAAAAACCATCAGAAGTTTGTGAGGGTGTGACATAACTCAGATGTCACACTCCTACCACTCAGCTTCATAGGATGTTATGTTCATAATGTATATAGGACAGTACCAGTGGTGGGAAGAGGGACAAAGAGGAAAGAGAGAACTCATGCAGTGAACTGGACCCAATATGTGATTTTTGTGCATTTCAGTGTATGATGGGGCATTCCAGTGTGCAAAGCTTCAGATCTACGGGGTCAGATATTCACAATTAAGCATGCATAATTGTACATGTCTAGGGCCTGATGTCAAGCTTCTTGAAATCAATGGAAAGACCCCCAATTACTTCAATGGGCTTTGGATCAGGCCTCTGATGAATACATGCAAATCTCCAATATGTGTGCCACTCAGGTATTGTGCACATGCCTGGCCAACCATATTCCTAGCTGCCAATGTACATGTGCACATACCTGCTAGCACCTGCAGTGGTATAAGCCACCCTAAAACAGGGGAGGGAGGCTGGGCCATGGTTGGCCCTTATGTGTCAACCTGCAGAGTTGGCCAGTGGTGCAGGGTGGTACATGCTGCACCATCCCAAGGGTGTTGCACTGTGGCTGTGCTACCCATGAGTTCTGACAGGCATTGTCTCCCCACACTGCGTCCAAGAGTTCCCCGGTGGGGCAAAGAGGCTCTTAACGATCCCCAAGGTAGACCACTGCACTTATGGTACGATCTGTGCCATAATTCTCTCTTTAAGCATGGGATTGTCTTTCAATTAAAAATTACCTTCTCAGAGCACATTGCTGTCTGTGCTGCATGTCAAACATCTTTGCTGAGTGATCCGGAGAAAGGCCCTTACTTTTACTATTCTGTTTATAGGCTCAGGTTTTTTAAAGAACAGCCAGTAGTACTGGTGGCTGTATCTCTGATAGATAAGGCATAATCACAATCATAAAGATTCACTTTGGGGCATAACTGGGCCTCAGATGGCCCAGGGTTTAATTCCTGGTTCTGCAACTGGGTGACCTTCAGCAAGTCACTTAAAAAAAATCACTCTGTGCCTCAGTTTTCCTGTCTGTAAAATGGGGATAATGATACTGCCCTCCTTGGTAAAGCATTTTGTGACCTATGGATGAAAAGTGCTACAGAAGAGCTAGGTATTATTATCATTAATTAAAATTTCAAAGGAGCAGTTTGTCACCCCTGATTTCCCTTTGTGGCTAATGGCATTTCAATAATTTTAAATTATGTGTTCTGGAAGTTCTCGAGCTCTCTGCTCTCCCTGAATTACCCATCCAACCCAGTGGTTTATGAAAATATAAAGCCAGGGTCTCGATGCGCCTCTTATGGAGGCACAGCACAGAAGGCTCAATTTAGGAGAAGGAGTGGAAGCAAAGGTGTCTTTAGCAGCCTTTGTATTCCCAGATGCTGGGCTGTTCTGGGGCACAATCATGGCATAAATTAAAGCAGCCCCTGAGCTGCTTTAACTTATGAACCTTTCCCCCCAGCTACCAGTGGGATGCTCTGCAGTCCAGAGTAGCAGAAGTACAGAGCGCTCTGGTCACTCCCCCTCCCATTTCTGATATGCTTCCATTCACTTCTCTGCACCAAAGATTAAAGGTTGAAGACATGGCATATACTTTGACTTTAGCAAAGCTTTTGATATGGTCTCCCACAGTATTCTTGCCAGCAAGTTAAAGAAATATGGACTGGATGATTGGATTATAAGGTGGATAGAAAGCTGGCTAGATTATCAGGTTCAATGGGTAGTGATCAACGGCTCGATATCTAGTTGGCAGCTGGTATCAAGGGAGTACCCGAGGGGTCAGTCCTGGGGCCGATTTTGTTCAACATCCTCATTAATGAACTGGATGATGGGATGGATTGCACCCTCAGCAAGTTCACGGATGGCACTAAACTGGGAGGAGAGGTAGATACGCTGGAGGATAGCGATAGGGTCCAGAGTGACCTAGACAAATTAGAGGATTGGGTCAAAAGAAATCTGATGAGGTTCAACAAGGACAAGTGCAGAGTCCTGCACTTAGGATGGAAGAATCCCATGCACTGCTACAGGCAGGGGACCAATTGGCTAAGCAGCAGTTCTGCAGAAAAGGACCTGTGGATTACAGTACATGAGAAACCGAATATGCGTCAACAGTGTGTCCTTGTTGCCAAGAAGGCTAATGGCATATTGGGCTGCATTAGTAGGAGTATTTCCAGCAGATCGAAAGAAGTGATTATTCCCCTCTATTCGGCACTGGTGAAGCCACATCTGGAGTATTGCATCCAGGTTTGGGCCCCCCAGTACAAAAAGGATGTGGACAAATTGGAGAGAGTCCAGAGAAGGGCAAGGGAAATGGTTAGGGGGTCGAGGCACATGATTTATGAGGAGAGGCTGAGGGAACTGGGATTATTTAGTCTCCAAAAGAGAAGGGTGAGGGGGGATTTGATAGCAGCCTTCAACTATATGAAGGGGGGTTTCAAAGAAGATGGAGCTAGGCTGTTCTCAGTGGTGGCAGATGACAGACCAAGGAGCAATAGTCTCAAGCTGCAGTAGGGGAGGTCTAGGTGGGATATTAGGAAAAACTATTTCACTAGAAGGGTGGTGAAGCACTGGAATGGGTTACCGAGAGAGGTGGTGGAATCTCCATCCTTAGAGGCTTTTAAGGTCTGGCTTGACAAAGCCCTGGCTGGGATGATCTAGTTGGAGTTGGTCCTCTCTGAGCAGGGGGCTGGTCTAGATGACCTCTTGAGGTCTCTTCCAACCCTAATCTTCTATGATTCTATGATAATTCTTTGAGCAGTGTTTTGGTTCCCGTTATAAGCCACCAGAATGGCATAAAGGGACCTGAGTGAGGGATGGATTTTGCCCCATCGTGAAGATTTTCCCTGTAAAATGCATATATTTGCAAAAATCAATTGCACTGTTAGGAAGTCTCAGATATTATTTCAAAGTCATTAGAAAAAGTGCCCGAAGCTTCAGGGAGTTTGAGAGAGTAAAAGGCAAATACAAAGGTGCTCACACAAAAAAGGAGTTTTTTCTTGTTCCATTGTTTTTACAAGGAACCTAGAGAGAGACACTGGGGATCACACACCATTGAGTCCTCCTTTTGCTCTGATCAAACTGATTGAGAGTTTTATTTAAAACAGACTAGGGCAGCACTTGGAGAATTATAACCTGATAATGCCAAACCATCATTGCTGCTGTAAGGGAAATTCTCACCTCTCTTGCCTGGTAGGGATCGTAAAGTATTAGATAAAGGTGACATGATTTGCTGCTGAGCTATTCAATGAGCTTTTGATAAGGTTCTTTGTAAGACTGTAAAGGAAAATATATTGGAACAGGGTAAGGGACAAAGTCTCATGTATTAAACGCTCGCTAAGCAAAAGGAAAGAGAACAAACAGTGAGTTGGCATGGTTTGCTGATGGCATCAAGATGCTGACTGCACAAGGCCCTTATGTGAGTGCAAAGGGAGGGAACGGCCAGGAGAGTGCAGAGACTGGTCCAGCAAAGAACTTCAGCACATGCTTATCTCTAAGTATGTGAATAATTCCCTGGGCTTCAATGAAGCCTTTGACATGTTGCTGAATCAGGAGCTTGCTGCACCCCTAAGGGAATGGGGAAGAAGTGAAGCCAGGATCCTGTTCCCCAGTGCACCAGCTCATAGAGCCCTGGATGAGACATTGAATTTTTAGATTGCTGTTCACAGCATCTCTCTATCTGTGTTCCAGAAGGATGCAGTGTACAATTGCAAAATGCTGATAGAATCACTTTAATAACATTTCAATAACATTAACAACAGTGAGATGGGGAACTGAGATGAGTTTATGTCCAACCATCCTGATTTTGGACAGTTTGCCTCAGCGCTTAAATATGTTTGATAGGTTTTTCATTTACTCAGTTTTTTATTAAGGGAAAAGGCAGAATATTCTCAGAAAACTAAGTCTACCTATTAAAATATGCATCTATGCACCTCTTAAAAAAACAGATCACTTGTCTCATTGGCCCAGAACTAAAAGGGATATTGCTGCCTATCAGGTTATAATGTATATTTATCAAGGGCTAAATCCTGCCCCACACTTGTGTAGTTGGGCTTGGTGTAGGTGTTAATATATGTGTATGTCAGGAATCCTACCCCAAACCATGGAGTGGCAGCAAAGTTGCTCTCCTGCCACTACAGCAGACATGAAGTTGCACAGTGAAGATGCTGCTATAGACTTTGTTCTGCAGGGGGCGAGAGTGGAGGCTCCACTGAAACCAGGGATTCTGGGGCCAGCACATTGACCATGGCTCTATGAAACACAGGATGTTTGGATCCCTCTCCCTAAACTCCAGAAATCCTGCCTCCCCCTGCTGCACAGAAGAACTACACCAGTTCTGCTGCATCTAAGGCCCTTGAGGATTGGGGTAGAGTTCACATTGTTTAATACTACCATAATATTATTCACATCCTCACCTATATAAAATGGCTTAGAAAATTAGTCTTGCACATAAACAAACTTTCTTCTCCACTCTTTCCAATTTCTTTGCATGCCACAAAGGTGGTTAATTAGGACCTTATCCAGCAAGGCTAAGTACCCATTGTTAATGTACATTCAGCAATTTGAAAGCTTATGTAATAATACAGTTCCAAAGTTTTTTGCAAATGAAGGCTGGAATTTTCAGAGGCACAAAGGGCAGCTAGTTACCCAATTCCCATTTGTACCTTTGAAAAACTCCCGTTAAATACTTACCTCACCCACTGCTTCTCTCAGTTTGAGTTATGTTTTAGCTCAGCAGTGATTTAAATCAGTGAACATTATGGTAGGTTTGCACTCTGTTTTAAAAACAATGGCTTCTGAACAATTCAGCATTGGTTGGAGATGATAATTTATTCTCTAGCTTTCAGAAGCCTTCCTCCCTTTTGTAGCACACAAGAAGAAAACCATGTTTTTTCTCAAAACCATCTTCAAGTATTTAAAAACATTTACACTCCATTCTCTTCTGGGCTGAGAGCCAAGTTTTAATGGAAACTACACAGCTTGAAAATAAGGACCATTAGTGGAAATACAGACACAACCAGTGGTGGAGCATATGTGCTATGAAATTTATATTTAAATAAATTTAAATATTTAAATGATTTTATATTTAAATCTCTAAGGTTATGAAAACCAAACTTCTGGAATTGAAAATTCAGACCAATAGAAATATTTTAATGCAAATATTACTAATTTAATGGTAACAATGTTTTTACCCCAACATTGTGTTAGTAAACTTCGTATTTTTCATGTGAGATAATAGAAAGTAGTAAGTCAATGATATAGGAAGTAGAAAGCATACTAGATAACAGATTCTCAGGTTTTTTTCCCCATAGAGTGAACCCCATCTTAATAGAGAGATTGTCTCATGGCTAAAAGAAAAGGAGTACTTGTGGCACCTTGGAGACTAACAAATTTATTTGAGCATAAGCTTTCGTGAGCTACAGCTCTCTTCATGGGATGCATCTGATGAAATGAGCTGTAGCTCATGAAAGCTTATGCTCAAATAAATTTGTTAGTCTCTAAGATGCCACAAGTACTCCTTTTCTTTTTGCGAATACAGACTAACACAGCTGCTACTCTGAAACCTGTCTCATGGCTAACTCCCTCTTCATTCAAGTACATTACCTCATCTCCCAGATACTATAACATACCATTCCTTTGGTATCTACAATAATTGCTCACATGGAAAAGTAATATTAAGAAAAAATTTAATGTACATCTTACATGCCACATTGCATTGAAAACTAGAAAGGAACTAGCACCAGAAGATGATAGCTTTCCATACATCATGAACTACTGTGTTTGATTTTTAAAATTAACCCAATGTTTTTTAAATCAATAATTATATTGTACAAATATAACATTTTCCCAGAGGTAGAAGAGACTGAGGGATAACTGATAAACAGACTAAAGGGATAATTGATAAACAGCAACATTGGAGGACAAATTCAAAATATGATCTTGCTATTTTCTTCAGTTATTTTAAGAAAAAACCCAGTTTTTCCTTCTATTGTTCTCTCAGACTCATGTAGTGCACTGATTTTTATTAAATCACTCAGTAAATGCTAGTTTTGATGCATCTTTGCACTTTCTCTTGGCAGTTATGATAAAGAGGTCTTTTTTTTTTTTAACACCACATGTGGCTACACCAATCAGCAAGATGCTTGATTCTACAAGTATTATGGCTAAGGATAATGGAGTATCAACATCTGGGTTGTTAGTAATATCCCAGTAGAATTGTGCTCTCCCATCTGTTTTCTCTTGCCCCACACCTGGATTGCAAGGTCTGTGGGGCAGGGACTACCATTGGTTATTTATACAGTTCCTACAGCATAGGGTCCTAGTTCATAGGTTTTTTGTTTATTCAGTTGGCACTACAAATGTATTAGTAATGGGGTGGTGGTATTGCTAGTCTTTATTCCCAACCACTCCATTACCTAAAACCCCCAAAAGTATATTCAAGGAACAGTGAGCAAGGTAATACAGTATTTTTTATTGGCTCAACTTCTGTTGATGAGAAAGACCTGCTTCCAAGCTTACAGAGCTCTTCTTCAGGTCTGGGAAATGTACTCAGGGTAGCACAGCTAAATGCAAGGTGGAACACATTGTTTAACATAAGCACTTAACTCATATTCCAAGGGACAACTCAAGGTAAGGTGGCCTATTAACACCTCTCCAGTCACAGTGAGGAAAGGTAGGGGGGAAAAAAGGGATGATGGGAGATTAAGTGGGTTACAGACAGTCTATCTAGCAAAGTTATGAATTTAAGCTCTGAGGCTCATCCGTTGTGCAGCTTTCCTTTGAGAATTTAAAAAAAAAAAGAGCACTATGATGACATGTTATCAATAGCTGTACATAATCACAGAATCTCTGTGGCAAGAGGGAGGCAAGGCAGTATTTTTTTTTTTAAATGCAGAAGTAGTTCATGCTATGGAAGACTTTCCAGAGCTCTTTGTATGGGGCATTCTCAAAGCACCTGGAGGACTGGTTGCAAGTGGCCCAGGAGAGATGCAAGCCTTGACTGATGCACACTTCCATTGACTTTGGGTTGAGACTTTTTTCTCCCCCATTGTGTGGTGATCGTGTATAGTTGCTTCTTTCATTGATTTCTTCTTGTCTAGATCTTAAGGGAAAGCAAGTGGTCATTTATCTTTTGTGTGGTTTAGGCCCACTGTGTTTTAGATCAGTCCATAAGGAAAAACATTTAAAATTAGCAGGTGTGTAAATGATACTCAAATTGCAAAGAGTTTCCTTATTAACTGGAAGTGGCTGTGCACCGTCAGTCCTTATTAAAAAGAAAATACTGTACTGTTTCACTGCCCAGTCTACTGAAAGTTGTGGGTTTTTTTTTTTTTTTTTTAAAGTGCTGACAGAGCAAGACATTCTTAGAGTGAAACAATAGCTGATATTCTGCAAAGCTTATTTTACAAGTTCTGACAAATGGAGGTTCTACAACCTACATGTAAACAAAGCTACACCCCGAGCAGACTCATCACAATAATGAAGTGAAAGAATGAGCCAGTTTAAAAATATTTATTACAAAATATCACTTTTGTACAGTACAAGACTTAAAATCAGAAGCCTTATGCTCAAAACTAAATTCAAGAACAGCTAAAAGTGTCTAGTGCAAAGTAGTGAAACCCTCAAGTAGTTAAATACAAAAGAGACTCCTTGTGGAGTGCTGATATGGTTTGCACATTGATATCAACCTATGGCACTGAGAGTGTTTTGGATATAAAGAGTTGGTACTAAAGACTCACTTAGCATTAGGAAGTTGCCTTATAATTCAATATAGGCTTCAAGATAATGCAGTTCAGAATACTTCCACCTGCAAGTATTAACATTGTTCACAGCAGCATAAAAGTGTGCATGATGTTTTGAAAATAAAAGGTACTCTTTTCCAGGGGGACATGGTTATATATTACAAAAAGTGCTAAAGAGCACGAGAACACAGATCATGCTCAGGCATTAATGAGCCTAGAGAGAGCCAAAATTTAAATGTTTACTTGAAATGAGAGACTGTCTTTGTGCACTTCATGACCTTGTCTAGCATTCAAGATCTATAAGCTACTGAAGCATTGACACAGTGAAGAGGACCTTTTTCATCCCTATATTGAAGGTGGAACATCTCTCGGAAATTTTACTAGACATATGGACTAAATCTATACGAATTGAATAAAAAAAACCTGTAGTTATACGCGTACCAGTTAAAACTCATTCTGCTGAGCAAGGTAGTATAACAGTCTACTATTGCTTGGATTAAGAATTAAATAAAATCTGATGTCCACAGCAAGAATGTTTAGTGGCGCGTGCTCTCAGTTTCTAGCCAAGATGATCTGCATTACAAAACCAGCCCACAACTGAGCATAGATGCTAGTTGTTCATGTGAAGTACTGGATTCTCCATACTTAAGCTCCTTTGAAAAATCCAAGCCTCAACATTTGGCACAGCCTTACAGTTCAAAGATGTGGACTACATGTGTCATTATGTCTTTCACAGTCAAAAGCATTCCCCAAGATACAAACACAGCCTTCTCCAAGTTACGAAGCAAGTTGCGTTCAAGATTTTTTTTTTAACAAACAATTCCTGAAAATGGCATCAATCTTCTACTATTCAGGGCAAGTAATAAAAATGATCGAATAAAGCTATTTTTAGAATAAAAAGTTGTTTAACATTTATCATTGGGAAGTGCAGGGAGAAAAATGGGACTTTATAATGTCATAAGATACTTTGACCCACACATGGCTACCAACCTGCTACACCTTAAGGTTCCTATCCTGCTGCTGCCCTGTCAGGTTAAAGTGGATCTGAATATGACAATATTGTACACCAATATATGCACCTAACTGCAGAGTTCCATAATAGATGGCGAAGCTCTAGTGACTGTTCTGGAAGAAAAATAGGTACTTGACATTTGTCAGCATTTAGAGGTTCAAGAGTTAAACATGGTTCAGAAACTGTATACATCTATTACCTCAAGTCTCAGATCATGTACCTGAAAAACTGAAATATTAATCTGAACTTCTTATATGCTTTTTTGGTAAGGGCAAAAACATTGAAAGATATACACATCTTTAGGTTTCAGAGTAGCAGCCGTATTAGTCTGTATTCGCAAAAAGAAAAGGAGGACTTGTGGCACCTTAGAGACTAACAAATTTATTAGAGCATAAGCTTTCGTGAGCTACAGCTCACTTTATCGGATGAAGTGAGCTGTAGCTCACGAAAGCTTATGCTCTAATAAATTTGTTAGTCTCTAAGGTGCCACGGGTACTCCTTTTCTTTTTACACATCTTTAGGTTCTCTTCTTTGTACTGAATGGCACAGGTCAAATCGTGCAGTCTAGACCAGGGCTAGCCTTACAAGTTGGCACAGGGTGCCATTTTCCGTATTTTGGTGCCTCTGGCCTCTACTCCCCCCCCCCCATTGTCCCTGGCCCCAACTGCCTCCCCATCTATTCCCCCCATTGTCCCTGGCCCCTTCTGTCTCCCTGAGCTCCCATTGCCCCTGGGTCCTGCTGTCTCCCCCTCACATTGCCCAGAGCTCCTTTCTGCAGGCTTGCACCCCAGGCCTGCCCCATTCCTTGTCGCTTGACCACGGGAGCTGGAGAGCGGTGGCTGCTGGTCAAGTGCCACCCAGCTTTGAAGGCAATGCCACCGCCAGCAGAAATGCAGCAGTAAGGGTGGGATGGTATAATACTGCCACTCTTACTTCTGTGCTGCTGCTGGCAGCGCTGCCTTCAGAGCAGCAGCTGCTGACCGGCAGTCCAGAGGTGCTGGGGCTATGAACTGCCCTGCCGAGAGGTGGCGGGGCTCAGAGTTGGCAAGCTCTGGAACAAATTAAGCACTGATGGTGCCCCACAGACCACAGCGCCCAGGGCAGTTGCCCATGTTATCCACCCATAAGGCCAGCCCTGGTCTAGACTATAACCTCCAGATCTGCAGCATGATCTTTCCTTCCCTTCTTCCAACAGGCTGACAGACTCCTTCTGTTCCATGACCTGTTGGAAGGAACTGTAGAGTAATGCCCTCAAGCATTAGTCCTGATAGAAGGGAATCAAACTGTCTCTTCAAACAACTTGAAGTTTCTTTCACACGGCTGCACTTTGCCTCACTGAGTTCTTTGGTTTACTTGGGATACACCAATCATCTGCCTCTGTAGCCATTTGATAACGCTTAAAGGCAGACTTGTTGAACACAGGGAGCTTTTCTACTGATTCTGTTGAAAGAGCCTAAAAACAAAAAACAAAATAAAATACAGGTATTACTTATTCAATGATCTCTTTCAAGTCACTGTTCCACGACAGTAAGAGATCTAAATATAACATTAAAAAGAAAAATCATAAAGCAATATATATTTAACAATAAGTTTGAGACCTGAGCCACTGACACTACAGTTACATAGATAACCACATACTTGGATTATGCAAGTTGCATTTGCAACAGGCCACAGTAGTGTGCACTGTTGTATTTATGTTTGCCATGGAGAAAGACGTGTTGTCGTTAAGTGTCAAGTCATGTTGTGGTCAGATTTTACAGGCCATGAACTGGTTTGTGTTCTGCATGATACGACTTCTTTGGGGCGATTTAAAAATCAAGATAATCCTGCATATAGAAGGACAGCCCCTTTCTCACAAGACCTGAAGGGGCATTTAGTACATCTTGCCCCGTTTTACAGATACAATAGGATTCTATGATGAATAGACAGATTGGGATGGTATAAATAAAAAGTTACTGTAAACACGTGTGTGTGCGTGCGTGCGTGCGTGCGTTCGTTCATAATATACACACGCCCCATTTCATAGCTTGTGCTTCGATAGTTGTATTTTAAAGTAAGTTTTGTGACACAGTTAGTACAAGTACCTCTCAGAAATAGATGCACGGACTACCAAAAAACTTTGGTTTTTATAGTTACCTGCTATAGTAGTAGTAGACTGGGCTCTTATCTAATGAAGAATCTGACATAACTTGAAGTATTTAACTTAACCAGAATTCAGCATCTGTACAATAGTTGTTGAACAGGTAAGTTACTGGTAACAACTATTTATATTTCCTTATAAGGCTGGATTTCTCACTGCTGAAGATAATGATCAGTGAAAAGTGAAGATCTGCCACTTGAATCTTTGTACTTTTAGTGCCTCAATTCCAACCAGCACCTCAGTCCATAAGTTTCTACTTAACGTGTGTGTGGGGATGAGGGGGGCCTGCGGCCTCCAATACCAGTGTAAATTGGACCAGCTGAAAACTAGTGCAATTTCTATTTATACTACAAACTTACCCTCAGCTCTGACAGTCAAGCTGAGTAATTTCTAGCTCACCAGCAACAGAGGGTCTGCAGGCCAAGTTAAGCCTTCAGTCAGTCACTTGCATAGAACCACACTTTAAATGTCAATTAAGTGGGATAAGTGGACCTATCAGTGATCAGCAATATTATTTTCATGTAACAAAAGCACATACCTTCAGACAGAGAATAGCATCTGTTCCGTAACCTGGTATAGAATATAGATTCAAGTCTCCTTGAAAGTATTTAGCATATAGACGAGAAATTGGCAAGCCATACCCAAAGCCAGCCTAGAAATAAGTACAATACATCAAAATCAAAATTTCTTCCATTTCCAGAGAGCATGATGACTGTTCAAGGGAGACAGTTTAGGTCCCTGAACATCTCCATTACTGCAGAGCTGCTTCTCCCTCCCCTGCAAAAAATGTTAACAAGGAAGCCTCATTTAGAGCACTGGAACTTTATGAAAAAAGTTAATCTCATCCTCAATCAGAAAACATGTTGAAAGAT